>NC_139983.1:28158884-28756384 GCF_963993115.1 Abramis brama
AATGTAATTGGGACTATATTTCACAATTTCTCATAGTCATACAATTGTAATCTCACATTGTGACAATATTTCTTGTTTTAATCTTTATCTCAGTTACCTTTTTAATATTTTGAAGTAGAAACATGCTTCTATACATGCACTGGGGAGTGGAAAAATAACATGATTGCATTCTTTGACGGTTTTATAGTATTTACAACGTTGTTTGTTTTTTGCAGTGCTTTTGTGCTATCTTATTTGATAAGTGATATTTTTGGTTTGAAGCAATTTGCTTTCCATTTACACTACCATTTGGGGTAAGTAAGATTTACAAAAAAAATCTGAAAGAAATGAATACTTTTATTGAACAGCAATGCACTAAATTGATCAAAAGTGACAGTAAAGACTTATACATTGTTACAAAACATTTCTGTTTCAAATAAATGCTGTTTTTTTAAACTTCTATTCATTAAAGAACATATGGAAGCTTGTTTCTGCCACTGAATAAAAACGAAAAAAGGTAATTGCAACTGTTTATCTCACAATTCAGACTTTTTTTCTCAGAATTGCATGATATAAACTCGCAATTGCGAGTTATAAAGTCAGAATTGCAAGAAATAAACTAAGAATTGCGAATTCAGAACTCGCAATTATGACTTTTTTTTCACGGAATTGCAAGTTTATATCTAGCAATTGTGATTCTCAATTGTCAGAATTCTGAGATGTAAACTCACAATAGTAAGAAAAAAAAAATCCTCAGATTTGGCCTTTGTAACTCGACTTTTGTAAAAAGTCAGAATTGTGAGATAAAAAGTCGCAATTATCTTTTAATTTTTTTTCATTACATAGCGGAAACAAGCTTCCATATGAACAAAATATATCTCGCTTTCTATAAAAATATTAAGCAGCACAACTGTTTTTTACATCGATAACGCAAAACGTTTCTTGAGCACCAAATCATGATATTTTTTCATGATTTCTGAAAATTCAGCGTTGACATCACAGGAATAAATTATATTTAAAAATATATTAAATAGAAAACAGGTATTTTAATGGTATAATACTTCACAGTATTACTGTTTTTACTGTGTTTTTTTTATCAAATGAAGAGACATCTTTCAAAAGCATAAAAATCTTAAGACCCCATCATTTTTAACTAGCGTACATTTCTCACAGATAGCATGAAATGAAGCACATTGAATACTGCTGTATGTTCTGTTTTGGGAAGAAAGTAAAACTAGTGAATTGTGAGTTTCACTATTGATTGAGGTGCTCCTTCACCGTGGCATTAGCTGAATAGCTCTGCAGTTTGAGACGGTCTGTACAGCAGTAGGGATGGGAAAGAGGTTGAAGGCAGCTTTGTTTTTGTCACCTGCCATGGGAAACTCTTCTTCTGAGCAGGTCGATGCTGTGTCTTTGAGTGACACTTAAACAAAGCCTGCCAGTTTAAAGAGCACCCTTCCTGATTGGTGAGGTGATGGCTCTCCATTGATACCGGGATGCACCACTGGCCCAGCCAACACGTTTATGTGGGGCCCATATGGGTTACAAATGGGCGACAGGGGTACAGAGTGGGCATGGGCTCAAAATGGGCTTCTTATCTGGGGCCCATATGGGTTACAAATGGGCTACAGGGGTACAGAGTGGACATGGGCTCAAAAGGGGCTTCTTATCTGGGGCCCATATGGGTTACAAATGGGCTACAGGGGTACAGATGGACATGGGCTCAAAAGGGGCTTCTTATCTGGGGCCCATATGGGTTACAAATGGGCTACAGGGGTACAGATGGACATGGGATCAAAAGGGGCTTCTTATCTGGGGCCCATATGGGTTACAAATGGGCTACAGGGGTACAGATGGACATGGGCTCAAAAGGGGCTTCTTATCTGGGGCCCATATGGGTTACAAATGGGCTACAGGGGTACAGATGGACATGGGCTCAAAAGGGGCTTCTTATCTGGGGCCCACTTGGGTCAACTAAGTAGGTCCAACATGGGCAAACCCAGATGGGCTCCCTATGTGAGACCTAGTCAGTTCACTAATGGGAAATGAGTAGGCTACATACCCAGCCAGCACATGACCGACCTTCAACGTTGAAATATGGTTGAAATAATGTCAGTTTGTTGTTGAAAAAGATTAACAAAAACCATTCTAAATCAACGTTGACATTTTTACAAGATCCCCAGCCAACACATGTGGGGCCCAAACGGGCTGCAAATGGGCTGATATCCGGGGCTCACCTGGGCAACCCAACTGGGAACCCAGCTAATTTTGGTTTTGTTGGCCACGGATTCACGCGCAAACATTTACATCACGTTTCCCAGCTCAACGTGGATTCATCCGCAGACACCAGAGGACAATCTGGACAGAGCTTGCCCCAGCTAACACACCCATGTGGGGCCCAAACGGGCTGCAAATGGGCTGATATCCGGGGCCCACATGGGCTACCCAACTGGGAACCCAGCTAATTTTGGCCGCGGTTTCCGTGGTGGCCCCACATGTGTTAGCCCAGATGGGTTGATGATGGGCTCTTGATGGGCTCCATATCGGGCCCATGTGGGTAACCTAGGTAGCACCCATTTAGGGCCTACAGGAATCTGCCCACATGGGTTGATGATGGGACCCATATAGGTCTTATCTAGGGCTCTTATGGGCCACAACGGGTATATATATGGGCTACCATATTTGTCTGTTTGGGTTACCTTATTTTACAGTAAACCCCTAAATACAATCATTACATGTAATCCACTAAACTATACTAAAATGTTAAAGGTATTCAATGAACAGAAACCAGTAGTTCACTTTTAAAGTTACTTTATTAAGCAAGTACAAGTATCACAAAACAAGAAAAGAAAAAAGTAAAAGATTTAAAACACTTCTAAATCAGCGTTGACATTTTTACAAGATCTGTACGTTGAAACAACATACAGCAGAAATATCTGCCTTTCAACATTATTGTGACAATTAATTAGCATTTCATAATTTTTTTGATATAACAGCTCTTCAGTATATGTTAAAATATAATTATCATTATTAACAATAATAGTTTCAAACCTTTTGCCTTATGTGATTTTGTTTGAATTTACAATTTTGTCTGCTTGCCAAACCGTTTACATTGCATTATTACATTTGTATTCATACACTGTCATGTCATTTGACTAATTAATTAAATAATAATACAGACTGCAAATAAAACTCAATACACCGCTATGTTAACTGTTATTAAACTATTGTTATTGGTTGTTTCGCCGTTTTACTTTGAGCATGATTGGTTAATCTGTCTGTCTTCCAGGAAACTGTCCAATGAGAATGTGCGCGGCTCTGCGCGGCTCAGTCACCGACCGAGAGTAACGGACGTATTTTCAAATTTAAAATAGGCGCGCACTGAGCAGCAGCTGAGCTGCTGCTTGCATTGATTAGCCTACTCGGTCAGACCTGGATTATTTTATATCTGCCTGTTGAATTCTTAAATTTTGAGCGAATTTAAGTTGATATCAATGAAGAACAAAAGCTGGAATGTGAACAGAGGAAGGGTTCGTACGTGGTCTGTAAAAATACTGGCGATATCAGGTAAGAAAACATTTTTCAGTCCTTATAGCAGTCAGTTAAATTAACGTTAACGTTTATGGACATGAGAAACGTTAACAGTCATAGGCTTAATGCAACCTTATACGTTCAATAAGTTATCTCTGTGTGTGTTTTTGTACTGCAATATAAGCACGTATTTCAATGTAATTTAGTACCATCTGACATTGCTGTGTTTTGTTGTTGGTAACGTTGTGTGTTTAATGTCAGCTAACGTTAGTTTAAAAACGCATGAGAGGTAAAAAAGCGTTGGAATGAGTGATAAAACAGTCATTTATTCGTTAGAAGTATGTTTACATAACCTCTTCAAACACTGATAACAGTATTGGAAATATATTTGTTTACATTGTTTTTTTTTAGATCAAGCATTGGAATAATTTTTATCTGGGGAGAACACCCAACAGAAAGACCCATTCACCAACTAACTGTTACAGTAAGTTAATTTTACCCACTGTTCAAAAACCTACACTGGGTTTAATATATAGTATTAAGTATGATTTTCACCTTTAAAGTAAGACATTTAATGTTAACGTTGGGCAATTCCACGCAAAGGTCATCCTTACCCTGAAAAAATAAAGTTTTTACCTAAAGATCAAAACCCCTTTTAAGTTGTCCATTTAGGTCTGTAATATACTGTATTAATGTGCTGTATCAGAAATTTTAAGAAAATTGCCTTGTTTTTCCACCACATATGAGGTGAGCAACAATGCTAAAATTTTAATTTCAACCAGCCATATTTCATGCTTTCAAAAGAGGTATCAAAGACCCCCCTTTTAAAAACTTAATTTGAACATAAAGCATTTTGGTGAAAGATGGAGGCATGCCTGAGAAATAAATATACTAATTTGGTCATAACAGCACTGCCTGTTGAATTTATAAGGGCTTTAATAAAGAGGTCTGGACGCTTCAGTGCTCTGTCACGTCCGTAACGTTTTAAAGATTAAGTTTATATAATATAACAATTATAAATGCAAATAACTTGAAACTTTATATGCAAAGCTAAACTATGTTTATGCTTACTAGGATCGACATTTCATTCCACTACTTTGCTCTGAACAACCATAATAATGCGTTACGGACGTGACCGTTACGGACGCTTCACATTAAATCATATGCACTTGTGATCGGTTTCAGGCTTACCAGTGCATATCCAATAATCGCAATAATATTTGTGCTTTGTTAGTTTTAATATGAAAAAACGTCTCAACTTTCAAATTCAGTCTATTTTATAACAAAATGTAAACAATAGAGACCGCTCTTTAATACGGCGTGGTATATTTCTGTATATAGCGCCTCAGTGCGCGGCGGATAAAGTGCACATGAACGGATCTTCTCTTCCTCTGCCAGTTACAGAACGAAATATGAATATCAGAAGGTAGTATATGATACAGTACAACTTTAAGAGCATATGTCTTATAGCCATAGGACACTTCCTTCGGGATGTCGCGTTTTTCCCTCTTGGTTAAAACATGAATAGGCCTATTCATCATAATCCCGCGATCAAGATGACAAAATAACAGTGATATTGCAATCATTTTGACTCACGACTTAAAAGTAGTTTAAAAGTAGACATTTCAGACGTCCTATAGATATATTTCTCAGGTATGTGAGGCAAGTAGCCTACATTATACGCGGAGTTTTGATTCATTTATGAGGCGCGCTCCACTTCACGCGACGGCGCCTCTGTGTCCTGATTATATTGTCTGCTATAGCCTATTTTCTTCTTATTTAAAAAAATCCAGGCAATTGGTTGATGAAACATTGATTAAAATTAAGATACAATTTATACAAAACGAAATTCACATTAAAGAAAGGCTTTCTACAAAAAAACTAAAAAAAACTAAAGAATTGGTCAAAATCATGTCTGCCCACTGATACCGTATGATACGGTCCGTATCCGATATACTTGCATCTTATGATCTTACTCATGCTGTTATCCTTTCATATAATCAACATATGAAATAAAAAATACAATTATTTTATTTAAACATTAATATGAGACTAAATGCCTACTCAAATGTAATGTTGGAGCTGGATTTGAGTGAACGCGTCTTACCGGTGAGCATGTTGGGGGAGAGGTACGATTTTCGAACAAACATCGAATATTATTTTTGCTTATAATGCCAATACTTAATATTTGGTGTTTTAAATGCCTGTTTGAGGTCTCTGTGAACGTTTTAAGCAGTATTTTAGTGCCGCTTTCAGAGCGGTCACGTCCGTAACGTCACGTCCGTAACATTGTTTTTCCTCATAAATGCGAAAACGAAAAATAACATAAAATGAATATTTTATGTTCTGTGGAGAGCCAACCCTTCTTCATTCGGTGGGTACTATTACTTTTGGTTTGCGCAGTGTAATTCACAGAATTACTAAAAAATATTTTGGTAACAAAAAGTTAGAGATTTTTTTTGTCACGTCCATAACGCATGTGTATTTCCCTCATATTAAATATAAAACGCATGCGTAGACTGATATTTTTCTAATGTCTGGACTCCTTTATTAAGGTAGTATGGAAATATAAACAGATGTTTACAATATATTGGTATTAAATGCATTTTCTGAGAATTAAAAATTCAAGTTTTGACTGCAAATGTCACGTCCATAACGCTGGAATTGCCCCGTTACTAATAGCAAGTCTGAGTAACTTTTTTGTCCTTGTGTCTTTTTTCTGCTGTAGTGGCGCACAGAAAGTGGATTCATGTCACCTTCATCAGTCCTTTCTTTAATCACTGGACACCGTAAAGGGAAAGACCCTCAGACGTGTCATAATAGGATAAATGGGTGCAGGTAAAATTATTTGATGGTTTGATTTTGGTACCAATTGTTTGTTTTTTTTGTTTTTTTTTTGTGTGTGCTTCCCTTGCAATGATACACATTTCTGATGGGATTGCCATGCTTAAAGTTTATGTTTACATTTTTAATCATCATGTAACAACTAACAGTCTCAAAGATGACATTACTAGGGCTGGATTTATTGGATGGGATGCACGCTACAATGTTCCATTCATTCATCAACTGAAAACAGGTTGACTAATCGATTCTTGGGATTTAAGAATTGATATTGTTTCGTAAAAATGAGAATCAAATAAAATCGAGAAATCAATATTTTTTACCCAGCCCTTGACATTACTCAGTTCATGTAGTGTGAATGTTATAATGGCAAACGTTTTTTTTTTTTTTTAAATTTAAGATTGTTTGAAGGAATGATATAAGAAAATACTGCTTTTTAAGGACTTTTCATTGAATAATTTCTTCTTTCCCCCTCTTCAGATTCGCCAAGGACCAGCTGATTACTGGCAATTTGGTGGAGGATTATTCTTTAGCTGCTACATTGCACTATCACTTCTGGTACAGATTCATTGGCCTTTTGTGTTATTTTTTATTTTACTTGATTTAATAAATTACTTTTAATTAGTAGCCTACAATGTATGGTTAGGATTCTGAATTAAAACAGTGTAATGTTTCTCCACAAATATTATCAGAAATATACGGAGCCCCCAGGGGTCAGGCAAATTGTTGAAACAATATAAACCTGCATTGAAAGATATAATTCAAAGAGCAACAGACCACAACCCTCTCAGCTCAACACCACAATTTGTTGATTTCTTCATCTGTTTTAAAGATGAAATCATGACCATATCATTATAGTAATCGTAACTGACACATGGGAGTAATATTAATTTTTTTACAATTCCATGTTGGGGCTCTGAAGAATTGCTTGTGTGAATACATAAAATGTGTTTTAGAATGGATAGTGTTGTATACTTTGTTTTCTACCCGACTAATTGAACTGTAAAGTGAAAATCTTGTACATGACTTATTTTGTATTGAGTTTTTCTTGCTTTTATTTATACAGGATAGTACAGACAGCAGGCAAGAAGTGAAGAGGAAGTGATGGCATCAGGAGCAGCACAACCAAAAGCTTGTGACCCCATGGAAGTTGTCCGAGTGCGTGGAAGAACAAGTGTAAGTGCAGAAGCCGATCTTAGGATGTAGTGGAGGAAGTGTATATGAAGAAGATATAAAGGAGCCAACTTGTTTAGTTTTTAAAATTGAACTAAGAGCCAGTGCAAATGTTGTAAAACAGGAGAAATATGTTCTGTAACATAACATTAGAGCGAGTAGACTTTGTAAAGTTGCTACTACTTACATGTCAAGTGATAAGCAATATTTGAGTTGGATGAATGATGGGCAAATGTTTGGTTTTCTAACTTGTCCTGGGAACCCTCAGTACTGCACACCCACTTCAGATCTTGCAGTTTCTATAAATGAGCTAATGTGATGAATCCGGTATATTAGATGAGGGAAACGTACAAAGTCTGCATCTGAAAACTTAGGCAGCTGACTCATTGCCTCGCTGCCCTATCAGGCAACGACTTAGCAGGCAGCGTTTACACACTAAGGTGCCTCACAAAACCGATTTAGGGCGCTTTCACACTAGCACTTTTGGTGCGCACCCGGGTTCGAATGACGTCAGAGTTCGGTTCGTTTGGATGGTGTGAACGCTGTTTTCCGAACTCGGGTGCGCACCCGTGAACCGTACTCGAGTCCGCTTAAAATGGTGGTCTGGAGTACGGTTCATGTGAACTCGGGTACGGTTCGCTGCTGATATGAACGCAATCGTACCAAATTGCGGAAGTGAACCGCTATTGATGACGTATAATGTGGTGCGTGCCTGCGTGCGTGTGTTTAACAACTGTGAAAGGGTCTATATACACTTACCTTGACGAAAAGCGGGATTGACGCACTGCAAGCAGAGAGATGATTTCTGCTTGCCTCCACAAAAATTGTCTTCGGTGGACATCCCGCTGTCTTTGGAACGGTTTTAATACTTTTGCGGCAGACAGACTCAAGTGTGTTTCTGTATCTTTTCTTTGAAAACAAAACCAGGTTCAAAAAAGGTTCAAAAAAAGAAGAAGAAATGTGAAGCGAGCAATTCTATCCATTTTGCCGCTTTTTCATAGCGGTTACCAAGCAACACGTGTACGCGCCAGCTGCAGTTTGATGATGCAAGCGTACCGCGGTTCGGATACAAATAATATAATGTGAACACAGTCCATCGGGGGCTGGGGGAGGGAGGAAGCAATCGAACTCGGGTTCGGAACAGGCAATCGAACCAAGTGTGAAAGCACCCTTAGTTTAGTTTTTATTTATTTGAGCAGTAACCATTCTGATTTCAGACAGACTTATGAGGCAGCATAACGGTTTAATGATCTTCAACACTAATTATTTTTTAGAAATTACTTCAAAGTGGTAAAAGCTGGTCAAAATGTACATTTTGTGCTTCCAATATGTGCAGTGCAGGGGGTGTTCCAGGACAGGTTTGCAAACCCCTTATCTAGATACACTTGATGTGGGGCACCAAAAGGCTAACCTGACACATCTGATTGAACTGTGAAAAGGAATTAAAAAAGTGGCATAATGGTTGACTGATTTATTTTCTCTTTTCAAAGGGCCGTTGGGAGAGCGACAACAGAGGAGTGAGAAGCTGCATGGTTATTGTTTTGTTTGTGAAATGGTTAATTTTTCAGATATGCATATATAACGTGTGCATATATATATTACTTTTTTCTTTTCTTGTTTTGTGATACTTGTACTTGCTTAATAAAGTAACTTTAAAAGTGAACTACTGGTTTCTGTTCATTGAATACCTTTAACATTTTAGTATAGTTTAGTGGATTACATGTAATGATTGTATTTAGGGGTTTACTGTAAAATAAGGTAACCCAAACAGACAAATATGGTAGCCCATATATATACCCGTTGTGGCCCATAAAAGCCCTAGATAAGACCTATCTGGGTCCCATCATCAACCCATCTGGGCAGATTCCTGTAGGCCCTAAATGGGTGCTACCTAGGTTACCCATATGGGCCAGATATGGAGCCCATCAAGAGCCCATCATCAACCCATCTGGGCAGACTCCTGTATGCCCTAAATGGGTGCTACCTAGGTTACCCACATGGGCCCGATATGGAGCCCATCAAGAGCCCATCATCAACCCATGTGTGCAGACTCCTGTAGGCCCTAAATGGGTGCTACCTAGGTTACCGATATGGAGCCCATCAAGAGCCCATCATCAACCCATGTGTGCAGACTCCTGTAGGCCCTAAATGGGTGCTACCTAGGTTACCCATGTGGGCCCGATATGGAGCCCATCATCAACCCATGTGTGCAGACTCCTGTAGGCCCTAAATGGGTGCTACCTAGGTTACCCATGTGGGCCCGATATGGAGCCCATCAAGAGCCCATCATCAACCCATGTGTGCAGACTCCTGTAGGCCCTAAATGGGTGCTACCTAGGTTACCCATATGGGCCCGATATGGAGCCCATCAAGAGCCCATCATCAACCCATGTGTGCAGACTCCTGTAGGCCCTAAATGGGTGCTACCTAGGTTACCCATATGGGCCCGATATGGAGCCCATCAAGAGCCCATCATCAACCTATCTGGGCTAACACATGTGGGGCCACCACGGAAACCGCGGCCAAAATTAGCTGGGTTCCCAGTTGGGTAGCCCAGGTGGGCCCCGGATATCAGCCCATTTGCAGCCCGTTTGGGCCCCACATGGGTGTGTTGGCTGGGGGGGTTCCAATCGCTTTGCTGCCTTTTGTGTGGAAGCCGAAGGCATCGATCCTGATGGAACCTATTATACAATCTGTCAGTAGGGGATGTCAGCTAGCGAGCCACCACCCAATACGTTAAGCAAAAAGTTTTAATTAACCGCAATTGAAAGAGTCAATTGAGGGAAAAAAAGGACAGACAAAGGAACTTTTTTAAATACAAAGGCATCGCGGAGGGGAGCTGATCTCGTGCTTCTAAAGATCTGAGGCATCAAAATCGTGGCTCACATGGCTCCACGCTTGCGGTTTTTATAAATGGCTGCAGGGCTGGAATTGACTTGTAATTAGGGTGGCGTGGAGTTGGAGAGGAATTATTAAACACTCCAGGCTCTAATGAGTTGATGAAAGTAAAAACACGGAGCGTTGACCTTTTCCGTGGAATGTTTATGCATTCCCATTATGTTTTCTGCTGCGAATCAGAGGCGGTTGCAAAGTCTGTTGACACTGGGTAATTAAATCAGAACTGTTTGCATGAGCAGCCAGGGCAAATGAGTCACGCCACGTCTCGCGCACCTCTCACGCGTGTTCACACGCAAACGTGCTCGCTTTCAAGTGCTCTCAGCCGTTCTGAGTGAAACAGCCCGACTGCTTTTGACACTGTTTTATCAGGCACAAACCCTGAAGGTTAATTAATGCACTGGTTAGACGCATCTGAGAGAATCTAAATATGTATGGGCTTTGTTTTTATACAAGCTGAACCCCAGAAATGTCTAGTGCTTAGTGCCGTGATCATGCATTTCAGATATTATGCAACTTTTATATTACATTATTCGACATCAGCATCATTTTAACAATTCTGAATGATCATAGTACCACCTAAATAATTGGTGATCAAATACAGGTGAAAAATTCCATAGATTTACACTGTAGGAGGGACCAGAGACAAATATATCTGAGCCTCCAAGCTAATATCAACAATACTCTAGCAACCACCTAGAAATGAGCACAGCAAATGCATAGCAACATTATGGCAAATACATATAACCAGGGCTTCACATTGACCAACATTTTGACATATGGCGATACCATGGGGAAAAACTGCCATATAGATATTTTTAATGTTATCTCATATTTTGGCAGCAGGTATATTAGGCTGGCTTAGCTAATATTCAAGTTTTTACACTGGATTACATTTATGGGTAATGCAGTTAAAGTTTTTTTATTATACATGGATCTTAAAGTGAAATGAATTTGGTTAAGCTAACAATGAACCCATAGCTGATTAGATAATAATGGATCCATTTAGCTTTTGTTCCATTTACATTCTTTGCTCATTTTCAAGGCATTTAAATACAATAGGGTGCTTCAGTTATAATTGACTGAGCGTCAACCAAATGATGGCAGTTTTTTTTTAATCCTGGCTCAGATCTAACCTGCTGTGATGCTCTCTGACAGGGCTTTGGTCTGCTGGGTCTATTCCCTGTGCTGATGAGGTGTATTAAGGAGATGACTTTAGCAAAACTCAGCGCTGTGTTCAGAATCGCCTCTTACGTCCTACTCGCCTTCTCAAACAACACATGGATGGTCTTCCTTGGTAAGTTCCCATCACTCATATGACTCATTTAAATGATGTATTGACACAATTAAGCTCCTTGCAAAGATATTGTGCATGAAGAATGATCCGTAAAATCATTGTCAAGTTAATTTTGCAGAAGGGTCAATGACATGACGCTCATTTATTTTGTCCAGGCCTGTTAATTAATTCAAAAAGACATTAAAAATGCAATTCATACATATAATAACTTGAATACACATCTTCTATGATAAGCATGTTTTTTGCTTTCTGAATTAAAATTCATTTTGATATTTTCTTATGGGTGTATAAGTAAAAAATGCCAGGGTGAAATGCCAGGGTCAACTCTCCTGATATCATAATGAAGAAATGCTGTAATTATTTTAAATATTATATATTGCACTACTGTCTAATTTAATATATATATATATACTTTTATTAGGTAAGGATGCATTAAACTGATCAAAAGTAATAATGAGGACATTTATGTTACAAAATATTTCTATTTCAAATAAATGCTGTTCTTTTGAACTTTCTATTCATCAGAAATTCCTGAAAACAAAGTATCATGCTTTCCACAAAAATATTAAGCAGTACAACTGCATTCAACATTGATAATAATAAGAAATGTTTCTTGAGCAGCAAATCAACATATTGGACTCATTCAGCTTTGCCATCACAGGAATAAATTACATTTTAAAATATATTTAAATAGAAAACAGTTTCACAATAGTACTGTTTTAGTCTATTATCTTAGACTATACATTTTAGTTTATATTACTCTATTTTTGATCAAATAAATTCAAAGAGATTTGTTACAAAATGATTGAAAAAATAATTAAAAGTAAAATGTGATTTACACGATAAGATTTTACTCTCAGAAATCTCAAGACTGCTATAAACAACACAACTGACCCTATTTCAAATCTGTCAGCGAGCCTCAAAGCACATCTTTCTTTCCTAAAACAATGTAGATTTCTTTTGTCTGTATGTGACATGCACAAAGCAATTTCCACTCGAGGCCTGACATTCTTCACTTCAGCTGACTGTTTTAACAAGACAAATGGGTAAATGGGTAAAAAGTCTACCTGACCAGACTTTTTATGGTTCACATCCTCACTGCTGTCTGAACTCCATGCCTTGTTCCAGAAGGGCTACACCTCCAAAGCAGAGTTCTCAGTGTGGTAAGTAATGATAACATTGTGGAAGACGGCCACTCTCAGGGAGAGACAGCCGGATCAGAGTTAATACTGTTAATTAATTAAATGATTGAGGAAATTGTTATTCTAATCGATGTGGCGGACTAAAGCCATTTAAAGGGAGATGAGTGGCGGCTCTGATGAATAATCAGTGCCAGGGAAGGTGGAATTTGCTTGCTGGTCTTTTCTTTTGGCTGCGATAATGAGGGGCACAGCGGCGGCACACGGGAGTCATAACCTCTATTCTGCTATACAGCGCATGTGTTGTGTGTGCAGAACCGGCACACACACTGACGTGTGCACAGATACACCTCACCGCATACGCATCAACGCAAATGCAGAAAACATTTTGTTCTCTCGAGGATCTGCTTTTCTTGACCATGCATGATCAGGCTGCCGAGACGAGCGAGTGACTTTACATTCTGAGCTATTAGGAAAAGCCCATGCTCTGTAATCACAATTACCTCTCAGAATTCCATGCATATAGATTAAGCTCATGAATTATTGAATATTCCATTTAGATTCACTTACTTCAGAACTGGTTACATTCTTCTAGTCTCACCAGATTAGTTAATTGTGGCTTATGTGTAACTTTAAGTGATGTTTTTGTTGTGTAAGTCTATGTATTAATTATTGTTTACTATTAATCTGAACAGTTTTCTAAATTGGTATTTGTCCTGTGGTTTTGCAGTTGCTATAGTCGGTGCTCCAGCTGGTATCAGCCAAGCAGTGATTCGTTCTTTGTCTTCTGCCATCGTGGGACCTGATGAACAAGGTACTGTGTTAAAAATTCACATTCACACAGAACCATGCTAAGACCGAGAGAAAGCTGAAAGAGGTAAAATGAGAGAGAAAGAGAGACACACACCACAAACAAGAAAGTAGCCTACTAAACGTATGGTGGTACTGACATGTTGTTTTGTAAATTCCTAAATCTTTTTTTTTTGAGTAGTCCTTTTGGAAATTAATGTACAGTATGGTGTGAAAATGACAATGAATCTGCCCAAAACACATGGTTACTACAGTTTTACTATAGAAACACCATGGTTAATTTTACCATAGTAAAATATGGAGATACCATAGTAGCATTATGATTTTTTTTTGCTATGGTGTCAAGGTATTTATTTATTTGATACCATAGATACCAACCATAGAAACCAATGGTAATACTATGGTTTTAGGATACGGACACAGCACATATTTTTAGACATGGTAGCATGGTAAAATCTTTTTTTTTTTTTTTTTGTAAATACCTTTTTTTGGATAGTCGTTTTTGAATTGGAAATGAATCTGTGATAATTGTAGTAAGACCACATATTTACCATTGTTTTCCTACAGTAACCATAGTTTAACTATGGTATTCGTAGTAAAACTGGTAATAAAAATGATAAAAAAGTTCAAAACAAAACAGTTTCACTATGTTATGTTAATAAACATGAACTAGCAAAATCATGGTTTCTGGATAGATACCACGGTAATGAATTGTTCTGGATCTTACAGGAAACACCATTAATATAGTAATCATTCAGTACTATGGTGTTACCATCTAATACCATCACTGTGTTTTTTTTTTTTTGTGAGGGCATGATCCTTTGTGTAATGTGTAATAATAATAAAAATTGTTACATTTATATATTTTCTGGGTACTCAAAGTGCTTTACATGGAAAGGGGAATCTCCTCAACCACCACCAATGTGCAGCATCCACCTGGATGATGTGACGGCAGCCATATTGTGCCAGAACGCCCACCACACACCAGCTTACTGGTGGAGAGGAGACAGAGTGATGAAGCCAATCAGTATATATATATATATATATATATATGGGGATGATTAGGAGGCCATGATGGATAGAGGCCAATAGGCAAATTTGGCCAGGATGCCGGGGTTACACCCCTACTCTTTTTCGAAGGACATCCTGGGATTTTTAATGACCACAGAGAGTCAGGACCTCGGTTTAACGTCTCATCCGAAGGACAGTGCTCTTTGACAGTATAGTGTCCCCGTTACTATACTGGGGCGTTAGCACCCACACAGACCACAGGTTGAGCGCCCCCTGCTGGCCTCACTAACACCTCTTCCAGCAGCAACCTGGTTTTCTCAGGAGGTCTCCCACCCAAGTACTAACCAGGCTCAACCCTGCTTAGCTTCAGTGGGCAACCAGTCTTGGGCTACAGGGTGATACACGACATCATGGCTTTCTTCTCCCTGTTCAATCTACAAGCCCACAAATGAGCTGAAATACCGTGAGGAAAGTGTTTTGACCTTCACCATGACGAATTGATTTGAGTCATGGTTTTATTCTACATCTTTACTTTCTTTGACATTTGTTGCTGCCTGATAACGTAGCTAAAAGCCCAAGATTTAATCTCCATTGTCCTTTCACAAATCCTTAATGAGAGGCATCGCAGTATGCATAATTAACTGGGAAACTGAACACCGGCTTTCTCAAAAAATCATAGAATTATCAAACTCGGCTAAGTGGAAAACAATGCAAGAGGAACAGAGAAACAACAAACAACATCTTGAGCAGACTTTCATATTCATATCCACCCTCGTTTCCACTCACGCTGCATGCAGCTGAAAGCCAAACCGACAGGAAACATCCATTTAGTTTGTGGACACACAAACATCTTTCTTCCCATTAGTTTTATTTATTTTCCTGTTGATGCAAGAGTGATACAACTGTGAAAGGACATAGTGATGACAGGCCATGTCCATCCATAAATGCACTGTTTTCACTGTGCAAGTGGCCCATTTCCACTTTGACAGCCTTTTCAGTGCTTGTGTCTTAGATTGCATGTGTCACTGAATCTATTGCAGTTACCAGTCATTCAGGGGCACTCACACGACTTCTAGCTTCGGCGAAGATCAATACGTATTGCATGTTCCAGGCACTTACAGGCTGCCCCGATGCTCCGCGACTCATTCTGCTCCAGTTAGTCAGAGCAGTCACGAAGTTCAGCGTAGCTCAGGGAGATATTTTATCAAAATGGTTTAAACCATTATTCATGCCAACAATCTACTGCACAGACCTCAGTTTCCGCGACCATTACTCTTTCATTCAGATAAAATCATGGGTTAGGAATTTCAGGTGCATCCACGGCATATTAATGAATTGGTACTGGTTTTATCCAGAATTGTTTAGATATCTTTATCAGTTAGTAAAGGAGGGTCACAGACTGACTACTTAAAAAAATCGTGTTTTCAATGTAGGGGTAATATATGGGCTCCACTAATAATATTATAATCCATCCATCCAACTTTATTATACACTTTAAAGTCCCCCTGTAGTCAATAATTTCATCCCTTAAAACTCATCTTTGATCACCAAAATGACATATTTAAACGTTTTTTTTTCCTGTCTTAAAATAGCTTGAATGTAACTCTGCACTCTTGCTTCATTTAGTATCCACAGTTCTACGAATATGCAAATTAGCCCCACCTCCACTCACTCACACCACTCACTCATTGATGATCACGTTGACATGATTGGTTACAAGGTAGTTTGTAAGGTCAGAAACACCAGCGATTTTAAACTGCGCTTTTGAGACTGTCCTTGGTTCACCAGAGTTTTAAGGAAAAATTACTCAGCAATGTTGTTGACTTATGCATTTGTACATGGTTTGTCTTAAAGCATTTTAAAAACACCACATAGACATTCAAACAACATTAAAAGCTTGATTTTCACAGGGGGACTTTAAAGCTGTAACTTTTTGTGTTCAAAATTGATCTAATAAGCGACTACATCATGAATCAATTTTCCAAACTGTGTTTTGAATCACTATGGTACACCTATAATAAGTGTTTATATTAGGACTATTTTAGACTGGTTTGGGTTGCACCGCTGCGGAGTAGCCCGGTACCTGCGTGACTCGTCATAAACCGAAACAAAGAGAAGTAGCTCCGGCTACAATGTTCTTCCGCAAGACACATGCAGTTCTGTTTATTAACCACTAGAGTGCCAAAAGTTACGGACTGTAGCTTTAAACATCCAACAAAACAATTCCCACCTCATGCATTAAGGCCATTTATTATTTTCTATTTTCCGATTGGATTTCCAAGGGACCCCATGTACTTTAATGCACTATACTGTAGGTGATTTGGATAAAAGTGTCTGTCAAATGTAGCCTATCAATATTGAAATTGCACAACAGGTGTTTGGTCTGAATTTTAGTATAATACTTTGTGCCCCATAAACTAAATTAATTAAAATATTTCCCCTCAATCTTACAGCAATATCAAGACTATTGAGACTTCCGTTTCATGCATGTATTGCAAAAATATTCCAAGAAATCTGTGTTAATCATGTAAAATGCGACATGAATTCACTCAGATGTATTTCCCACAGCCAACTGAGTCTGGTTCAGCTGAATTTCTCTAGATGTCTGTTTCATGTCTTTATTGACCTGAATTTTGCTGTCCTCAGGTGCCATGTTCTCCTTCTCTGCCTCAGTGGAAGCGACCTGCATCCTCATTGCTTCTACGATCTTTAACGGGCTGTATCCCCTGACCCTGACTACTGTTCCTGGGATGCCCTACATCATCATGGCGGTCTTCACGCTCATCGTGCTCATTCTCTTGCAGTAAGCTCATCATTCTTTTATATGTAAACTGAATATAGAGACTGCAAAATGTTATATATTTTTATTATTTAGTTTATACACCATGCAAAAAACAGGGTCAAATTTTCTTAACCTTTCTCTTATGCTCACAAAGGCTGCATTTAGTTGACCAAAAATACTTGCTTTTCCGAGGAGGGACAAACCATACACCGGCGAGAGGGTGTTGGGCGCCCAATGCATAAGGGCAACAAAGGCTATCTCTTCTGGTCTAAGCCAACAGAAGGTCTATTGTGGCACAAGTTACACAAAAATGTAATAAAGGTTATCAGTCCATCAAACTCTGCTGTGTATGGGGCTGCATAGCCTCAGACCAATCAGAGTGCCTATGAAGACCCCTGTCCACCGTCGAAAACGCCTGCAGTGGGCACGCGAGTGTCGGAAATGGACTTTGGAGCAATGGAAAGAAGGTCACCTGATCCGATGTGTCCCGTTTTCTTTTACATCACATGGATGGCCATGTATATGTGCACTGTTTACCTGAAGAAGTGATGGCACCAGGATTCACTGTGGGACGATGTGGGAGGGTGTGTGATGCTCTGGGCAATGTTCTGCTGGATATATATACACATCAACAGCATATTAGGCATGTGGTCATTATGTTCATTTGTATATATATAACTAATCAGCAAATCAAATGGTCAAAATGATCTGCTGAAGTTCAGACTGAAGAAAGGTGATTTAAGTGAGTTTGAACAGTGGCATGGTTGTTGGTGCCAGACGGGCTGGTCTGAGTATTTCAGAAACAATTGAACTAATGGGATTTTCACACACATCCATCTCTAGGTTTTATAGAGAATGGTCCGAAAAATAGAAAATATCAAGTGAGCGGTTGGGTCAGAATTTGGCGTAAACAACATGAAAGCATGGATCCATCCTGTCTTGCATCAACGGTTCAGGCTGGTGCTGGTGGTGTAATGGTATGTCTTGGCAAACTTTGGGCCCCTTAGTATCAATTGAGCATTGCTTAAACCAGAGTATTGTTGCTGACCATGTCCATCCTTCTTCTGATGGCTACTTCCAGTAGGATAACGCGCCATGTCACAAAACTCAGATCATCTCAAGATGGTTTCTTGAACATGAACAATGCGTTACTCACTATACTCAAATGGCCTCTACAGTCATATCTCAATCCAGTAGAGCACCTTCGGGATGTGGTGGAACAGGAGATTCGCATCATGGATGTGGAGCCCGAAAAATCTGCAACAACTGCGTGATTCTGTCATGTCAATATGAACCAAAATATCTGAGGAATGTTTCTAGGACCTTATTGAATCTATGCCACAAATAATTAAGGCACTTCTAATCTAAAATGTTGCTATGGTTGCTCAAGTACACATCATTCATTAAAGCAGGCAGCAGTGTTAGGGCTGTTTTCAAACGTTTATATTAGCCCATCTATTCAGTATTTGAAAGGGATACATTAGGACTACAACCTGAAGAGCTCTATTTGAATTATTTGTATAGATCTTTTCACAATACTTGTTTTTCAAAAAGAAGCTTTACAAAGAATAGTGCCTTAAACCCCCAGTGAGCAAACCAACTCCACATTAGCAAGAAAAAACTCTCTAAGATATTTAAACTGATGAGGCAAAACCCATGGGAGGAACCAAGACACAGTTGGGGAAGCCCTCCTTCTCAGACTGGCACATATTTAAAAGCAAACGTAAATATGTACATCATTTGAACCAATGTCATCCAGCTACATAATATTCATTATAATAATACTGGCTAATTTGTTTTTCAATTAAATGTCATGATCAGTGTTTTCCTATTTTTTGCTTCCACAATTCACAATAGTACCTCAGAAAAACTGTGTGATTGTTGGCATGGCAACCCTTATGATCACAGTTATGGTCTAATTTTAATCTTAATTGCTTGCTTAGTGTCTGGGATAATTGTATTAAATAATTGTTTTTAAGGTAGTGACAATTGGAGCCATAGTTCAGTTGGAAATACTGAAAACAAATGATTATTTTAATAGCTGGTTAATAAAATACTCAAATAAACAGATTGAACCACATTGTCTTTCAAAAATATTTGAATTACCTTCCTACCAAATCAGGGTTGTCATCTGGTGGGCAACCAGGAACACTGTCCCAGGCCCATTATGGATTATGGTGGAATATCCCTTTAACTTGTTTTGCTTTAAGATACGGATTTTGAAATCATTGGAAATTATTGGAAATCAATTGCCAAATCAGCATGGTAGCACAATTGTTTATCATACTTAATAATTTACAGTTTCAAATGATAAAGGTAACTAATGTGATATTTTAATGCAAAGTTCTTGTTAATATTGTATGCTACGTACTGTAGTAGGCTTAACATGTGTTTTACTTTGAAGTGTGTCTGCATCTCCACTGGTTTGATTTTTATTTAGTTGGGGAAGATGAGCATGACATTGTGTGCTAATAAGTACTTGCATTTGTCATGTGGAGAAATACAGAGGATGGCAAATTAGATATTGATCCATCACTAGCATATTCTTCAGCATTTACAATGAGAGAGGGATGAGCTTAATACACTTCCACTTCTCCACATGTACTACCTGTGATGTGACCACTACAGGTCTAAAGTCAATCTAGAGATTGAGGTCTAGATTTAAATAGTTGCTTAATGTTTTCAAAAGCAAAACAATCTGGAGTGCTTTAAAAGTCAGTCCTTATTTGGTGATATCAGTATTATAGAAATGACGATTCACTTTTAAGGTATTTAAGCGTGGCTACAGTGGAGTTTGTGCTGGTTTGAGGGTCTACGACTGTAGAATTAAATGCCTTGTTTGTTTATCAAACACTTTCTTCTAACATAATAGAGCACTGTTTTACAATAGTGTGCATTACAATAATGTGATGGTAGTGATGGCTCTTGATAAATGCTCTTTATATAATGGTCTTTCCATTTGCCATTATGGACAGATGGGCTATGTCTATCAAAACACATTAATATCTCATACTCAACCTGACTACATTGTTACATTAGAGCACGGTGCTACTAGCAACATCAAGGTCATGGGCTCGAATTCCAGGGAAAGCATTACGTGATATAATGCATACCTTTAAGGCAAATATAAGTTACTTTGAATAAAAGCATCTTCAAAATGCATACATTAACAAAAGTACAAAAGTACATTAACTCAAAATAAAGGTTTATGTAAAGTTATAGAAAAAATTATAATAATTTAAATGTTAAATCACATTAAACACAAAAATATATTTTAAATAATGTATCAGTGTTTCTTTCTTTCTTTCTTTCTTTCTTTCTTTCTTTCTTTCTTTCTTTCTTTCTTTCCTTTTGTCCATACAATTAAAATCAGTGGTATCTAGTGTAGTTTGGACTTTCAAAATATCTTATATCATGTTTTATAAAAGTGACACAGAGGTGAGTACTGTTGAAAAAGTTTGGGGTGGGAAAAAGATTCTTTTAATTAATACTTTTTAAAACTTTTATTCAGCAAGGATGTATTAAATTGATCAAAAGTGACAGTAAATTATGAAGGACTAAAAATGACAGAACGAAAAATAAATAAATAAATAAATAAAAGTAGAAATAAATAAATAAATGCAGAAATAATAGTGAAAATAAATACATTTTGGTAATATAAACGGCTATTTCTGTATTTTTACATGTATTTATTTATTTATTTATGCATTTCTATATGTATTTATTTATGTATTTATACATTTATTTATATATTTATGTATTTATATATTTATTTATTTATATATTTATATATGTATTTATTTATACATTTATTTATTCCTACATTTATTTATTTCTGTATTTCCACATTTCTACATTTATTTATTTCTGTATTTCCACATTTCTACATTTATTTATTTCTGTATTTCCACATTTCTACATTTATTTTTCCCTGCGCATGTATGCTAATTGACCAATGGCTAAGCTACGCCCCCAAACGGGATGAGCCAATCACAGTACGCATAGCTAACCCAATACACTCGGACATTCTCTGCTTGCTTCCTCGTCCATTGCAATGCATTGCGGTTATCGGTTTTCATTCGTTTTTATGTTTTTTCTTGTCATTTTGACTTTAAACAGCGTGTGTGTGTGATTTTGGTTGGGTGACAGTTGTAGGTTACAGTTTGACAAGAGTTTACAGTTTGACAAAAGCACAATGTTGTGTTTTACACAAATATAAGTAGGCTAAACACTTTGCAGTTTTAATTATGTCCTGTATGAACAAAATGGAGTATGTTTTTATGTTTCCACTGTTCGATCGCGCCCG
Organism: Abramis brama; assembly: GCF_963993115.1. Taxonomy (NCBI): domain Eukaryota; kingdom Metazoa; phylum Chordata; class Actinopteri; order Cypriniformes; family Leuciscidae; genus Abramis; species Abramis brama. Next base: position 28,180,649 of record NC_139983.1, read on the forward strand.
CTCTCTGACACACACACACACACACACACACACACACATTCCAGCAATGCAGTCTTGACATCGCAGCCTGTTCATTATTCTGCGCTCACACCAAACGCGAATAGAGCGTCAAATTCGCGCGTATCCGCGTCTAGTTCAACGCTTGAACATTTTGAATCCAAAGCGAATAGGACACGCGTATAAAGCGAGCGTTTGAAGCGAAATAGCACCAAACTATAACGTTTACACTGAAATCTTTGTTCTGGAGCTGAAGCTTATCGACCTTCTCAACTATAAAATTATTAATATAACCCTCCAATGCATATTTAAGGCCCCTTTGGTGACATCGAGATGATATATAATCTTTCTGTCTCCAAAAAATCATCAATTGACTCCTGTGAAATGTCTCCTACTGTGACAGCTGCCAAAGCGCCTGTTACCGAATGTTGACTGTTTGTCCGAGTGAGTGGAGGGGGCGTGGTTAGCCATTGGTCAATTAGCATACATGCGCAGGGAAAAATAAATGTAGAAATGTGGAAATACAGAAATAAATAAATGTAGAAATGTGGAAATACAGAAATAAATAAATGTAGAAATGTGGAAAAACAGAAATAAATAAATGTAGGAATAAATAAATGTATAAATAAATACATATATAAATATATAAATAAATAAATATATAAATACATAAATATATAAATAAATGTATAAATACATAAATAAATACATATAGAAATGCATAAATAAATAAATAAATACATGTAAAAATACAGAAATAGCCGTTTATATTACCAAAATGTATTTATTTTCACTATTATTTCTGCATTTATTTATTTATTTCTACTTTTATTTATTTATTTATTTATTTTTCGTTCTGTCATTTTTAGTCCTTCATAGGTAAATACTTTAACATTGTTACAAAAGATTTCCATTTCAGTAACACTTTATTTTACAGTCCTGTTCCCCATGTACTTACTATGCACTTATAGTAATTGCAATAACTGGGTAATAACTAGTTACTAACCCTGAACCGACACCTACACCTAATCCTAACCTTTACCCATTACCTCATATTACCAGTACTTTCCTAGGAACACTAAGTACACGTAAGTGCATATACTGTAAAATAAAGTGCAAACTCTGTTTCTTTCTTTTAAAACTTTCTATTCATCAGAAAATCATGATTTCCACAAACATATTAAGCAGAACATTGATAATGGCACCAAATCAGCATATTAGAGTGATTTCTGAAGGATCGTGTGACATTGAAGACTGCAGTAATCACAGGAAATAATGTTTCTAAAATAGAACACAGTTATTTTAAATTGTAATAATAATTCCCATATTACTGTTTTTACTGTATTTTTTTTATAAAATAAATGATGACAGAATTTTCATCTTCCATCTTTCAAACATTTGACAAGAAAAATAAAATAAATAGTATGAAAGTATATTCTATTTCAGTGAAATCCATGAGTTTACGGACTGAATCTGTGCAGTCTGCATTTTATCTCTAGTATATTTAGTTCAATGATGAAAAAAGATAACCTGCTATGCACAATCACAGTAATATACCTTTCAAGGGGTTCCTCGAAAAGCTTTGATCTAGCTGAGCACTTGTCAGGTTGGCAATAAACAACTCTACCGCCTCCATTATCAGCCTTCAAATTGATTCTGACGTGCATTTGATGTTCTTCCTCAGACTATATAATTAAGTGATTGTCTTTGGTAATGAAGGCATTAAGTAATGTACACCTGCAATAAAGCCTGTGTGTGGTGGGTAGTGAAGTGTAGCATAGTTATCACACCCAAGCTGTAATTACACCACTAATGGGCTGTTCCCAGAGGCAGTGCCCGCTCAGGGTCGCGCAGTCTCCTCTGCGTCCCAAGCAGCCCGCTATTAAACCTGAGCAATTCAGAGGAAGACATACGCTCCTTAATCCATACTTAATCCATTATCCTGCTAGGAAATGATATGTGTCCAATCATAAATTGCAGGCCATCTTCTGAAAACTCAAATTACACCCTTTGACACGTGGCTTTTTTATTTGCGTTGAGTGAATTTAAGCATGGCACCCATTAACACACAGTAGGCTCATTGGAAAACATGGACATTTGATTTTCCCGCCACTCCTTTGTTACCAAGGTCACCGTCATTATGAGTTTGTTTGTTTCAGTTGTGTCTCGTTAATTACCTTTCACTGTGTCAGTACTTAAGTTCCTCCTTTTCCTCTGTTTTTTGTCCGGTCAGGTTTACGCTTATGGTGTGTATTACTACCCGTTTGGATTGCTGCCTGTTTTTGACTATTATTATTCAATTTTGCATTGGACTTTATTCATCTGCCTCTTCATCTGTCTGCACCTGTGACAATATATTAGGGCTATCAATAGATTCATATTTTTAATCGCATACTTATCGTGAAATTAAGCATACATTATTAATCTTGTTTAACACATTCATTTTGCAATCATTTGCTATATCCAGCAAAGTAAACTATCAGATTGAAGGATAAATCTGACAAGCCACTAGTTATTTTTTCATCATCATCAGTGCCAAGAGCATCACCACAGTTCCATCTCAGCCTTAAGTGACATTTTTATTTTATGTGTGTGTGTGCTTGTGCACGTCTTAGAATGTCAGTCAAACTGAGGAGGAATTGCGGAGTGCATGATACCTGACCCTATGGAATATTGATGAGTCTGAAGAGGAATAAAAGCGAATAAAAGAAAAAATAATGACAGAGTCCGGGTGGGTGAGTAAGCGCAGTCTGCCTCTATGGTGCCACTGACTCAACTCAAGTTTACACAGGGACTCTGGAGACTGCAGACTTAAGACCGGTCTTAATCCATCCATCAAAGCCTCTCTCTCATTACGCTCCACAATTACTGGGACTACGAAGGGCTTGTCTGTTAAAATCTAACTTCAAACAGTCTTTTTTGTATTTAAGCGCTTAGGCCCTCTTTCTTTCTCCTTCATCTCTGGCCTCATATTCAGGATTTCGAATGTGATTATGTCTGCTCAAACATCATAACTAGAGCTGTACTGTTTGGAGAGAGTGTGGCACATGACTCAACATGGATGCGAAACTGGTTGGATTTTATAATTAATCAAATCCTCAAAATGGCCCTGTCACCCTAAGCCTCATCAAGTCCACATTTTGGTGACGTAGTACCAGATAGACGTGAAAGACCAATGGTGTGTCATTTGAGGCAGGACTGATGTGTTATTTAAGTGACCTGAAGATACAAAATGGACATTCATTCTTTTAAAAAAAAAAAAGGTTTTAAAGCCTGTGTCACATGAGGTTTCTGTTTTACCAGCGTTAGATACATTTACACGACAACAATGTACTAAATACGTAAACGTTTTTCCTTTGCATTTTTCGCGTACAGTTCGCGTTGTTATTGGCTGCGTTTAAACTACAAAAATGCAAATTTGTGAAAATGGTGAATTCATGTGCATGTGTATTATGTGTTCATGTCTTTTGGCGCGTAGTGTTTCTTTACATAGTGACATCGCCAACTACTGGCCTGGCAGCAGAATACAAAATTTTTTTGTCTTTTTTTTTTTTTTGCAGATCCATGTGAACGGGGATCGTTACCTGTCACCCTAAGCCCTACGGGGCCTGTACGCGAAAAATGCAAAGGAAAAACGTTTACGTATTTAGTACATTGTTGTCGTGTAAATGTATCTAACGCTGGTAAAACAGAAACCTCATGTGACACAGGCTTTAAAACCTTTTTTTTTTAAAAGAATGAATGTCCATTTTGTATCTTCAGGCCACTTAAATAACACATCAGTCCTGCCTCAAATGACACACCATTGGTCTTTCACGTCTATCTGGTACTACGTCACCAAAATGTGGACTTGATGAGGCTTAGGGTGACAGGTAACGATCCCCGTTCACATGGATCTGCAAAAAAAAAAAAAGACAAAAAAATGTTGTATTCTGCTGCCAGGCCAGTAGTTGGCGATGTCACTATGTAAAGAAACACTACGCGCCAAAAGACATGAACACATAATACACATGCACATGAATTCACCATTTTCACAAATTTGCATTTTTGTAGTTTAAACGCAGCCAATAACAATATCGTTTTCAAAAACATTTTTTAAAAGTTTGCATTTTCAGTCCCCCAAAAAGCCATTATGGTATAAATGAATGGCCAAACTGCATAAAAAGTGTTCTGTTTTTAGTTGAAAACAGTGTCAAGTAAATTGCCCCTTAGTGCTTATTTTCATTGTCACTGTTCATTAGTTGTCATGATTTCTACAGTATGTATGTTTCCATTTGTTTCCATGGTTACTCATTTGTCAATTGATTAATCCCACTTGTTCCTTGTTTTCTCCCTTCACTGAGGGGCCGTTTACAAGGGGCATGTAATTCAGCATTTTTAGTCGCTGGGATCATTTTAACCAACATTTGCCCGCTTCAAGAAGTTCAAAAAGACATCATACATGTAATCCATATAAATCTAGCAGTTCATCTAAGTCTTCTGAAGAGACGCTTTGAACAGACTGGGGGAAACAAAGAAATCATTTTCTTTGATAATTGACAGCATGTAACAAATGCTGTTGATGCAGCTTGACTGTATGTACATAGCATTATTTTTTTAAAGTGTTGGAGCAGTATGATTGTAATTGTGACACAATAATGTGCCAAGATGTTTAAGACATCTTGTTTTTTCAGTCATCCATAATGTAGAGTGTGAGGTAGAGTGTGAGGTAAAACTCATTAAGAATTCAGAACCTGCTAAAGATGTTTTGCTGCTCATCCAGGAAAAAACTGGCAGAAAGCCTTTTTCTCACATTTGTATTTTAGAGAGTTGCAAGAAGGATAGTTTTTCATACTTCATTCACACAAATATGCATAGCATATACGTATATTGTATGTGTAAACATGCACTACTGATCAAAAGTTTGGAGTTAGATTTTTGTTTGTGTTTGAAAGAAGTATCTTATGCTCATAAATACAGTAAAAAAAAAATTAATTATGAAATATTATTTAGAATTTTGTTTGTTTAGTTGAATATATTTTTGAATTTGTGTCTGCATTGTATTTGTTGAGCCCATTCTTTCTTAATGAGGCTATGAGATACTGGCAGTGGCATTATACAGAATAGTTTCAGGTAGACATGACTGACATTTGAAACCATAGATGGAGTTTTGCTAAACCTCCTGTGATCATTTAAACTGGATTTATTCTGTTATTCATTGAAAACAAATCCACAGGTTGGACCTTTATTGCAGAGCTTGAAGCTAAAACATGCATGGCAGTTGGTCAATACATTCCTCTTGTTTTAATTGTTTATTTATTTATCGGTTCTACTGAAGAAATGTGTATTGGCGTTAGCCTAGAGGGAAGTACAGTGTTGAGACCCTTGGAGTAAATTGTGTGTCTGGTTACCATGGCGGCATCATGAAAATTAGTGTTGCTTTGTGCTCTGCATCTATAATGACGATGAGTTCCAGTCTGGAGATTATGAAAGAGATTTGTGAGGGCTGTGGCCAAAATATACACTGCTTTGACATCTGCACCTCAGGTTTTGTAAAGCAACCATTTTTCATGTCTCAAAAGTCAATTCATATTACAGAACGTTGTTAAGATTAATGTTTGATGACTCTTGACTTTATTGGACAGACACGGGATGAGTATGCGCAATTTTGAATGCAGAGAGGAGGGCTTTTGCACGGCTGCCTTTAAATTTGCAAGACCTCTGAGACTTTGCTTGTTGTCCTATTTTCATCATGAATAATTATGCTTTTTCTCAGCCAAACAAACAGCGTGGAAGTTTTGCAGGTGTAGGTTATGGCCCAGTGCCTCAAATGATCCTGTGAACCAGGGCAAAATCTGAAGCCACACAGGGTACATTTTAAACCTTGCATTGACTAACATTCTAAAATGTGAGGAAATTAAATAGAATGAAACCATTTTGATAGAATAATTGTAAGGACATTTAAAGGCCATTTACACGACACCGTTTTCAACTAAAAACATAAGACTTTTTATGCATTTTGGCTGTTCATTTACACGACTACGACATCTTGGGCCTGAAAATGCAAATTGCATGAGTGGATGTCTCTTTATTATAGCTGAAGCGAAGCAAAATAATGCTAAATAATGCTAAAGTGAAGATGACGAATGAAAAATGAACGTTTTTGAAAAAACAAAAAATTAACATACAGTACACAAGAGTAAATACAAGCAAGAGTTGGTTGTTTGTCACCATTGCTGGTGACAAACAACCAACTCTTGCTTGTATTTACTCTTGTAAATACAAGCAATCTTTGCAGCACACTAGCTTCAGACAAACAATGGCACTCAAAACTGTTCTGTTACTAAGAGATGGACTTACCATTAGGCAAAGGTAGGCAACCGCCTTGGGCCCCCAAAATCCAGGGGCCCCTTAAAATGCTTTTTATACGGATGCGCGTTCAGCACGGACGCGCAAGCGGTTGATGTGGTGTTTGTTACCACGACAACCGTATGCACATCAACGTTGAACATGCTTCTTCCCAAATCACTAAATCCGCCCCTGCTGTTACTATAGCTAACATTACAACAACAGCATATCTCGGTTCTGTGAAACACAGCAAAATCAATGTTACTCGCTGTTACGATCCTCTGTATCTGTTTTGTGTGGGTTGTTGTTTTGTATATGTGTGCAGTGATTGGCTGCCGTCGGAGGAGCCTGATTGGCGGATCTACTGATGCGCCGCTTTAAAAGGGCGGCGCTAATCGAAGATGTCGAGCTCATTCAGGCATTGGCCTGGTGGCGTGAAGAGCTCCGGATTCCTCCTCCCGTCGGCAGATCCCAAAAACCTTCTGTTGATCACGTTCGTTTGTTTGTGATGATTTCATTCGGATCTTTCTTATGTATTTAGGAGCGTAGGGGTGTCCTGCCATTTATTTTGACTTTGTTTGTGATTTGTTTATTTACATGGAGTTAGGGAAGTTTCTTTGTAATTTTGTTTATTCCCTGATCAGGTAATTTATACATGTTTTTTTTTTTTTATAAGTCTATTTTGTTTATTATTTTGGCCTTGGGGCACCCTGAAACCATTGCTCCTTAATTTAATTACTTTTTCCACCTTAAATAAATTAAACTTTTTGTGGAGCTAAGAATTGTGTCTTTGGTGATCTGTCGGCTGGGGCTGGTTTCCTTTTATCAACTGCAAAAGTTCACATCAACCCCGTATCTAGCAAATTATAGACCCATTTCAAATCTACCTTTTATGTCTAAAATACTAGAAAAAGTTGTGTCCGCTCAACTGGGCTCTTTCTTGCAAGAAAATGATATCTATGAAAAGTTTCAGTCAGGATTCAGGCCGCATCATAGCACTGAAACTGCGCTCGTTAAAATCACAAATGATTTACTCTTAGCTTCTGACCAAGGCTGTATCTCAATACTAGTTTTACTTGATCTAAGTGCTGCGTTCGATACTATAGATCATACAATACTCTTAGATCGACTACAAAATTATACTGGTGTTCAAGGACAAGCATTAAGCTGGTTTAGATCATACTTATCAGACCGCTACCATTTTGTCTATTTAAATGGAGAAAAATCGATTATAATTCCAGTAAACTATGGAGTGCCGCAGGGATCTGTGTTGGGCCCTCTATTATTCTCAATATATATGCTGCCACTTGGAAATATTATAAGGAAACATGGAATTAGTTTCCATTGTTATGCTGATGACACTCAAATATATATTTCATCACGGCCGGATGAAAACGCTAAATTATCCAAATTGACAGAGTGTGTTAAAGATATAAAAGATTGGATGACGCGTAATTTTCTATTATTAAATCCAGACAAGACAGAGGTAATACTTATCGGTTCAAAAAACCGCCCACAGAACCTCTCACAATACAACTTTGACATCGTAGGATGTCCTGTTACTTTATCCTCTACAGTAAAAGACCTGGGTGTTATACTCGATTGTAACCTGTCTTTTGAAAATCATTTTTCGTATGTTACAAAAACAGCCTTTTTCCACCTTAGAAACATTGCTAAGCTACGTAATATGCTATCAGTTTCTGATGCAGAAAAGTTAGTTCATGCATTCATGACCTCGAGACTAGATTACTGTAATGCTTTATTAGCCGGTTGTCCTGCATCCTCAATAAACAAGCTACAGTTAGTCCAAAATGTAGCCGCTAGAGTTCTTACTAGATCAAGAAAATATGATCATATAACACCGATTTTATCATCACTACATTGGTTACCTATAAAGTTCCGTATTAATTACAAGGTATTGCTACTGACTTATAAAGCCCTAAACGGCTTAGCTCCAGTCTATTTAACGGATCTTCTATCACCCTATAATCCATCGCGCTCTTTAAGATCAATAAATTCAAGGCTTTTGGTCATACCTAGGATATCCAGATCAACCAAAGGAGGGAGAGCATTTTCACATTTGGCTCCGAAACTCTGGAATAGCCTTCCTGATACTGTTCGTTGCTCGGACTCACTCTCCCAGTTTAAAACTAGATTAAAGACGCATCTTTTCAGCCAGGCATTCATATAATATTGTTAATCTCACAGTTTCAAACCACAATCCGGCCTCTAGTTCATAAATGCCACAGGAGAACTGGCCCCCGACTGAGCCTGGGTTCTCCCAAGGTTTTTTTTTTCTCCATTAGGTCACCTGATGGAGTTTTAGGACACCATTAGGCCGCTTGATGGAGTTTTTTCGGTTCCTTGCCACTGTTGCCTTTGGCTTGCTCAGTTGGGGATATTTTGGGGATATTTAATTTTATTCTATCAATCAATAAATTCCACTAGAAACAAACTTTGTTGTATTATTTTATTTTAATACTGTGAAGCTGCTTTGATACAATCTGTATTGTGAAAAGCGCTATACAAATATACTTGATTTGATTTGATTTATTGTACGGGTCGTAACACTCACGTATGGGGCAGAAACAACACAACCTCTGCATCCGTTTTCAGGCCTTCCAGCTTTTCCAATATTAAAGCTCTTGTCTGATCATAACACTTCTTTTTCCAGTGATATTCCTCTGACTTTTTCTCTTTTGTAATGCCTCTCAGCCATCTCGCTTTCTACAGTCCTTCTTCAAATCTCCCTCTTGCTCACTCTGTCTCCTCCCCCATCATGAGTGGACATACTACTGATTGACTTCAAGTGTGTTTTGCTGCTCTGTTCAATCCAGTTTCACCGTTTCTCTGAAATCATTTACTGCACCTTTAAACAATCAAAGCACCAGTTTCCCCCACTCTTTCTCAATACGACTGTAATTTCGAATGTGCTGAAATGGTCATTTCTGATACAATTTTGCAATTAATGTCCTATTCAGCCTCAGTGTGGCTCAGACAACGAGGTTCAACAAAACTTTGGGAAAATGGCAATGCCAGTGACCACTGTTTAGCGCCTGCACTCTCTCATTAAGCATGAAAATAAAGGCCTATCTCACTGTCTGCCAAAAGCCAAATGCATTCAGACTGAGCCGCGTGACACACCTGCACTCGCCTGACAACAACAATTATCTGTCCACACTGCAGCGCACTCCAACCCTCAGCAGAATCAGCACTTTAATTACTGTATTGTTAAAGTCTCTTTTCGAGATTGCATGAGGAGGGAATGGCTTCTGCATATTTATTATTGACCCTTCCTAGAGTTAAAAAAAATATATTATGCTCATTCTCATATGCTCATGCCTGGAAAAGCAAACCTAGAATATTTATTAGGATATGGAGATGGACTTAGATTAATGTGTCTGAAAATGGGAAAAAGTGCTTCTCTGATTGTATATTTGCGAGTTGCAAGCAAAAGACTAATTCACCCAGCTGTTGCTGTCAAAAGTATTAGTCAAATTTATGGATAGCCCTTACTTACTAGCTTGAAATCCTGGCATTCTCTCCATTAGTATCTCCTTTTGTGGAAATCGCTTCAACCTGGTTTCTCCTGGATGTCGTGACACTTTACTTTTACAGATGTACTTTCAAACAAGAAACACATACAGATATAGTATACTGTATAGTGTACATACAACTACATATTTATATTGCGTAAAGGAAACAATACTAGGGTGTTGTGGGCATTGTTATGCAGTTGCTACAGTGTTCTAAGTGTTTTTACTAAGGATACTCTGAGTGGTTTCTGGTTTCCGGTTATTATGTATGGCTCAGGTCCTTCTTTTGATGTAAATCAATGGGATTTTTCCATATCTAGTGGCAAAAAGAAAACTAATAGCACACCTTTCCTCAATTCAACCCCCTAACCCAGTACTAATAATATTTGTAATAGAATTTGTTAACATTAATGTCATATGTATGTTCTGTTTTGGTTTTATTCTAGTTCCAGTCTCTTTTGTTCTGATTTTCACACCATTGGTTTGTTTCTATGGTTGTTAATTAGTTCCCCACACCTGTTCTGTTTCTCCCTTTATTACCTCTTGTGTTTATAAGCCCTGTGTTCTTTGTCCAATCTTGTTTATGGATAGTGGATCCATGGATAATGTTTATGGATAATGAATTAACTAATGCTAAAAAAATCAGCAGCTATTAATATTAAGATGCATTAGTGAATGTATTTAGTATATATCATGCTATATACAAATGTTTTTTATTGTTAGTTAACGTTAACTAACACATTAACATTAATTATTAACAAATACAACCTTATTGTAAAGTTTTACCGAAGTATAAATACAAAAGTTATTTAAAATGTTACCTAAAACTATACAATTTTAATATTAATAATTTCTTTAATAAAACATATAAGACAGTTGTATTTGTAATATTATTTAATATTATTATATTAATATATTGTACATAAATGTTGCATGTATAGTTTTTTTTAATAATGAAGAATTTACTTTAAAATCATTATTATTAGTAGTAGTAGTATTTTTTATTTAATAATAATTATTATTTAAATAAAAATCCTCAACACAGAAACATAAAATATTCCATTTAGTCACATTCCAAATATACAAAGATCTAATTAAACTACATTAAAATCTATTAAATGAAAATACTAATCAGTAATGTAAGTAGACCTGTGCAGGAATTAGGGGGCAAAACCAGTGGAAAACATACAGTATATCAGTTGCATTTATGCATATGGCCAACACTTTTATTCAAAGCCACTTATGAATGCAGTCAAACTATACAGAGGAAATGAAACCTGTGACCTCACTTCCCATTGAGCTAGTGAAAGCTACAGAGGCTTTAGTTTTAGTTTGCCCTTGACAATGCATAAACCTTCATGTGAATTATGAATGGCCTATTTATGACACCTGGTGGCCTGGTGCCATTCCTAAGCCAACACTGAATTACACATACAACAAGTTGTTATAATCAGGGGACAGCCAAGCACTGAAGGTGCGAAGACACCTTATGTATCTGTTAGTATTCTTCTTCTGCTCTTGAAGTCTATGGCAGTCCCTAGAAACGTTTGCGGTATACAATTATGAAATTTGGCACACAGATTTACATTTAAGCTAATAACATTTGAACCACAAGGACTAGAAATATTTTTTTCCTCTGATTCCTTCGAGCTCCTCCTAGACCGTTGGTCCAATTTTGACCAAAAAACAGCTCAGATCTTCTTCAAACCATGCCGGCATAAAGTTATTAAAAGCTTTTAGAGACCGTTCTGGAAAAACGTATCAACAAATTTGATGGCATGGTGCCAAGCTGATTCTCAGGCTCTATCTTGCAAGCCTTTGGCATATTGACGGCACATGTTTATGTCATTGTCACCTTACACTGACCACACCACATCAATTTGGAAATATTCGCCACCTAATGTTCAAAAGTGATAAGCAATTAAATCATATTAATAGTAGCTACTTGTATTTTTTAATTGCTGCTTGTTTATATATTTCATTTTGTCCTCTTATTATGTTGTTCAAATGGTTTCATTTTATATCACATGATATGGTCAGACTGGTTAGGGAACACTAGTGTAACAAGTATAACACGTTGAAAAAACAAATCTCCAAAACGTACAAAAATTATTAAAAAAAATGTTTGGCAAGTTGTTGTACCCTGTGTGAGCAAAGTCAGTAGATTTTAGTCCAATGCGAAAACATTAACTAGCGTTTTTGGGGAAAAGAAAATCCTCTCACACAACATGAGGGTTAAATCACTGGTTTAAACAAAGAACAGAAATATTTTGCCTGGGAAGTGTTGAGTTCTTTTGTTTTGTGGGAACTTCTCTTATTGTGACATGTCTCTTTGTTGGATTTTAGGTGGATTAGCGAGATGCCAGCCACTCATCCTCGCCTAGTGCTTTCAGATTGAATCTCCTCCTTCTGGGAATCCTTCCAGCACAAAGTGGATCCATGATTGGATATTGTACGCTTTTCTGTGACAAACTGATCTTCTCTAAAAGTCCAACTAAATGATTCTGCATCCAGGGGAAAAAAATGTATTCATTTGTAATTCATGTAAGTACTGTATAATAAATTTCAAACTACAGAATGATTTCATGCAGCAAAGACTTCTCTTGAGTTATTTCGTGAGCTGAAATGCAGTGAAGTCTGATTGAGCATGTGGTGAGAAAGCATTGATAACCTCTTAATAAAATTAAAATGCTAAAAGGTCAAATCCAGAATTGGAAAAAGTAAATGAGAATCACTGCCTGATAAGCCATTCACTACAATTAGACTGACACAGGATAGAATCCTAAAATCGTTTGACAATTAAATACATTTCAAGTCATCGTGGAAAGTTGAGATAGTTAACAAGCATTTCCTCTATTAACTGGGCCACATTCGTCTCTTTGCATCTCTTCATCTCAGAACTCAGAGTGGCAGAAAACCATATGGGCTCTGAAGGAAACCGCAAAACTTCAATCAAAGGTGGTCTGTTGGGGAAGGAACTAAATATGGAGAGAAAGATTAAATGGGAAGTTTGTTTATGGACTTTTGAACAAGGAATATTTATTTTTCCAAACTTTACATAAGCGTGCCATAAATGAACACAGACGCTGTTCATGGCACATAAGCGTCATTGGTAGCCTACATGGACTATAAGCCTATATAAGCCTTTTCAAATCAACATGGAACGATGTTCACAACCCATTTCACTTCTGAAATCTGACATATTTCCAAGTGAAATATTTTTAAAGATGGAATTGATTGGATATAGTGAAAAGTGGTCTTTATTTTACCACATTTACACTGGTGTTTGTGGTCAGGACTTTTTAAATACTTTTTTTTCAGATAGGATGCATTAAATGTATCAAAAGTAAAACATTTACAGTATACTGTTACAAAATATTTATGTTTCAAGTAAACATTATTCTATTTATAAAAGAATAAAGGGGGTGTATGGGTACTAGGGCTGTCACTTTTGTGAAAAAATCCTGTTCGATTTTTGAGACATAAGTGTTCATTGAATCGATTGTAAAATCGATTTTCCATGTCTAAAGACGTTTCCATTTTAAACGCCAAATATGGGCAAATCCACGGACAACTAACAGGCATTAGGACGAACGTTAAGAGGGCGCTTGAGACGCGCACAAGTCAGCAATATTCCTGATGATTTATTGGCGTGAAGTTTCGTGCACAATGACAAACAGGAGTGCAACATTCTCGAAAAACAATAAGAAGAGTGGACTGCCATAGCGTAAATGAAAAACATCACTGCAGGCTTCAACATGGCTGTGTTTACCATTAGAAATGTCAAACAAAATTCGCCTACATAGGCGATTGTAGACTGTAGCCCGAATCTGTATCTGTATGCATGAGACTGTCTGCATACCGGCAGAATTCACAGTTTTGTTGTAAAAAGAGTACATTATGCAGAAGTATAATTTGCTGTTATGCGTGTTTGTCAGAGCCTGCAGTTGCTCTGTGACGCGCGTTCGCTGCGGGCGTATCGCAACGAGCTGGACGCGCTCCGAGAAAAGACCGTTAAAATCGATTCCCTATTTTCGTTTTCGAAACTTGCGTTGGTTGGTCCGATCGACTGTGCAATCGATTTTCGAACGTAAAGTGACAGCCCTAATGGGTACCACGGTTTTCACAAAAAACTAAGAAGCACAACTGTTTTCAATACAATGATAATAAATAGGCGTTTTAGAATGATTTCTGTAGGATCACGTGACACTGAAGACTAGAGTAATGATGCTGAAAATTCAGCTTTGTCATCAGAGTTACAAATTATATCTGACAATATATTCAAATAAATCAAAAAAGCAATTTTAAATTGTAAATTTATTTTTTTTATTTTTTATTTTTTTACAATTTTACAGTTTTATTTGTATTTTGATCCAGTAATAAACACATCCTCGGTGAGCATAAGTGTAACTGTTGTGTTTCTGTTCAGCCTTGTTAGCCATATCTACCATCATTAGTTCATTATCATCACCTGTCTTGTCAATCATTTTCATCTATGTCACCTGGTTTGTGTTCATCAGTGTCTGTATTTAGTTCTGTTGTGTGTGTGTGTGTGTGTGTGTGTGTGTGTGTGTGTGTGTTGTCCGCGTGTTGTGCGTGTTGTGCGCGTGTGTGCGTGTGTCCGTGTCCTGTTTCCGTCCCCATCCACAGTCGTCCCCATCCACAGTCCTGAAGAACTGGACTTGATTGACTTTGTTTCAGAGCCCTCACCGCTGGTCCCGTCCAACCCAGAACTCGCACATCACGTCATGCCCGCTGAGCCAGAGCCTTCACCGCTGGTCCCGTCCAGCCCAGAGCCCTCACCGCTGGTCCCGTCCAACCCAGAGCTTGCGCATCACGTCATGCCCGCCGAGCCAGAGACTGTTCACGTCATGCCCGCCGAGCCAGAGACTGTTCACGTCATGCCCGCCGAGCCCGAGCTGCACGTCAGTCCTGCCGAGCTCGAATCTTCTGTCCCCGAGTCTGTCTCCAAATTCCCATCCAGCCTCCCTCTCCCACCTCCTCCCATCTACCACGTCTCAACCCTTCCACCACTGCCTGTCATCCTCCTTCAACTCCACTGTGGCCCATCAGTGCACCAGTTCCGCCAGGCTCCTTCGTCCCCCCGGATCCACCTTGGTCGCTCGTCCACCTTCCCTCACCTCTGGATCTTTGGCGTCGCCTGGGCTCGTCGGCTCTCCGGCTCCACTCTGGTCTCCTCTCCCACCTGCTCCGCCTCCGTCAGTCGCCCCCCTGAAGTCGTCATCCCTACCTCCACCATGGCTCCTCCCTCCGTCTGCTCCGCCCTGGTCCCTCTCTCCCTCTGCATTTGGTCCCTCCATGGCGCGAGGACGCGCCTACCGGGAGGGGGGAGTACTGTAACTGTTGTGTTTCTGTTCAGCCTTGTTAGTCAAATGTCTTTTGTTTTCCCGCCACTCATCTGTTGCCATATCTACCATCATTAGTTCATTATCATCACCTGTGTCTTGTCAATCATTTTCATCTACGTCACCTGGTTTGTGTTCATCAGTGTCTGTATTTAGTTCCCTCTGTTCAGTCAGTCTTGGTCCGTTCTTGTCTATGTAACGTCACAACCTGTGTGTGTATCCTGCCATTTTGTATCGCTTGAGATATATTTGAAAGTAAACCCTGTGTATTGGAGCCTTCTACCTTCCTCGTCTTCTTCTGCCTGCACACACCCTGCCAATAAGAGTCTTTCAAAGATATTAAAAAACCTTATCCAACCCCAAACTTTAGAACAGTAGTGTTATTTAGGATCATCTATAATAAAAGTAGATAGGACTAATTTTGGTGTTATCCTGACTTTAAATCATGCTAATACAATTATCGATCACAGATACACTGTGACAAGTCATCAAAATGGACTGTGATACACTGCTATTATTTTTGTAACACTAATTAGCTCATTAAGCTAGCAATAATAAATATATTGAGGAACACAATACCATTTCTGTGAATGACACCCCTTGCTGCAGCTCATCCCAATCAAATCTGCAGCGTTACGATGTAAAACAGTATCTTGAGGCTGTTTGATACTGACTGGCTGATTGTGATGAGAATGAGAATAAGAGAGCCCTCTCAAGAGCCTTGGGAAGTTTGGACACATGCAAACACATCCAAACACACATTAACATACACGCACAAAGAGCGGTGAGGGCCAGCGTCTCCCAAAACTACCAACTCTGATAAGGCTGAAGAGAATCTCATTACAAGCAATACACACACACACACACACACACACCGCAAACGGTTCCCATCAGTTGTAATTATCATTGGTATACCCAGTGCAAGCGCTGGCAAGTTCAATCCAATCACGGCACTGCAGCGTGACTGAAATTGAATTGTATCGTATTTAAATGATCAGACCGATACCAACCGCATCAAGACGGTTTTGCACAACTGAAAATGAAGTAATCCTCACAAAGCCATTTAGTCTGTGGCTCGGTATTGTTCCTCCAGAATATGTGCACATCATAAAGCCAGGGCAGCTCAGTGTTTGTGTTTCAGGAGACTGCACTGCCCTTGAGCCCCAGGTACAGATGATGCTGACACCAACTATAATGAGAAATAGAAGACGCCATTGATTGCCTGGCACACATCGTGAAGCGGTCGAAAAAGCCTCTCAGAGCAATATCTATGCATAAGCATAGAAGAGAATCATTATTTTTCAATAGTCTTCTCTAATTGCAGCTCTGATCAATACAATTCCACACGGCCGGATGGACCTGTGGAGGGTTTTCCATGGCTTTATTGCATCACTGCCTGCATTAGTGCTGACCGCAGGGGGTTTGTGCGCCAATACTGTTTGACAAAACATATCATTTGAATTGTATTGAGTGTTGTATTGAGGCAAGTCTAGATGGAAATAGAGATATGATGCTTGAGTGACGCTATCATTTTGGGGTTCTGAAGATGAATGTTCAAGAGGCTGTTTTAAATGGATTTTAAAGTCACAGTCTTGGCTTGCAGGCTCAAACGAATCTGTGGAATTTTTTCACATTTTCTGTGCTCTTTGTTGGGGGAAAATGCTAAATGGATTTAAATATGGTACAGTAGTATGGTTCAACCGAAAAAAATAAATAATTATTAGGCATTATTAATGAGTCAAAATATATAATAAACACACATGCAAAGGAACGTGTAGAAATTTGTGGATGACAGACTTTCCAATTCTATTCAAAGCTGCAGAGATTATGTGTGGGTCTTTATAGAAGTGTCAACTGATCCTGTCATTGTGCAATGCTTGGTCAAACTTTATCTCATCTGTTGTATATATATATATATATATATATATATATATATATATGAAGACTGAAATCTGAAATTTTCTTCTAAAATTAGCATTTTTATCAAGCTCGTATGTTTAGGTTCAATAATTTCACTTTAATGTCAATTAATAGGTAATTTTAATTGTCATTAAAGTGAAATAACTGAACATAAACATACAAGCTTGATAAAAATGATAATTTTAGAAGAAAATTTCAGATGGCACTTAGAGGCTTTTGCATCTGAACTCTTCATATATATATATATATATATATTTTTTTTTTGTGTGTCAAATTATTGATTTATTTGGTAGATAGCCATGTAATAAGCGGGATAATGTAGAGCAAGGCGGTTGTTATAGCGAATACAACCCCTTCAGGCAAATTATAGCAAATTATATTTGACAATATATTCAACCCCTTCAGGCTGATTCAAGACCCCTCCGCTTCGCGTCGGGCTCCTGATCAGCCTGTCCTGATCAGGAGCCTGATGTGAAGCGGAGGGGTCTTAAATCAGCCTGAAGGGGTTGTATTCACTATAACAACCGCCTCACTCTACATTATCCCGCTTATTACATGGCTACCTACCAAATAAATCAATAATTTGACACAAAATATTGATTTAAAAAAGGAGTTTATTGATTTAAAAACGATTGTATTGCTTCTGCTAAAGAAAATAGTCTGTTCCGTCTCTACGGTTAGAATCCCGCGTCCATAGCAATGCTCAGTTTTTCATGGCAACGGTGTGTTATACTTAGCAGGTTGAATTCTAGTGTAGAATGCAGTCTGTTATTTCTTGATAACAGACCGCATTCTACACTAGAATTCAACCAAGCCATGTAATAAATACAAATAAGATTCTACACACACACAAATAGTGTGTATATATATATATATATATATATATATATATATATATATATACATATATATGTATATATATATATATATATATATATATATATACATACACACACACACTATTTTTAACCGACAGTTTGAAGATATAGCAGGTCCTTTTTTTTTTTTTTTTACTTCTTATATTTCCTCTAAGCCTCCAATTGCAATTGTCAGTTCATGCATCAAACGAAGCAATTACAACACAGGCGAGCTTCTGTTTTCCGGCAGTCTCCTCAAGACTTGCTGTGTTGTCGCTAACAGCATTGCTGCATTTCACAGATGGTAAGAAATTCACATTCTCCTCTCCAAGGGAGGCATTTATACAGTTAATACTGTACAACGCAACGTCTCCCCAATGCCAAACACATAAAAAGAGTCTTCAAACTGTGGCCCCTTGGCCCTGAATTAAATCAGATACTTGTGTGAGGCATTTACCATCATAACTCTGAATCTGAAGTGGGAGAGAAAGAGACGTAGAAATCTAAGAGAGAGAAATGGAAGAGGAAGCTCGCCACCTTGACATCCACAAACTCAAGACAATCACATCTGACACACAATTTATCACTTGTCATAGGCGTGTTTTGTTAACATGTCACAGATGGACTTGCGGCACTGACACATGGCTTGTAATTTTAAAGCACTTCAGATGTATCAGTTTGTGGCAGAAACACACAAACAGAGAGGTTCCTGGCGACGCACTAGTAATAAGAATGCTTAAGCTTTTGGGTTATGAAACAACAAAAAATATGAACAAATATTGAATTACGTGTGCATTTTATTATGTCTTATTTCAGTGATAAACCCAAAAATTGCATTCCTTTGTGAAAGCCTTTATGATTAGCAGAGCATACAGCTAAAAGGTTTTGCCGATTCAGGTTATAATATTTGCCCGAGTCAGTCCGTGTTTTTCCTGTTTGTCAAAAACAATCAGTCAAGGAATTGCTTTCAAGCATGGCTTCAGGAAACATCAGTGCAAATGGTACATTGCTTCAAATCAGTCAACTTCAGATAAAGAGATGTCTGTAAATGGCATATTTCATGATGTTTATCTAAAATTAATTTTAATACATAAGTAATTGTGGCTAATAACTGATTCACATCAAAGACTAACGTGACCACATTTGTTTCAAAAGAGCACATTCCTTTGCCAATTCACAGTTTATTTACTTTTTTTTAGCTTAGATAAGAAATATTATCATCCATGTGGAAAAATGTAATTAATATAATATAATATAATACAATACAATACAATACAATACAATACAATACAATATAATATAATATAATATAATATAATATAATATAATATAATATAATATAATATAATATAATATAATATAATATAATATAATACAATACAATACAATACAATACAATATAATATAATATAATATAATATAATGAACCACCTGGTGTCACAATCACGTTAGTTTGGACTCGTTATGTGTCGTCATTGTTTGCCTTCGTCACTCATTTGTTGTCACGGACACTATTATGTTCAGCTGTGCACTCATCAATCACCTGTATATATGTTCAGTTCGGTGTCTGGTGTCGTCTATTGTGGAAGTGTTGTATGTTGCTCTGTTCCTATTCAAATTACCCTTTGGATTTATTAAATATTACCTTATTAAATTCATCTTCTTCTTCATGTGTTTATACAACCAGCCCCGTGACACAATGGCCATGATTATTTTTTTTAAATTATTTCAGTATGGTCCTTGAGGTTTGTTTATAATGTTAATAAAGTTTTTTGCACTATATATATCTATCCTTTAGGTCTTTTCAGTAAAGAGCCACTGTTATGATTGCCTAACATCATTGCATAGAAAACAGTATTAACTCGCTTTTTGCGCATTTCAAGTTTATTCTATTATTTTTTTAACAGGGACAGTGCACATTAATAAACTTTTCAGTAAATGTGCCAGAGTTAGCCAAGGGCTATTTTTCCCTGGACAAAAACATACGTGTTTTGAAAACATTATCCATATATCCATATATCCATGTGTCATTTACAGACAAAGCATTATGAAATCATTCACTTACGGTTTTTAACGCAGCTGCAGTCAGTTTTATTCACATAGCTATTCTGAAGGTTTTTACAGAGGGGTTTGTTGAAATATAATTTGCCTGATTTTGTAAAACATTTTATTCTTAAAATGTTTTAGATTTTTTTTTTTTCTGGCTGTTTATAGTATTTTCTGATTCATGGCGTGATAAAAAGAGATATACAGAAATCCCCTCTGTAAAAACCTTTAACCTTTTAAAAAATAATAATAATTAAACAAGAATTTTGAACCTGACTTCAACCAATGTTCAGATTTTTATTAGAAATGTATGCAAATTAGTGCATATTTAATAAGATAATGCCTCATTTGCATATTTAAACATAACATTTCAATAAACTTTTTTTTTGCAATTCTTAATGTAATGAATCAACTGGGGAAGTATGGTGATATCTATTTGTTAATTCTTTTTACACTATTCACCTGGGGTGTCTAGCCTTAAATTTAAAATCCTTTAGATATGCAGCTACAAATGGCTAAAATGTGCAGTATTGGTAAATGAGGGGGCTGTACAGCACCTTTTACCTACATCAGTTTGCAGTGTTTAAATACCAAGCACAGAAACACTTTCAAACTCATTCATGAGAGCAGAATGCCATCTTGCATATTCAGTCAGAGCAGATGCTCTCTAATTGGATCACATTAGACTTCCTAATGTGACCTTAAATTGTGAATGACGTTTAGATCAGATACTTTAAACACTCACTTATTCAGATCTGGATTTTCCGTTTGAGACAGTTCTGCCGTCAATTGAGTAAAGGACACGGCTGACCTCCTCCCATACCCCCTCCTTCTCCCCCACCCCTCTCATTCAATCTTTCAGAAAGTCATTGCCTCAAGGTGTGTAAAATTAAAGTTGTCCTACATGACTCATTCACCCTTGCCATCCACTTGCCATTGCTCACCCGCCTCAGTCAGAATAGCAGGCTCAGCAGATACATTTTGACAATCTTATACGTTTATAAGAATAGTTCACAAAAAAACAAACAAAAAAAACCCTGTCATTATTTACTATTTGGATATTGATGAGATTCACATCTCTGTAAGGTCTGTACTAAGGTGGGAATGTCAGGTGTCTGGATGTGGGCATTATGATGGTCATGTGAGGGAGAAATAAAGACAAAAACTGTGAGATATAAAGTCGCAGTTACTAGATTTAAAGCCACACTGAGTACAAGAAAGCAGCAATTGCTGTAATGAGGAAGACTCTGGAGGCCCAGCAGAATCCATGCACAGTATTTAATAGGCAAACACAAAGACAGGGTCATAAGATGATGGTTCAAACCAGTCCAATCAGGCAAACAAATCCAGAATGAGAGGCAAAGGGTAAACACAAGTGAAGCAAGTTCATACACTGTAAACATAGCAGTGGAAATAACGCTCAGTAATGCACTAGCAAGGTACAAGACTTTGCAAAGTTACTTCCGATTCTGATTCCGATTCTAATTCCGATTCTGCTTATCAATTCTAGTTAGTAATACAATAAGAACAAAGAAGCAGACTGAACAAAGCTCAGAAATTGAAATCAAATCTAAAACGCATAGTTTTCTTTTTATATATATAAAAATTAATCCTTTATATTAATCCTTATAAAAGTTACAAAAGTTATTCAGTCAAGATCAGAGAGTGAGTTTTTTTCCCTCTGGTTTATTAGTTTGCTCTCACTTTATGACCTATCGTACAAATCCAATATACTGTTACAAGTGTTTTCTTTCTCAACTGTTTTTGTTCACTTAAGACATAACCGACTGTATTTACAAGGATATTTTGACATCATTTTGTTTGTATTTGTCTGTTCAAGCACAAGAAGACGCATGAGAAAACTCAATTCAGTATTCGTGCACTAAATGAGAGGCGTTTTTTGTGATCGTTCTCTGGATGTGGCCAGCACAGAAAACAGTGTGGGAGTGCCGAATTGAGTTCTCTTTCACGTCTTCTTGCGCTTGAATGGTTTAAAACCACATTAAAATGCACACACAGGAATCGAAATTTAAATTTTACAACAAGTATCTGATTCGTGACTTTAAGCATCCGATTCCAGAATTGGAAACAATTTTCGATCCTACTGATGAGGGAAACAAGGTACAAGTGGGACAGAGTTTCAGAATTCAGTAGATGGTTCCCTTATATGGTAAGTTGGGGTAATGACCAGGTTGAGTAACAATTATATTGTTACAATTATATAATATAATGTAATGTAATTTAACAATTATATTCACAATATATTCACAACGTGAAATATCTGTAATCATGAGATTTAAACTGTAAAAACTGCAATTACAAGAAACCAAGTCGCATTGTGAGATATAAAGTCAGTTACAAGATTTAAGTCATGTTGTGAGATACAAAGTCGAAATTTCAAGAAATCTCTAATTGCGAGATTCACAATTATGAGAAACAGTTGCACATATGTGATTTAAAGTCAAATTGTGAGATATAAAGATACAGTTAAAAGGAACCAACTTGCAATCATGAGATATAAAGTAGCAATGAAATTGCAATTACAGGAAAGCTGAAACAGCAAGATATAGTCACAATTATGAGAAAGGGTCGCAATTACAAGATTTAAATAGTAAAATAGTTGCAATTACGAGAAATGGAAAGTATGATATAAAGCTTCAGAAGTTGTAATTACAAGATTTAAAGTCACATTACGAGTTATGAATTTGCAATTACACGAAAGAGGCAATTGCAAGATATAGTCACAATCTATAATTAGAAATAGTCCTAATTATGTGATTTAAAGTCCAATTGTGACTTACTGTATAGTCACAGCTGTATAGAAACACAGCTGCAGTCGCGAGATATGAAGTCAGATTGTGAAATATAGTCACAAAGTGATGTGTAGTATTGAATGTCACAATCGTAAGATATAAAGTTACAATTACAAGAAACAGTTGCGACAAAGTCATACTGTGAGATCACTTTCAAGTTCAAAATGAATATCCACTATCACAAACATTCCTATCCAGAAGGAATTACACGTCTAAAGGCCTGTTCACACCAAGGATGATAACTATAATGATAAATAAATAGTTCTAAAATCATTCTAAATATAAAAGAATAGCAGAGTCAACACTACAACTATAAAGATAACAGCACAGAGAATCGATATTGTTGGAATCACTTTCAAAGCGACTTTTTCCAGCTGATGAACGATTAAAACAATGACAGCCAATCAGAATCCACCCGACTTTAACAAGCTCGAGGATTTAAAGCGGCAGACGACATAACTGCAGCGTGCGCTAAGAATAAACAGATCAGTATCGTTTGCTGGTGTGGACGCTATTGTTATAGTTATCTTTATAGTTTTCATTCTTGGTATGAACGGGCCTTAAGAGGGCGAGAAATCTAAAATAATAATTCCTTGAGATAAAAAACAACCTCACAATTGCATGTGATTGACGCCCCCATATAGGCTACTAGCTGTGCTAGTTATTAAGTAAATTATTCATGTCACTCATATGTATGGCTGGTTTGATCATTAGAGGCATAGGGAGTATGTGAGAACATTAAGATGTCACTGGCACAACAGGTATACATCATCTCACAGTGAAAAATGTCACGTCTTGTATTTGATGGTTGCGTGTGACGTGTCGACACGCTACGGCATGCAAATTACATACAAAGCCAACAAAAGCATTTAGGTTGATCAAATAGAATACAAACAGCATGGCTATGGCATAAATCTAAATTTCTGGTCAATGTGCAAAAATACTATTAAACTAATTGTGGATAAGCACTTTATATTAAAAATCTTATATTTTATCTTAAATCTTATATTATCTGACTTTCTATTAGTGCAATAGAAAGTCCACGAGTGGTTTGCATCAGTGTTTCTCATCTCAACCCTGATTCAACACATCAGCTTTTTATTGTGTTGAATAGGGAGACATCTAAAACATTCTGGGAGATGGGTCCTGAAGACTAAACATCCATCTGGTTTACAGTAAGCCCAGTTTAGCATTATGCTATTCATTTACAACCAAACAGAAAACATGTCTTCATCTCCAAAATCTATTGCATTACATAATGAAATTGGACAAGCTCAGACTCATTTTCTGCTAATTCGTTTTCATGAATTTGAATGTGTGCAAAAGATTGTGTGTGATTGAAGGATGTGACGGATATTTATCCTTTAAAATAAGCCAAATTAAAGATTTGAGATGAAGGCTGCCTTTCAAGGATTCTTCAAATGGAGATGGCCTTCAGCTTGATGATGTGGCAGCCAAGATATGCAGACTTACTATTGAGAAGGCAAAAGGTGTCGACAAGTGACTTATGGAGTCAGTGAACTCCATATTACTGTTATACTCTTATATTATGTGAAAATATGCATGTGTAAATTTTACTAGGAGGCTCCAAAAAGAACGATTAAGCATCATGCAAAAGATGAGCCTGACTGAGAAAGACATGTTACTGCATCACGCTCGCAAGCTTTAAAGTGCCCCATTATGCTTTTTCAGATATTACCTTTCATGTAGTGTGTAATACAGCTGTTTGTGAATGTAAAAGGTCTACAAATTTTCAAAGATCAAAGTGCATGGTAAATTGATTTATTGTTTCCCAAAGAAAGAACCGATTTTGAACTGCCTGAAACTAGTAGTCAGTAATTCCAGTGTTTCTTCCTGCATGAACTTCCGTAGGTTTGTAACAAATTAGCATAATGCCAGTCTACATTCTTCATTGGCTGCCCACGAACAACATCTACTTTGACCAGAAATGACACTGTTTCTGAGCTGCGAAACTGACGCTGTTTATGTCACTGTGTATGAAGTGCTGAGGAAGCCTCCGGAGCTGAAGTTCAGATATGGTATTCACAATAATGGGTGTTTTGTTTCCGACACGCACTGTAAGCAGTAGACCAATCACAACAGACTAGGCCATTTGACCAATCAGAGCAGAGTAAGCTCTCAGAAAGGAGGAGTTTAGAGAGACTGGATCCTTTATAGAACCGTTTCATACACTGTGAGAAAAGAGGTGATGCTGCAATGCATATTATGAGACATGTAAACCTTTTTTAGGAGACTTGCAAAACAAAATTAGAAAATAGCATAATAGGATTTTAAAGTATTAACATGACATGTAATAAACATGTACTGTATAATATAGTATCTTAGTTTAATGCTACTCTTGACACGTTCTGAGATGCACACAATAAAAAGAGACTTTAACTGTCTATAGTAGAACTTGAACAAATCCATTTACACTAAATACAACAACAAAAGAATGCATATAATTTATATAACAAATTTACATAACTGAGTTGGAATAAACAGAGGAACTGCAGCACTGTTAAAAAGACGACCTAAGTGCTGCACATGAACTTGAATCTGTGACTCGTTCTTTGACATGAACTGTCCAAAACTAACTGATTCACAATGAATCCAACTCTACATACAAGAGAGCAGCTAAGGGATGTCCAAGTATTTTATTTGAACATTGCATTTACACTTGGCCACATCAATGTCTGCAAAACGGATGTATATTCAAGCCACCATTCCCACGCTGCATGCAAACATACACGTCAGTGAAGATGCTAATCTGAAATTTTCACTTCTTCACCTCATATGGCAATTAGCGTTTGAAGTTGCTCAAATGCAAATGAATCACCCTAGTATTATGAATGCAAAACTGCACAAATTTCACTAAGGCGCCAATGACATTTAGAAAATTCTCCACCAGAGTGAGTGAACATTCTGAGATATCACATAAATATAAATAGCTATATGCTAATTTTATGCACTTGTGTATGCTGGAAGCAAGTCTGAATGAATAAAGGTTTGAAAAGTGGTACAAAGGCCATGATTTGTATACAACTGTGGGTGCTGACCGTTGCAGCACATACAAACTCCCTCGCAGCCTCAGACCAAACATTAGATTGTAGTGAAACTAGAAATGGAGGCGCAGCCAATGAGGCGAGATTTCCTCATTTCTCAACTTAGCTCATCAGGCCTGGAAACCTAATGTGATCTATAGTATCACCTCACACTTCAATACAACTTCCATTTCGAGGCTGCGTTTTCACATTAGCGCCACATGGACAGCTAGCCTGCACAGACCAGTGCTCTTCGCCAATCCCAGCATTCCCTGCATATCAGCGCTGAAGAATTAAGTTACACAGAGCATCTTATAAAGGTTTTATGACTTTCACAAGGATATGGGGATCCATTTTGTTTATACATCATGTGTCTTGGTGCATGAAATTGCTTTTTTCCCCCATGTTTCCTGTTACAATAAAACATCGAGGTATCAAGAATATTTTAGCAGGAGGAAATGCCAAGACTCTTGATTATGACTGCAGCTACTGTATGAGTGACAAAGGGTTCACCTCAGGCCACTGACACCATAAATGACCAAATATGTACAGCAATTTGTTTTGTAGTACATTGGGGATATCAAATATGCCTATGCCACTTAAACCGCTTGAAGCATTTCCCTTTTCCAGTTCAATCATACAAAAAGTGGCGTTCCTCCTGATTTAACCCATAAAAAAACTATTGGTATGTATTAATGCATATAGATTGGTTCAGTGATGTTCAATATTTTTGACTTGAATAAAACCAGTTAAATTAGATGTTACCATTTTTAGGTTATGCTTTTAAGATGGTTATTTACAATCATTTGCATAATTTGATATTCAGAGGGTTCTGTTCAGACAAGTAACTGCAAAAAAAGGTAATTTGGAAGACCCTGACTGTGCAGGTGAGAGGCAATCAAACATAAGGGCAGAGAGATTAATGAAAGTGCATCTGTGGCTTTGTCACGTTTAAACAATAGCAGAATGGCAACAGTGTTTCTGCCACTCGGTGATGCATTGTTTGACATTAAGGCTAATTACACTATACGTATACCTTTGTAAACATTGCTTTATCCTCCTCTTCAATGTCGCTGCATAACCACAGAATCATTTTCTCAAACAGACGGACACAAATTGAAATCCAAAGCTCATTTTTGCTCTTTGTGGCCCATTATGTTGCATAGCGCATGTTTATGCATGATACCTGGAGAAGCTGTTGTACCAGCGGAGCTAGCAAAACAGTGCACTCATCTTTGAATTATTTAAAACAGTGCCTCAATGAAGAAAACACACAGCTCCAATTTATGTTCCACATCCACCTCACCACACATCAGGGAATATAAGCCTTCTGAAACCCACACAAGCTCTGTGTTAGCTTTATTTGATTTAGATCAAATAAGATCCCCCGTTCTGATTGTAGACGTTTGAAAAGAAATAGAAAAGCTAAAAATGAAATAAAAACACAGTACAGTTCTTCACTTCGACAACGCTTTTTTATCAGAATTTATTGTAATTATTTGAATTTATCATTTTATGTAATAATAAAATAATTTATTATTTTACATATTTTTACATTTTCTTTCATATTAAATAAAATGTATTAATATAAAAAATTATATTTATGTAGTATTAATAATATAATATTATGCATTATTTTATTATATAATTAATTAACTTATTAAATACATTTTGACATTTTACATATGTATTCATTTATTTAAAAATAAATCAAATATGTTAATATAATGAATATACAAATATTATAAAAAATAAAAAATAAATATATTATATATATAAATGATCTTATATTTAATAATGTAATATTAATAATATAATGTATATTTATTTAATATTTGTAGTTATTATTTAATTTAAATCATATATTTATAAGTTTACATACCCATATAATTAACTTATTAAATATTTATATATTTTTGACATTTTACATATTTATGCATTTATTTACAAAAAAAGTATAATTTATTGATATAATGAATCGATATTTTTTCAATATACAATATAAAAAGTAAAATTATTAACAATAATATTTATTTTATAATAAAGAAAATGAGAATACAGTATCTTCATTCTTGTTCAAAACTGTTCAATTATGGCAGACATCTTTGAAATATATATTTTTTTCTGCAGGAGCTTTGTTTGCAAATGACATCTAGTAATTTGCATCTGCTGGATTTATTTATGCTTTAGAAGAACTAAAGCTCGGGAGATTAATTGGAATACTTTGAAATCTTGGATTGCTACCTTCCATATTAACTCATGTTTACTTCTAAATGCTCAAAAATGGCGAAAATCATCTGAAGATGCACACGCACGCCTGGAATATCCTCTTAAATGCATGCATCTATGCACCGGTGTAAAAGATATCAAAGAGAACACGTTCCCTGGGAAATGTTTGCTATTATGACTTGTACTAATTTCCATGGGACAGGATGAGTTACAGAAAGACAATATACAGGGGTGGGCGGGAAGAACACATCTTCAGAGGAGCCAGGATTAAAGTGATGTAGATGAACATCAAAACGTGCTGAGGGACTTGTGTTTTGTGTGGGAACATGAAAAAGAACTTCCTGATAGCAGGGCCCATTATGGCATCTCTCTCATCGAATTTTAACGAGCTCTCCAGCAGCAGCAGTTTTTGTCTTAGCGCTCTTAGAGATTACTTTAATGTGCTCCGGAGAAAGGAGACAGCCTCTCTGCTTGAGTTTAACAAACTCGGCTTCACAGAGTCCTAACGTCCATATGCAGTGCCATCACTGAGCCTCTTTTCTGAGGTTACAGCGCGCGCTTCGCCGTCAAAAACTCTCAGCTGCAAGCCCAAGTGATATCCGGGAATATTTCGCATCAGTCGCCTACTTCTCAACTGATTTGATGCAGGACCAAGATTTTACACTGGACGTCTTGGCGCCTCAGCACAGTGCTAAAACTGTTTATTGGATAAAAGAAAACAAAAATGTCCTTAGAATCAAACAATAGGCCAACATTAAAATGACACAGGAAATGTGAATTTTTTAGATCGTCTTTATGCTCTTAACAGCTAATAATTCACAAAACTATTTTAAATCAATCAATCAATCAATCAATCAATCAATCAATCAATCAATAAATGGTTTATTGTTGATTCCCTGCTTGTCTACAGTATATTAACACAAAATAAAAGTTGGCTATTCATTGTTGGTATATTTTCACGTGTATTTGAGGGACACAAAAGCCCCTCATTCAGCAAAACAACACTTGAGAAGTTTTCATTGTGTGGTAACACTTTACAATAAGGTCTCATTTGTTATTTACCAACATGAACTAACAATGAGCAAAACATTTGTTACTGTATTTATTAATCTTTGTGGTAACACTTTATTTTACGGTGTCCTTGTTACATATGTTACATGTACTTACCATAGTAATAACAGTAAATTATGCATAATTACATGCAACTAACCCTCAACCAAATTCTAATCCTACCCTAACCCTATAGTAAGTACATGTAGTTCATTAATATTACTCAGTAATTAAATATAGAATTACACTGTAACAATGACACCCTAAAATAAAGTGTAACCATCTTGTAACACTCTCAATATTAGAGATGTCACATCAATAAAATATTGATAGTGCAGTCATCTCAAGTTGCAAAGGTGATGTGTATTATATAAACACCCAGAAAGTACATATCCTTAATCCAACACATGAACCTGGTTGCAAGTGAGTTTTTATTTAACATACTATAATGTGTTTTGTATTTTCTTTTATAATTTTGCACATGGTTTTTGTAGCCACATAACCTGCCTGTGCTAGAGCAGAATAACCACTGTTTTACATGGCCAAGGCTTTTCAGGAAGCATATCAAATAACTGACATAAATACAAATGAAGACATTGTCCATTCTCTCTGGCTGTGCTGACAGTTTTGGAACTGTGTTTGTGTATTTTAAGGTCCCTTTTTGTTACAAAACAGGTTATCAATCATGTTGCGGAAACGCGCCTTAGAAAATGTTGAATTACACAAGGTTCTTTATCTCTATGTAAATATTATGCTAATAGAGCTGAGCTTGTAATCTTAGATGCTGTGATGCTTTTCATAGTCGACAATAGAATGAAAAGGCAAAATGTGTCGGTTGCCTCGTGCTATATGGAGAACGATAGAACTGTGGAGACACATGATTGATGAGGTAATCCATCTATAGGGTTATCAGTCCAGAGCAGTTGTGTTGCGTCTTTTCATACAAGCAAACCCACCTCATAGCTTTTTTCCTCTTCCTCTCTTTCATTTTCTGTTTCCTTTGGCAAATAAACATGGCTGTCCAGATGTTGTTGTGTTTATAAAGCACTGGAATGCTGTTATCTAAAAAAAAAAAAAAAAAAGACTCAATTTATTGATTCCACCACCCAGTGGGCTGTTCTTGGGTCAGTGCTTATTTTGGGTTTAGCTCAGACCTGTGTGTACGAGGGCATCTTTTGTGAAAATATTGGAATATGATAGACTTTATAAGAACTAGGGCCATTCAATCAAACTGGCTCCTTTTTGGTAAGAAGTATATTTGGTATTACTTGTTTGAAAAGATTTGAAATATTTGGAATATATTACATTATTAATATTCTCCTTATTCTTTAACTATCCAAACTATTCTGTTTAACTTATTCAAAATCATGGTAATATGGCTGTAATAAGACTGCATCCTATAAAGAATAAAAAGGGACTCACTGCGCCTCAAAAACTCTTCCAAATGAGTTGCGTAGACCAAAACTCCAATCAGGATAAAGATTCAAAAAGGCCCACACTCTCTAACAATGAAGAAAATCTATACTTTAATGAAAAAACAGCAAACGTTTCAATCACATGTGACTTTTCTCAATGCTTAATAATAAAAATGAAAATGATTAGGCATTGAGAAAGGTCACATGCCAAAACGTTTTTCCATTAAAGTAGTGGTTTTATCTCACAATTGTCTCTAAGGTTTTTCCTCGTTGTTAAAGTGTACAGACATTTTTAAATCTTTTTCAAGATAGTATCCTACACACAAACATAAGAAAACAAGATATTCTCGTGATAAAAACGAGAAATAAAGAGTTTACTTCCTGAAAGGACGATGATGTCATAAAAAATTGAGTTCACACAAAAATTCTGTCATAATTTACTCACCCTCATATCGTTTCAAATCTATAAGACGTTCGTTCATCTCTGGAACACAAATGAAGATCTTTTGGTAACACTTTATTTTATATTTGGTAACACTTTATTTTATAAGTACTACTACATGTACTTACTACACTAACCCTAACCCTAACCCTAACCTAACCCGAACCCTAACCCTAACCTAACCCAACTATAACAGTAAATTATCATAATTACAAGTAACTAACCCTAAACCAAACCCTAACTGTAACTCATTAATATTACTTATTTTAATAAGTACAATGTAACTATGCCACCTTAAAATAAAGTGTAACCAATATTTTGAAAAAAGAATAATACATTTTTTTCTTATACAGAAATCTCTGACGCTTCAAAACGTTCATAAAGAGATCGTTTTACAACTGTTTATAACTGTATTTAAAGTGTTTCATTATGTGACATACACATTGTATAAGTGACAGTTGATATTTTGTGTCAGTTGGTTTTCTGAGTGTCTGGTTTGTTTAGAAGGTCCCAGGCTATTAAATAGGTACGTCTGAGAAAAATATAATTGATGAAGATTCTTGGCATCTTTTCTTAACAAAACAAATTTTCTTCAAGTCTTAAAATGTCCAAATATATTCCAGACACTGTAAAGAAGGTGTATATATATATATAGCTGGTACGGTGGCAATGGCAGATGCTCAGAATAGAAGTGTGATGTCCTGATCTCACTCTCCTCTCTCACTCCTACTTTCTCTTCTCACTTACTGTCTCCTAAATTAAGTAAAAAAAAAAAAGATTTTCCTAAAACCATCCAGCGTGAAAGCCTCAGAAACCCACCCTTAGTGCCAACCATGCTGCTAACCCAAAGAAACCCTATTGACAGTGGCTCACATACCAAAATAAAATGAAAACAAACTGGTAGTATTTCAGGCAAAAACACAGAGCAAGAAATTCCAAGCTGTGTCGTTGCCGTCAGGCGAGCGCGAGGGTGTATTCTGAGGTTTGGATGCTGGATGCCCTGTGGAGCGTGGAAATGTGTTTACTTCATTCACGGGCACCTCAGGAAAACCATGATGAGGTTGCGCTGGTGCAGCGGCTTCCGAACGATATAAAGTGACCTGGTTATGGTGATGTCACCAAGTAATGGCATGTGTGATGGCGGTTTGATGTTTAAGCTCCTGCCAGCATGTGATCGCAGCTTCTTAGCAGGTGCCTGAGGCAGATCCACAGGCTAGAATTCACTTAGAAAGGATAGTAAACTACTCTGATATTGTTTGCAACGAAATTCACGCTGAAACTCAATAAATAATGCGCCCTCCTCAGGCTTGTTTGCTTGATAAATAGAAGTGAATAGACAATGACTAAAAAAAATAATACATATATTACTTTTGCAGAATGTCAGGGAATAAGTGCTAGAGGGGGTTACCTGGAAATTTCCCCATTGCCTGAAGCATCTTGGCTAACAATCTCAACACTTCCAAAAAAAAAAAAAAAAACTTGCCTTCCATTCTTTGATGTTTGGATTCGCATCTCTGTGCTAGCTTGGGCTACTGTGCAATAGTAGGAATGTGTCAATGACATTTGCTTTGTTTATACCATTTTAAAAGTGTGTGGTAATCAGAAGGTAGAAATGCTTTATGTTATTTACAGTCAAACCAACATTTATTCAGACACCTTCAACGTTTCTCACATTATCACAGTTTATTCGCTAGAAAATGGTAATAAAATATAACAAGAATATGAAAGAGTTATCAAATCAGTTGATATTTCACTGGTTTTGGCCATCCTTCTGTTAGACTGTCTCACAGATGAATTAGGTTGAATAGCTGTTAAATTTAAGCACACAATTAGATAATATCAATTTAGGCCAACAAATGACCAAGCAATGCTTAATTTTGCTCAGTCTGTGGTGTAAAAAGGTCGCATTAGCAATTAAAAAAAAACAAAAAAACACTTAAGCAAAACATGGTCGATTTTTATACATTTTATTGGTAGTCCACTGTATGAAGAATTTTTGGGTATAATATGTCACAGTTTATTTTGCTATCCTCACTTACATAAATGAACTTTAGTGTCCTGCACTCACAAGTAAAAAAAATATCTGGTGTCTGAATCATTTTTGGTTTGACTGTATGTGTGAGTGAGGAAGAAACAGTTTTGACATCAATTTTATTGTAATATTGAAATAAAAAATATAATTCTATTATAATACATTCATTATATATATTTTATGTTTATAACTCTGTTTATAACTTTTCAAATAGTGATGCTAGTTTTACACTGATTGATGACTTTTCATAAACATGAATAATGATGGTTAACATCCATCATCCGTCATGGAGGAAATAATGAAATTGTATTTTTGTTTGTAAACAATAACAACATGATTTAATTATTATTATTATTATCATCATCATTATTATTGTTGTTGTTATTACATTTCAAATCAGGTAAGCTAAAAGCAGGTGTAATAATAATAAAATAATAATAATAATAATAAATATTAGAACCTCGACTAGCCGATTTATGTTCACAAAAGAGCATAGACCTTGCAATTACCTGTGAATAAACAGATGGAATACTAACAATTTGGAATACATTTTTTTTTTCAATGTTAGCATCAGAGACTAAAACCTAACCTCAAATCATTCAAAAACACCACTTAACACATTTACTATCAAAACTCCAGAGGCTATTTAGAATGAGAGGACTGGACTGGAATTGTAATGTTTTATTTTTTTAACGTGTATTAAACATTTTGTCCTTTGAAACGCTCAACACAACATTATTTTTTAATACCACACACACCAAAAGCATACTATATAAACCATTAGACCTTATTGTGAAAAGCCAAAGATACACCATTATTATAACCATTTACTAACAAAGTGAGAATTGTGGGGGGTTTAGTGAAGGGGTGTCACAATCTAACCATAATAAAAATATCAGAATCATGTCACATCACAAAAATGCCTATATCATAAAACTCCATTTCCCCTTTATTCTCTATGACAGCACAAGTAGAAGTCATGATAAATTACATAGATAAAGAATCAATCACACACCTAATGCTTATCATTTGCTCTTCGTTTTTTTTGTTGAATTTGTTGCCTTTAAAAACCTTCCTGGGCCCTATTTTAACGATCTGAAACGCAAGTATCAAGCGCAAAACGCAAGTAACTTTGTGGGTGGGTCTCGGGCGCTGTTGCTATTATACCGGTCGGGATAAATGACTCTTGCGCCCGACGCAAATCTAAAATGGGTTGGTCTGAAGTAGCTTCATTATTCATAGGTGTGGTTCACAGGCGCGCTTGTTCCATGGCGGATTGCTATTATAACGGCGAATTAGCCAGGCGCACGCCAGGAGCGGTTCACAGCCGAGGAGACCGACGTTCTCGCCAGGGCCGTAACACAGAGAAGGGACATTGGGGATGGAGAAACCCACCCAAATTAGCTTCGGTTAAACAGGCGTATGATAATTTGGGTAAATGTGTAAGCTAGATTTATGCCTATTTTTTCACATCTTCATGGACACAACGATTTCCCTCGTGTGTTAATATTTTTCCTTGTAATAATGTATGGTTTTCTAAAAATGAGAACTGCTGCGTCTGTGTGTAGATGAGATAAGGAAAGTGCATGCGTGTTGTGCACACGCTACATTGATTATGGCCAAGCATGCGCCCTTAAAATAGCATATGAATAACATGACTTTAGACTAGGTTTTTCCTGGTCAGTGGCGGAATTGTTTTCTAAACCTGCAAAATAGCACCAGGGAACGTTTGCGCCGGAACACGCCTCCTATTTGCACTGAACCGCCCCCGGGAGCGCAAGTTCATTTCCTAATTTACCGACGTGCGTCTGTGGAGGGAAAAGTCCGCTGTGCACGGGTGCAAAATAGGAATGATACATGCGACGGTGTACAAAGTCAATTGCGCTGGATGTAAGATAGGGCCCTCTGTCTTTGTCTCTGTCATGTAACACAGGGGCAGACAACAGGAATGCAGGTAACGGATGTTAATTGAACAAAGCAAGCAGAAGGTAGGCAATATGGCAGACTTAACTTAGACAGTTCTTGGTCTTGAGGAGAGGATGGCGCTATGAAGGCAGGTAAACTGTAACACTATACACTGGTAGTGAATGATGAGACCAGACAAACTGAGGATGGCATGGGTGAGTATAGGAGTCCTTCATGGGTTGCCACACAGTGAACGAGTGTGGAGAGTAGTAGGGTCTGGTGCTGATGGCATGGTTGAATCCGTGACAGTCAGTTAGTGAAACAACATCCATTTGTTCTGACAAAAATCAATTGAACATCTTAATTATGACTTCCAAAGTGAGTTGGAACTTTCAGGCAAGATTTAAAGGCAGCATGACAGTATGGGTTATATAGCATATTAAGGTTATTTTGAATCCTTGTAAAAAATAAATAAAGGTGAATTGCACTTATTCAGTCATCAAAGATTAAATTATTGTTGTGCAGAAAAAAATATATACTTACACAGTTACACACCTCAGGTCGTTAGCGACCCTATGCAATTTTTACAAAAAATGAATGGGAAATCAGGCACTCTTTTATATATATTTTTTCTTGTTATATTGTTTATAATTAATAGATTGAGGAATACTAAGAAGGCTGATGCCTAACCTTAAAAAATGAATAAGGAGGAGGATAGCGAGTGACGTCCCAGGTTACTAAAGACCTGAGGGATGCGTTTAAAGGTTAATACTGACTGTTGTCCATGGCGACGCTAATAACCGTGATTCAGATATTGACCTCAGTATTAATATTACTTAAATGTGCAGTGTTCATCTTGTTGCTAAAAAAAATGATGAAAAATGGGACAGGACATTATTTGTCAATTTTACAGACATTTCCTTTAACCCTAAAACTCTACACATTGCAATGTATAATTCAAAATACAAGTAAAACACCTGTGAAAAATCAAAACGGAAAATTTCTTCATATTTACACAGCTTTAAGACAAGTAAGATTATAAAACTTAAATGTCAAAAACTCAAATATTCTATATTACAGTATTTTGTCATGTAAACTTAGCTTCATTTCATATTTTTGCATTAGTTACAAACCTGAATTCGATGCAACTACACAAACTGCCCTCAAACATCAGGGCAACGCAATTTAGACAAGGGCTTGGATTATCATAGTACAATATGAATATGATTCACAAATAGTTTTGTTTGAGGAAAAACATGAAAATATACAGTTATGGTAAAAAAAAAAAAGTTAATTTTGATGATTTAGTTGATTAGTTTGGCCTCAACTGCATTCAGATGGTTTTCAGCAATAGATTTGGCAACCATAGGCCTACATCATTTTCTGCTTGGGCGAGAACCTCAAAGTAGATAAACAGCTAAGTGTTATGTTTCACCTCATATGACAAGGAAATGTATATTTATGATAATATTAAGAAGCAAATCCCCGCAGAGCGCAGTTTATGTAAAGCATGCACTGCTAAACACCTGAAACCAATAGAGGAAAGTTGGCATATTTTAAAATAATTTTCTTGGGTCCATTCGGTAAAAGCACATTTATTTTTACAGAGACCCGAGACTACTAATATCAGACCCGAATGGTGTCTGAGGCACTCTTCAAAGTTTTGGACCCGTGCGAGGTAAAGTTGGGTATTTGGAAAGCAGGTACTGAAGAATTTCCTGGCAGGCTGAGAAAGGCCATGCACTGGAAATGAAATCTGTTTTGTGAGAATAAAGAAAATACGGCTCAGCGGTCCGTCGCCGCTCCCTGGTCTGAGATGCCCGTTTCATAGTCCATTAGCCAGTCATGGGGAGAAAGGCAGGCGGTCTCCTCCCGCTGCGTGCATTTAGAGCGATGTCATTTCCCTCCACACGCCGACGACGGCCCGCACCGCAGTACCGCGGTGACACGACCTCCATCATCCATTTCCACATGCAGAGGAGTAGTTTAACTGCCACGGCCTCACGCGGCACGCATTAGAGACGCACCGGCATACTTATGAGGCCAGAACCAGTGGCTCAGATTCACTCGAGCTCAAAGAAAACTTTTAATGATGCCAGTAAGTAAAAGGGTGGAATTCCCGGAGGGAGAGCGCATTACTTTGTGAAAATTTTGTAGGAGAGACAAAGATGCCCGTGGCTAGCAATGTTGCTGTGATGTTGGTGTCGCACATTCGGTGGCATCGAGTGTGTGACTAATACAGTTTATTTTGTGGAGAAGCAGCTTAAGGGAAGCTCTCACGCTGAGGTCCAAATTCACAATCTAACCCAGAGCGATGCTGACTAATGCAGTACCTGTGGCAAATAGACGTGCACAACTCTGCACAACATGTAGAGTTATTAGAACTAGTTAACAGGGAACTAACAAATATGAGTAAATATAATAGAAAATAGAGACGTAACATGTTTCCGACAGTCACAACCAAAGGGTTCGAGTTGCTTTTTTTCTATTTTACCTCTTTTTTTCCTTTTTTTTTTTTTCCTTTTAGAGTGTTTGTGTCTGAAATCCATATCTTGTGTGTGGTAGTTTGAAATATTGTAAAAAGAGGAACGGTTAAAAAAAATCTAAACTACATTATGCATTTACATTGTATGTAAATGTCTCATTCAGCCAATACAGTTTTTGCAAATTCATATTTATATGTAATTTCATATTCAGCAAAATACCAATTAAAATTTAGTTAAAACTAGTTTGCAACCTTGCAAAGCAAAGGCATTATGTACAATAGTTATGGAAGCCCAACCTTGCCACATAAGAAAAAAAAACAAAAAAACGTTTTGGTAAATTGTAATTATGAAAATCATAAAATCATCAGATAAAAGGTCATCATCAGACATAATAAGTCATAATTATGAGATAACATTTTTATTGTGATAAAAAATTTATTTGACATGTTTAAATTGACAAAAACAAGTATGACAGTCAAAACTCTGACATAAAAACTTGAATTTACGATACCAATTACGTAACAAATAATTATTACAAAAAAGCTACTTTTTATCTCGTAATGATCCCATAATTATGTGACAGTAATGTGACAGTGAAAAAAAAGCATGTTTTTCACTTATGTGGTGGAAATGGGCTTCCATTTCATACAGTAAATGCAGATCCACCTCAAAACGTAATACACAAACCTCAGGAAGCCTCATTAAGTACTAAGATGAGCTTTAACATCACAGACAATACCAACAAACACCAGCAAAATGACCTGCAACACTTACTGCATAATTCATTCATGTTACAATTCATGCATTGCAAATCAGCAACATTGTTCAATATGAAATTTCCTCGGACAACTCTGTTGATTACTTGAGACATTTGGGAGAATATTGCTGGTCTAACTATGAGGATTCAAAGTAATTTAAAAAGCCTCATATACTGGATAAAATATAATTGCATGTTTTATAGTCTACACTTTGAATAACGCATTGGCTTACAACGAAATATTTTAAATACTTAAACACTAAGTTCGCCTTATATTTTTTAAACGCATTGATACAATCTTTATCACTATCTTGAAATTTGCTTAATTGGTAGATGGAATTCATGCTCTAGGCTTACTGATTCATATTAGATTTTTTTTATTACTTGTTTTTAAACATGTGAAATGTGACCTTTAAAACATGAAAATAAAAAGTCTACAGCTTACTGGAGATTATACTGTTAGTACTGTTAAGACCCACATCAATAACAGCATCTTAAGCGGCAGGAACAGGCGGCTGGAAATGCAATGCAAACATCTTTACATGCGTCTAGCACATATCAACAAATCAGAGAAGCTCCAATGTGACACTTTACAAGCAATAACTACCTCCATAATGGAGTACACCATAATGTTAAAGAATGACTCTCTCAATCTAACACATTTTGTAATGGATGTACATAACTCTCTTTTTTAATTTTAAGAATCTGACAGGTCAGGGCAGGAAGGGGTTTATCAACCTGTCTATGAAATGGAGATAAAAAGCTACACATTTCATTAGTAAACTCTTAGTAATTGTTACTATAAACATCAATTGATTACATCTGAAAGACAGTTCTTCCGAGACCATCACAAAAGACTCGGATGCTATCAGATGTTGTTATCACTGGTCCAATATGAATAGGTCTTTGAGGATGTGTATATGTAATTAAAGGAATAGTTCACCTAGAAATGTAAATTCTGTCATCATTTACTCAATATCATGTCATTTCAAACCAGAAAGATTTGTTTGTTTTTTCCACAAACAGAGAATAATTCTACTCCTTGTAAATTTTTATGCAATCCCCAAGGGGTAGGTTGAAAAACCTGCTAAAGTAAACGTAATCTTAAAAATAGTCCATATTAAATGTTCACAATACTGTATATATAAATCTTACTTCATATGAAGAACAAACCGAAGTTTAAGTCATTATTCAAAAGATAAACTTCCCCTCCAGTGAGCTGTTAACTCACTGAATCATTGTGACTGAATCATCGAGTCAAGTGAGTTAAACGCAAGAACCAAATCATTGAACAAACCAAACCTGCTTCAATTGATTCATTGCAAAGATACAAATTTCAAAAGAACAACTCAAACAAATCAGACATCTCTACTTTTCTTGTGAACTCTCATGACTCAAATGGCTCCAGAACAATGGCTTCAGAATTATATTAACCATTTTTGGATGGTTAAAACCAAACCTGTATGGAACAACAAAATGTCTGTTTTGTTCTTTATTGTTCTGGACAACATTGACTTGTATGGACAAAAAAACAGTCAACACTTTCTTCAGAATATCTTCTTTTGTGTTCCCCGGAAGAAGGAAAGTCATAACGTTTTGGAATGTCCAGAGGTTGAGTAAATGATGACAGAACATTCATTTTCGGGGAACTGATCCTTTAAGGGCCACACTGAATGCTTGTCGCAAATGGATGAACAGATGCCAATGATGAGCCAGCAAAAACGGCCCTGGCATCACAATGGCCTATGCAGCATAATTTACCCCCATCATCCAGCAGCTCATTAAATTGTGCTTATTGCATGAAGCTGAAATGATCCATTAATATGAGGCAAAGACATCATAGTAAATTGCAGTTTCGTGGCTTTTGTAACACTTACAGCACAACCACTGCAGTTTACGTCCTCTTCTGGACAGCAGCACCCTGCATTTCATCCGTTCATCACTATTCAGGCATGTTTGCTGCAGCTTAGGTGACCTTTAATTAACTGTGACTTTCAACATTGTAACAATTATGCCTTGCGCACGCCTGACTGGCTTCCATTTACTACAGAGAAGCTTTGTTATGACCTGTTTATAATTGAGAATGTGGAGGCTGTTGAGATATTGTGGTTATCATTAATTGGGAGAGCGCATGTATGAGGAGTATGTAATTGCCGAAGGTTGGCTTGCTCTGTGTGGAGAGCTCGAGCATCCATGCTCTTATGATTGTGCCATTTCATGCTCTTTTTGACGTAGGACATTTTGTGTGCTATTGCCATTCTCAAAGCTCGTCCAGCTGAGTGAGTGAATGACAAGAGATCGTTCTGTGGAGGAATGTGTTTCTGTGTGAGAAAGAGACAAAGAGCGAAGGCCCGGGTGGGGATAAGTGCATTTGGGAAGCCGATTCTAATATGCAGTTTCCACAGCAAAAAAATAAATAAAAAAACATGCTGAAAGTTGAGGTTGGACAGCTGGGTGAATGGATAATGCTATATTCAAGACATGTCCTCATCTGAAAGGAAACCAGACAGGTTAGAACAAGTCTGCTGTCAATACCAGGTTTGTCTGATTCTGGACATGCTCTGAAACTTTGTAAGAGGTAAAGGAGTTAGAATTTGATGGTGAAATACTTCCTCCTGTCCTGTCCCAGCTTATTATGCAGAGAAGCTGCCTCAACCAATGGCGCGAGTTTGTCTGACCAATGAAAGACTGGAAGAGCAATTACTTTTAATCACTTGGTCCCAAGGTGATTAATAGTGGATGTTGAAATCACTGACCATTAAATGTTGTTCACTTTAACTATGACAATGGGAAACTTGGCTAAATAAATTCAATTAAATTGTTTTTATTATTTTAAACTGTAAACAAATATCCAGTTAAATTTCTGTAAAAAAATTAAAAAATTAAAAATCTAATTCACCATAAAACAATAATGTGACACTAGCTGTTTCCATTAACCTATTTTTATTCGCATTTTGGAATAACGCTTTACAAAAACACTGGATGGAAACGACAAGATGTGCATGAATTAAAAGAAATGACAAACATATACAGTGAGGAAAATAAGTATTTGAACACCCTGCTATTTTGCAAGTTCTCCCACTTAGAAATCATGGAGGGGTCTGAAATTGTCATCGTAGGTGCATGTCCACTGTGAGAGACATAATCTAAAAAAAAAAATCCAGAAATCACAATGTATGATTTTTTAACTATTTATTTGTATGATACAGCTGCAAATAAGTATTTGAACACCTGAGAAAATCAATGTTAATATTTGGTACAGTAGCCTTTGTTTACAATTACAGAGGTCAAACGTTTCCTGTAGTTTTTCACCAGGTTTGCACACACTGCAGGAGGGATTTTGGCCCACTCCTCCACACAGATCTTCTCTAGATCAGTCAGGTTTCTGGGCTGTCGCTGAGAAACACAGAGTTTGAGCTCCCTCCAAAGATTCTCTATTGGGTTTAGGTCTGGAGACTGGCTAGGCCACGCCAGAACCTTGATATGCTTCTTACAGAGCCACTCCTTGGTTATCCTGGCTGTGTGCTTCGGGTCATTGTCATGTTGGAAGACCCAGCCTCGACCCATCTTCAATGCTCTAACTGAGGGAAGGTTGTTCCCCAAAATCTCGCAATACATGGCCCCGGTCATCCTCTCCTTAATACAGTGCAGTCGCCCTGTCCCATGTGCAGAAAAACACCCCCAAAGCATGATGCTACCACCCCCATGCTTCACAGTAGGGATGGTGTTCTTGGGATGGTACTCATCATTCTTCTTCCTCCAAACACGTTTAGTGGAATTATGACCAAAAAGTTCTATTTTGGTCTCATCTGACCACATGACTTTCTCCCATGACTCCTCTGGATCATCCAAATGGTCATTGGCAAACTTAAGACGGGCCCTGACATGTGCTGGTTTAAGCAGGGGAACCTTCCGTGCCATGCATGATTTCAAACCATGACGTCTTAGTGTATTACCAACAGTAACCTTGGAAACGGTGGTCCCAGCTCTTTTCAGGTCATTGACCAGCTCCTCCCGTGTAGT
The DNA here is from genome assembly GCF_963993115.1 of Abramis brama. Lineage (NCBI taxonomy): Eukaryota > Metazoa > Chordata > Actinopteri > Cypriniformes > Leuciscidae > Abramis > Abramis brama. The sequence continues at coordinate 28,222,894 of NC_139983.1, forward strand.
TCTGGGCTGATTTCTCACCTTTCTTAGGATCATTGAGACCCCACGAGGTGAGATCTTGCATTGAGCCCCAGTCCGAGGGAGATTGACAGTCATGTTTAGCTTCTTCCATTTTCTGTGGACCTGTTCCAACTGTGGACCTTTTTTCACCAAGCTGCTTGGCAATTTCCCCGTAGCCCTTTCTAGCCTTGTGGAGGTGTACAATTTTGTCTCTAGTGTCTTTGGACAGCTCTTTGGTCTTGGCCATGTTAGTAGTTGGATTCTTACTGATTGTATGGGGTGGACAGGTGTCTTTATGCAGCTAACGACCTCAAACAGGTGCATCTAATTTAGGATAATAAATGGAGTGGACGTGGACATTTTAAAGGCAGACTAACAGGTCTTTGAGGGTCAGAATTCTAGCTGATAGACAGGTGTTCAAATACTTATTTGCAGCTGTATCATACAAATAAATAGTTAAAAAATCATATATTGTGATTTCTGGATTTATTTTTTTAGATTATGTCTCTCACAGTGGACATGCACCTACGATGACAATTTCAGACCCCTCCATGATTTCCAAGTGGGAGAACTTGCAAAATAGCAGGGTGTTCAAATACTTATTTTCCTCACTGTATGCTCAATTGAGGTTGATACATTTTTATAAACTACAATGGAAACACATTTACCAAAGAAATCCCTTGATGCACAATAAAACACTTGTTATGGTTACTAACAAAAAGAAACAACTATTTATACAAAACATAATCATACAGGTATGTTACAGTATGGGATTTCTAGGGACATCCTTTTACTGTTTTCCAACATGAAAGATAGTTTCACATAGTAATTGAATAGTTTACATAGTAAATTTGAGAGTATTTTACAGTAAAATTACATACAATGAGATGTTAAACCATTTACAGTTTTTCACCATATATGGTAAAATTAACATCACGTCGACGTTACGTCTCCCGTTCCCTCCTTCAGGAAACGAGGGTTACATTAGTAACCGAGACGTTTTTACTGTAGCATTTTTACAGTATTTTATATGCAAGAATTACTAAACTTTTTACAGTTTTACAAACTTGTATTTGTGGCCTCTGATTGAAAAATGTGTTTGTGCTATATTTGTTTCAAATAAACATCACTTGCTTTAGATCTAATGCAATGACATTCATGTATTTTTTTCCACCTTTGCTCAAATATATAAATACTTTTTTACGCCACTGTATATTACATTTTTGTCAAACAGATGGACATTTAGTGGGCACCTAAAAATAGAGGTAGAATTGCACATCCTTCCTATTCTCTTTCAAAACCAACCTCACATTCCACTAATGTTCCCTTCTTTCCCTTTTCATCCATTAAAATCTTTAATCGTCACCATATATTTTTCATCTTTACACATTTTTTATAATCTCCATAATAAAGCCATATCCTCTACTATTCCTATCTTTTCTTATGTGCTTTATTAGTGTCTTCTATGCTAATATATTCCCAGTCTGTACCAATATTCTAAAATTTAGGATGTTAGAAGTTATTTTTACTCATTTGCAGGAGAGAACCATCAATATTATATTCATTCCCTTAGAACAGCTACTTTCAGAAGCAATCATTACTGGCTGGTTTCCAAGACAAAAAAAGTCTCCTACACTTTGTTTGCTCATTCGTATACCTATTCACTTTTCCCTGGATAGATTTCCACATTTATAATAGTGAACAAAAATGAAGCAAATTTTGGACAGTGCTGTATATACAGTGTGCAGTAGAACGTTCTGGAGGTTCAAAAGTTTGGGGTTGGTCACATTTTTGTATGCTTTTGAAAGAAGTATCTTATGCTCACCAAGGCTATACATTTATTATTAAAATTACAGTGAAAACAGTAATATTGTGAAATATTATTACAGTTTAAAATAACTTTTGTACTTTAATATATTTTAAAATGTAATGTATTCTTGTGATAGCAAAGCTGAATTTTCAGCATCATTTCTCCAGTCTTCAGTGTCATATGATCCTTCAGAAATCATTCTAAATGCTTACTAGGTGCCAGTGGCGCTCCAAGATTTTTCTTTTGGGGGTGCTTAACAGTTCAGTGGGGGTGCTAAGCATTGGCGTAGTTTCAAATCTGAGCTTGGGGGAGGCTAGACCAAGTCAGTCGCTTTGGTCAACCATTTTAATCACATTTAGCATTTCTATAGTAAACCTCTAAACCTTTTCTATAGTAAACTTTTGAAAACGATATCGTTATCGTCTGTGTGTAAACAACCAAAACACAAATTTGTGAAAACGGTGACGTCATGCGCATGTGTATGACATGTTCAGTCTATATGAGCATAGTGTTTCTTCTCAAGAGACATCGCCAACTACTGGCCTGGCATGAATAATACAGTGTTTTCATCATTTTGACAACGGTGTTGTCTGTACGCGAAAAAAGCAAAAGAAAAACTTTTCTGTTGTTAGTACATCATTGTCGTGCAAACGTATCCGTAGCAATAAACAAAGCGAACAAACGAGATTTCACCAACGGGCAGCACGTGAGCACAGTAAACAAACAATATTTCCTAGTAACTACAACTGCGCAAAAATCAAATGAGAACTTGTTACTGTCACCTGCTTTTGCTTGACAAAACACACATGTAAAATCCAAATCCAGGGAATGAGCTGCCTGTACTTTTTCCGTTATTTTACAAATTTATTTCTTAGAATGTAGTGTGCACAATACAGGAAATATGGGTTGATTTCAGGACACAGCTATCTAAATTAAATAGAGAATTGGGATTTTCATATTGATGTGGGACAAACCCCCCCCCCCCCAAAAAAAGTCTACTTGCGCACTTTGGACTGGTCTTTTATTTTGAATATCTCATTTGTAAATCCAAATGAGTTCAAAAGTAGGATCCATCTGGTCCAAGCTGTTTTCACAGATAGTGTTTCCATGAAAGCAGAAAAAAAGTATAATTTTTGTTTTGTCTGCCCAGGGCAGTGTCCCAGCTGAGGGCTTGCCCGATCCTGCAGAGTGTATGTGTGTTTGTGCCTCATCTCATCTGTCCTAATGCCATCCAAACCGTCTGCTTCTCATCAAATCTGGCTGAGCTGCCATCTTCAATTTAGGCTCAGCGCCTCAGCGTGTCTCTCTGGCTCTTGTGGGCTCAAGTCTCCTCTCTGTACTGGCAGAGTATGAAAACACTCACTACAATTCAGGAGGTCTCACTCAATCTTGGCATAATAGTAACACCTGGTTTGAATGAAGAAAATTCAGACAGCTCAGAGAACTAACAGTTTCAGCTTGATGAAAACCAATTCCAGTATCATTTGATGCATATGTGATAGATTTGAGAAGAGATATTCAAATATCAAAGCTCTGGAACAATGTAAAAATAGTCAAATTTAAGCATGCGATTCTTACAAATTAAAATAGTTTTTTTTACAATGCATGTTTGTTGGGGTCAAATATCATTAGAATGCATACCAAAAGATAAGAGCAACTTTAATAATATCTGCTTGCTAGTATACAGCAAAGACTTTAGATATACAAAGATGGTGCACTCATATTACTCATGAATGGTAAAAAGTGTAATGGTTGAATAAGTCCCGCCTTCTAAATAAAAGAGCCAATCACCAACTGGTAAAGTCATTGTGTTAACTCCAGCTGCTGTTAGAAACTCCAGTTGATATTTTTTTAATGCTATTTAAGCAATAAACAACATTTATAGGACAGTTCATGTCAGATTTTGGTGCTGATTTCACTCTCAGAAGAAAAGGTACAAAAGCTGTCACTGGGGCGTTATAAAAAGGAGTAGCCTAATATATACCATTTAGGTACTAATACACTTTAGTTTAGTTCAGTACTGCCCCGGTGATAGCTTTTGTACCTTTTCTTTCTTCTTTTCAAATTCAAAAGAGCATGATGGCTCATGAAGTTCATAAACACTTTCAGTATGGTAATTTGTCAGTGGTGCACTCAAATAATAAGTAGATTTAGAAGTTTAAAATAACAGTGGTAAAACTTCTATTATCACATATCTTCCACAAAGCAGATATAATAAACAGTTTGAGATTTAAATATGCAGCACACAATCTGTCACAATCGGTGAAGACAGTATACTCATATATGCTAATAGAGGATGTTTAATATTTATATTTATATACAGTATTAACACTTTACAATAAGGTTCATTTGTTAACATTAGTTAACTACATTAGTTAATATTAAGTAATAATGAACTGCACTTATACAGCATTTGTTCATCTTAATGTTAATTTCAACGTTTACTAATACTTTATAAAAATCTTGTTAACATTAGTTAATGCACTGTGAACTGACATGAACAAACTATAAACAACAGTTTTTACTAACGTTAACTAACGTTAACAAAGATTAACAAAAACAGTAAAAAATGTATTGCTCATGGTTAGATGCTATTTTAGTTAATACATTATATATCAATAAACACTAATAATGAGGAAACTAATACATGATTATTAAGAAAGAATAGCTACACCTACCTTATTTCTCTACCAATTAAATGTAATTTAAATATAATTTTACATCCCGTTTGCACTGCAAGAATGAGTCACAGGACAACAACACTAACAATCTTAACAATTATAAATCAATTATAAAGGCCACCCACGTTGCATTATAATCAACACCATCACCTGCCGTGTTCATTTCACTGCATGTTATGGGTCAGTGATACTTTTAAAGGGATAGTTCACTCAAAAATGAAAATTATGTCATTATTATGTAATTCCAAGCCTGTATGCAGTTGTTTTTTTCCAAGCAGTTCCACACACAAAGCTATTGTATACAGTAACATAAGACAGTGTGGACTAATGTAACTGTATAGACTGGAAAAATAACAGTATGCAGGTTTGGAACAAATGTCAGGATCTTCATTTTTGGGTGAACTACACCTAAGGGCCAATAAATAGAGCTCCTAGTGTTTTATGGATAGAATTCCTTGTTCCAGAAGTCCAGTCGTGACAGGAGAAAATGGTTGATATTGTTTTTCTTTGGGAAAGACAGTAAAGTGAGGTCAGCTTTCCCCAAAACAGCTGATTAGAACTGCACTTGTGGTAGTCTAGTGGTAAGCTCTGGGTTGTTCATGTAAACTTTGTGGTTTTGATGTGATCTACAGGGTCAAAGTCAACCTTTTCACAATTGTACTGTGTAAGGCTTTGCCTCAGAACACTCCTGGGAACTGACTGAACGAATAGCATCTACTGAAACTTGTTGAACAAGCCAAACTTTACTATAAGACAGAAATGTGTCAAACCACCTAATCACTGTTTGTTTGTCAGCTTGGTATCTTGTAAACCAGTGGAGTGATACAGTACAACTTGATCATTACACAAGCTGTGTAAGAGCAACCTGGCCAAATAACCACATTCCCAGGGCCCCCAGACTCCAAGGGCCCCCCTCCCACACTTAAAACCCAAACAACAACACTTTCACTTAATAAGGCCCTTATCGGTTTCATGCACAGTACATGTATCAAAAAGTATGGAGGATGATCTTCTTTTGTTAGAAAAACACCAATAATGTGATAACCAGTTAAGTCATTGCTCAGCTGAAGTCAGTTCAGTGTTCATATGCATCAAAGGTCTTTTAACATTCTGTTGAGGGTTGTCAATGGTTTGTAGGTGCCATAGACTACCTAAACTAAATCTACCCAAAAATATTTACTTTCCCTCATGTCGTTCCAAATGTGTATGTATGACTTTATTTCTTCTTTGGAACATGAAAGAAGATGTTGGAAACCAAACAGCTTGAATTCAGTTGCATGGACAAATCATGCCAGTATGAAACGAGCATTTTCAACATTCTTCAAAACATCATCTTAATGTTGTCAAAAGAGTTACAGTTTGTAAATCCAAATGAGTAAAGTCATACAGGTTTGGAACAACATGTAAATGATTAGAGAATGTTCATTTTCGGATGAACTATCCATTAACCTTGAAAAACTCGGCTAACATCACAGTTTAATTCTTTGTCAAACTTTGTCAGGTATTAATTGATTAAATAATCCGATTCTCATAATCTCTACCATTCAGCGCATAATCTAACCTGAAGGAGATCTGCCATTACAATTATGAAGCCCAACTGATATTTTAATGTCCAAAGCCTCTTTCCCATATTTAATCATCCTCTTCACATTCATCTGCTAATGCATTGTTATCTTGGTGGGTCAGATTTGTAATTATTTTCAAATTAGCTCAAGATAAACAATTAACTGCTGCTGTGGCCTGATATAGTAGCTAAACAGCACTGGAGGTTTTATCGGTTTGGTCACGGTTCGAGGAGAGCGGTGTCTGGCCATGAAGGCCTCCTTTTGTGACTGAGGCCATTTGTCATTCAATATGACTCCATTCTGTTCGGAACACAGCAGGCTAGAAATTGGCGTAACAATGAGGCTTAAATCGCAAACCTACAAGATTCTCCAGCAGACTCTTGAACCTACAAGTCTGTATTTAAATATTACAGTGCTTTTCTATTACAAATTACAAATAGCACAGACCACTTGCACAGCTGAAATACACTTATTTTAGGATCGACTTTTGTGAAAGGATGACCGGCTCCATACAAAAAATAAGGAGTGGCTTGATGCATGTATTTATTTGAATAATGAAGGACAATAGCGGGACTCACTGAGGACTGTGGATGTTTCGTTTTTCAATTCACCATAGAAAGACAAAACATGTCTGGGAGTAAAGATGTTGTAGACAAAGAAAAAACAACATTCCAGAGAAATAATTTATTATGAAGATATGTAAGTGAATCTCAAGAAAACATGTTCAGGTCAATAAAAACAGTAAAAAAATAATTTGTAAAAAAAAAAAAAATGTTTTGGATATGATGCCTATTTTAGGACCATTAAGAAGTTTTGCACTGTAAAATTATTTTCATGACAAATAAATACATTATTATTATTATTATTATTATTACATCATTATTATTATTACCTATTGAAATCGTTCTTCTTCTTCTTCTTCTTCCATTTCTTCTTCTTCTTCTTCCGTATGGAAGTCTATGGCCGCCCACAGAACCGCTTGGGGGAAAGTTATGAAATTTGGCACACTGATAGAGAACAGTCTGAACTGTCACCATAGCAAATTTGGAGTCTCTAACTCCATCCCTCTAGCGCCACCAACTGTCCAAAGTGTCACTCATGTTTATGCTAATAACTTTTGAACCATAAGGGCTAGAAACAAAATTCCTTTTCCCACTGATTCCTTGGCTCAAGAAGATTTGATTGTCGATCGTCATGTAAATCCTTCCACCATTTAGAAGTAAAAAAAAAAAACCTTTTTCAAACTCGTCCTAGATGGTTGGTCTGATTTTCACGAAAATTGAACCAGATCATCTTCAGACCATGCCGACAAAAAATTATGGAATTCAAGTTGATTCGCCAAACTGTTCTTGAATACCGTGCAAACTAATTTTACGTAGCGCTTGCAAAAACAGACATAAGGCTGTATCTCCGCAACACTTTATCGTATTCAGACCAAACTTGGTACATGTCTTCACAAGCATGACTTGAGGCTATATGCTGCGTTTTGGCGCAGCACCACCTGCTGGTCCGGAGATACGAAAAATGGCTATTTTTGGTTATAACTTCTGAATGTTTGTCCAAAAATCATAAAAGTAGTCTCGTTAGATTCAGGGTGTAATGCCGAGTCGACTGATATTCAGTTATTCCATATCGGCCATTTTGGGCGTCGGCCATTTTGAATTTTGTACTAAAATGCTGTACTATACATAGGTTGTTGGCTAAACGCTAATACCCAAATGTCAAAGGTTTGATAGTAAGTGGCAAAAAAAAATCGAAAGTCGTTCATTTTTTATGCTTTTATACATATAAATGTAGATAACTCCAAAACAAAATGAGATTTTTTCACCAAATTTGACAAACACTCTGAGAACACATAAAAAAAGCAGTGGAACTGTGCCACTTGGTGGCGCTATAATAGAACAAAACAAGGACATTGCAATTAGTTACAATATACTATCATGATATTAAATGCAACACTTTACGAATGCATTGGTGTACCTTTACAAAACTCGGTATGTGTCTTGATAATCCATTAAATCATATTTTTAGTTACTGTATATATGATTTTTCAGCCATTTTGCCTAAAATCATATTTAAATGTCTTTAATTTCTCATTGTTGCAGTTGGTCTGACACTCCCAGCCATGTTGGCATGTCTTATTGTCTTCTTGTCCCCGATAATTGCTGCTTGCAGCTATATTTATTATCATTATTATTATTATTTTACACAGTAATGAAAATAAGATATTTTTTTTGGATTATGATAATGAAAATGTGAGCTTAATTAGCATGACAATTAAATTTAATTGGCCTAAAAACTAACTTTATTATCTACATTTATTTGTTTTTTATTTGTTTGTTTATTGTGAGGTGAAATATGACCTGGATGACATTCACCCTTGAATAAGAGAAAATGGCTCTAAATCATGTTCAATTCATATGCGTTTCAAGTCATTCTGGTAGAAATAACACTGCAGCAAAAAGAAGTGGTGCATCAAAATAGCCTGTAACCAAATGCAAATCATATGTATTCAATCATATATTTTACCTCTCAGAGACTAAATAAATCTGAACTGAGATCACCTTACTCCCCTAATAATTCCTGTTTTAAAGTTAACCCCTCTTATTTCCCTTCATTTGTGCTGTTACTCCTACCAGCCTTTTAGCTAATTTGGAACAGATCTTGTTCTTTACGGCCCACTCGAAACCATGCAGAGAGGTGTTGAATATGTTCTTTTCATGTAGAAATCCACCATCCTGATAATTGATTCAACAAATGCGCTCTCATCTGAAGCCAGATGGGGAAATTGCCATTGATAGGACCACCACATTGATACGACGTGGGAGAAAATGGCCTGAAAATTTTACATTTTCTGAATTCATTTGGCCAGACTTGCATTTCATGTGTATAGACACACATCAGATGAGGCATGCTTTTTATGCAAGTCACTGTGGACAACTGGAAGTGCCATATTAATGAATAAATCTTTCACACACACACACACACACACACACACACACACACACACACACACACACACACACACACACACGCATGCTTGTACGCGCACACACGTTGTGTTTCCATGTTTTATGGGGACTTTCCATAGACATGATTTTTATACTGTACAAACTGTATCTTCTATACCCTAACCCCTAAACTTACCCATCACAGAAAATTTTATGCATTGTTACATTTAAAAAAAAAACATCACTTGATTTATAAGATGTTTTCCTCATGGGGAAAACAAAATTTCACTACAAGGTCAAGGTTTTTAGATATTGCCATCTTTGTGAAGACATTTTGTCCCTATAACATAGGGTTTCCAGGACCACACACACACAGAGTTATGAGTTTTAACGGCACTCATAATCCACAACATCTTGTTAGACATGGATGGAGACAAAAATGTCAGTGCATGAAAATTGCTTGATATTAAAGAAGAAGCCTGCTGATACTGGCAGGCAGTAGATGAGAGGCCAGTTATATTTGAATTATCAGTCCATAAGATGTGAGAGTCCCACAGTGACAGTAATCTGAAGTAAAAAGCAGCTTATTTTTCTCACTATTTCCTGCAGCAAATAATTTCAAGTTAAATTGTGATTGCACTGTAAATTGCCCTGTTTTAATTAACATTTTTCTCTGCAAAAGACCTCATAGGACCTGCCATTATGCTACCAACAGATGTTCTCCAATGTTGCTATTAAACACAAGTCGGATGGATTTAGAGGTTGCGTTGCACACTCACAAATGAGCAAATTTAGCATTAGTATGCCTCTGAAGAGAATCATCCAACTAGAAGCCCACAGCTGTGATCCATACAAATATTAATTCTTTGTTTTATTAGCTCTAAACATATACCTTAGTGAAGTTGGCACCCCATAAAATTAAATAATCCCCATAATTATGCAATTCGTTTGTGCTGGTTTAGCGTTTCAGTTATTGAACATCTTTTTTTTTTTTTGGTTGTGTGATGTCACTCTCCACCCCATGCCGTTCAAATCACTCCAAATCGGTGCCATTCGTTTGTGCTCGGTTTAGGCCGTTAAAACAAACACTTAACTATTTTTCCGCAGAAGAAATAATGTTCACTAACGCCAAACCAGCACAAAAGTTCTGGGGATTAATTCGTTTTATGGGGTGCCAACTTCACGGAGGTCATAATCTCTCTCAAATTTTTAGGCTGTGCCATGAAATTCCCCAAAAATCCCACAAAGTTAATATAATTGTGTGTCTAAAAATCCTAAAGTGAGCAGCTTCATCCTTTAGTCCGGCGTCACTGAAGCATAAACAGCATCCTCATAAAATCAAAACACATCCTACTGCTTTCAGAGTGTTAGCGCTCTGCGAGTAACCTTTAACAAGCTAGTCTGGTGTCTGTGATTTCCTGAAACGTGTACCTCCTGAGAGCTTAAAGGAGCTGCTTTTTCAATATCTTTCTACTGTGAAATGTGTTTTAACACAGTTTGAATGTCATCTTGGAATATTTGTATGTGTGCTAAAGGCCGTATTCCCTTAACAAAGGTTCACACAATGGAGCACTGGTAGACAGAAGTGGGCAACAAGACTGCGGGAAGCTTTCTGCCGTTACGCACGGTATAGTTTTCATAATGAACCCTACTGTGCGCAGCCATTCCGTCACATTGAGTCACAGGAGCGCAGTTTTGCATAATCTGCTTTGTTTTTTTTAAATATATTTTTCACACCAGGAGATTCCTCTGTGTGAATAATGTATTTTGATTTCAATTAGTTGCTCATTGTTCTTCTACAATGCCTGCTTCTAGAGCTTTTGGGCTGAGAGAATCACAGTTATTCCACTTGAGCTGTGCATTCTGAGGAAATCTTTGCCCGCTGTGCTTAAGTGTGCTCTGGGAGGAGGTACTTCAGGACCTGTAATGTGATGCTAACAGTGCAGGTCTGACTAAAGCCTTTGTCTCCTTCCTAACAGTTGCAATGTGATGGAATGCTATCAAGCATACAAATGCCCAGTTTTGAGCTCAGCTAAATTTCCCAGATTAGGTAGGAGCAGGGACCGAAGAAAATGGCAAGTTAGGTTTGAGGAAGAACTAATCGGTGGATTAGGCAGTTTGCACATTTTTTTTCTTTCTTTTTCTAAAAAACTGTTCACGTGCAGAGATGGCTGTGCCTTTATTTGAATGCACTTTTTCTACACTATACTTTTATTGTGGTATTATCGATTTAGGATTTATCCATAGATGTCATTTACTAGTCACGAGACTCATTTCCACTAATTCGTTTCGAACAGTTTGGTTCGATGGATTAAAAAATGAAAATTCAATGAAAATGTATTTATGTCTCTAGCCTGGAAAAGTTTTGAATAAAATGCTACTAAAACCAACCGACATATGCGATTTAACTGACTCACTGAAAAGACTCAAAAGAGTATGTTCACAATTCTGATATTCACTTTATTTTGATGGTCCACTTTAGAACTTTGCACCTACATGTCAGCTAAATCTCATTAGAGTTAGTAGACTGTCTGCTTAATATCTGCTAACTCTTTATTTTGATGCTTACCCAACAAACATTCCTCTGACCATAAGTGACTTTGCAACTACAGTACGTCATCTTATTCTACTAACCTGAACCCTGACACCTAACCCAAACCTAAGTCTACTAACAGTCTACTAATATTCTAATGAGTTAGTTGACATGTAGTTGACAAGTTATAGTTATTGTCATAATCAGTAGAATGTCTAAAGTGAACCAACAAATTAAAATGTAACCTTCACTTTTTGTTATGCATGGTCCCCACTGCTTTATTATAATCTTTATTTTTTGACCATTTAAAAAAAATAATAATAATTGTGCTCTGCCATCAAAGGTATAAACTACATCTTAAAATATATTCAGATATATTTGAACAGTTGTTTAAATGGTAATAATATTTTACAAATGACTGTATTTTTTATTAAGAAAACTCGGTATAAAGTTGATAAGACTTCTTTAAAAAAAAAAATAAAAAAAAAAAATATTTTTTTTATATATATATATATATCATACTTAGATGACTTCACTGTTATTCTAAAATCAGTAATGATAAAAAAATGAATGTGTCCTAAACTTTATGATCAAGACATCTTGTAGCTGATTAAAATAGCTTTTCTTAGCCAGTTATCATTATGCTAAACTAGTAGGCTACGGGAAAATGTTTCACTGGACCATTTTTTTATTCAGTAAAATGATGTGATATATGACTTAAAAAAAACATTAATTATTATTATTCTTTTTTTATTATTAATAATTAATTAAAACGATTGTCTATTATTTCTAATCAGGCACAGATAAAACATTGTCTAAGCCAGTGGAATCTCTTTGGGGTCCAAGGGGGACAGGATCTAAATCCCATTTTTTATTAGTTCCAGCAAATCCCTGCCCTGTCTGTACCTTCTGCTGTGCATCAAAGGCATTACGTCCCTTCCTTACAGTACATGCGAGACATGTTGCAGTGATGGACAGAGAGAATGAAATAAAGAGAGTGGGGTGTCAGCACAACAGTAGACAGGGCAGTGTTCTGCTCACACTTTCCTGCAGCCCAGAGCCAATTAATTGCAGCACTGAGTGTGATTGACTAGCGTGGGTGTTGTGCCCTTCTGACGTCTGTCTGTATTGCGCTCAAACTTTCAAAGACTGAAGCGCCATCTGAAGCCTTCATCTTTGACCCCATACCCTCCCCGTTGACACAATCCCCTCGATTAAAGAGAATGAAGGTCATTATTCTGTCTACATATTTACTAGAAGAGCTGATAATGATGAGCAAATTGTTGTCATTCATTCAGTCAAGGCCCTTGATGTTGCCCAGGATGGATCAGAGCACATTAAGGATGGATGGACATAAACCTGATGCAAAGCGATCTTGCAGAAACTCAAGTACTGTATTAACTGAACAGTTAACCGGATCCCACTGACGCTGGTGACACCAAGAAGTGAAAACTCTCCATTTTAGTGCATATAGTTTCCTTGTAGCAGGAGCTCTGGAGCTTAAAATGGTCTCACTAACCTCGGTTGAGAGACCACTCTCTATAAGTTGGGCCCCCTCAGAGGCCAAACCTATAGTTTCCAAATCTCTGGCCGGGGGTGAAATATTGTGCCCCCTGCCTGAGACAGAAGGTCTCTCTTGATCGGGATCTCCAAGGGAGGGTCGTCGAGGAGATGAATTAGGTCCGCAAACCAAATTCGACTCGGCCAGCGTGGTGCTACTAGTAGTAGACTTATTCTGTCCTGACGGACTTTTTCCAGAACTCCTGGGAGCAGAGCAACAGGGGGAAATGCGTACAGATGTAGCCTCAGCCACGTCTGTACCAAAGCATCCAGCCCCGGGAGGGCTGGGTGAGTAAGGGAGAATCAAAATGGACAGTGCGTCGTGTGCTGAGACACAAACAGATCCACTTCTGCTTGCCCGTAAAATTCCCAAATTTGCTCCACTGCCTCGGGGTGGAGTCTCCAATCCCTTGGCCTCAGCCCCTGTCGCGACAGGGTGTTTGCCCCTGAAAGAAAACCTCAGGAACCTCCTGTGCTGAGGGAGGATGGAGACATGGAAGTATGCATCTTTCAGATCTATCGTGACAAACCAGTCCTCGGATCTGATTTGAGTCATGATCTGTTTGAGTGTCAGCATCTTGAACTTGAGTTTCTGAACTGTACGATTCAAACGACGAAGATCTAGTATGGGGCGCAACCCTCCATCCTTTTTTGGAACAATGAAATAACGGCTGTAAAAACCCGATTCTCTGTCTCGGGAGCCTGCTCGGGATGCACTATCGTGAGCAACACCCCGTTGTAGCGTGGGGGACGAGAACCAAACTGGATTCTGTAACCTCTTTCTACTATCTGCAGGACCCATTGAGATATGTTTGGCAAATTCTTCCATTCTCCCAGAAAATCTACTAAGGGAACCAGCCTCTCGAGGCTGGCCTCTGGTGTAATTGAGACAGCCAGTTCGGGGACCTGAAGCGTACTGGCAGGAAACACCCGAACTGACTGTTTTCGAACCCCCCTCAGAAGGCGCGAGTCTGACGCAATGTCGAGTTGACACTGCGCCAGAAGCTCGCTGGAGGCCGCTGTGTCCCGAAGCACCAAGGGTGGCGGGGTTGGCAGAATGGCCCCCTGAGGGCACCGAGATGTGTACCGTTCCATCCCGGTTGGGGCTGCCCTCATTGGTCTGACGCTGGTGGCATCAGGACCTTTTCTTATGAGCCGAAGCCTTCTTAGCCTGAAGAATGGTCCTCAGATCCGGCTTCTGCTGAGAGTGTTTCCAATATTTTTGCGGAGGGGAACGAGACGCAACACTCTCCTTTTGCTGTGCGCGATATGAGGAGCTAGACGGCTGGGGCTGCTCACGCCCAGCAGCCCCAGGGTGTTGGACACAGCAAGGGAGACATTTTTTGAAAACCTCTGCCTGCTTCTTAGTTTCCTGGAACCTCTCGACGACCGAATTAACGGCGTTGCTGAAGAGGCCAGAAGGATCAATGGGAGCATCTAGCAGAAAAGCTCTATCTTTCTCTTTTATTTCTAAATAAAGATAAATCTGTGGCCCAACAAAGTTCTCGAATTTCATCGGGCCCCACCCCCTCACTTCTGTCCAAATCCCCCAGCAGGTCAGCCTGATATGCTTGAAGCACTGCCATAGTGTGAAGGCAGGCTCCGGCTTGACCTGCTGCCGTATATGCTTTGCCCACTAGATAGGATGTTGTTTTTAATGGCTTAGTGGGCAAAGCCGAGGCCTTCAGGGACGATGCTAAACCGGGAGACAGATAGCTCGCAAGCGTCTGTTCTGCCCGGGGCATCGACCCATAGCCATACACTTTCAACCCCCTTATTTGTGAATATACATGATCTTGGAGACTGAAAAGACGGGACGAGTATGGCTTTTTCCACGATCTAGACAGCTCACTGTGCAGATCGGGGAAAAATGGAAGGCCTCGTGGTGGAGGTGAAATATTAGATGGGAGGAAGCCTCTTTTCTCGGCTGGCCATTCAATATGTAATTTATCCACAGCACGAGTAATCACCTCCACCAGCTCCTCATATGCTGGGGAAAGAGATGGCAAATCCTCTTCCCCCTTATTTGTGTCACTGTCAACGCTCAGTACATCTACCTCCTCGGAGCTAGAGCACTGAAGCATAGGGCTCTCTTCCCGGGCGGGTGAAGCCGCAGCGCGGGCTCCCGACACCGGAGAGAGAGCACTGGATCCCCCCTGGTAAGGGAGGAGATAAAGCCCTCGGACCCGTCTCCAACCCCGCTGAGAGATCCATTTGCGATCCCCAGGTATGCCTTCTCCGTGCTACCCTGAGAACACGAGCCTGGCCACTTTCCTCAAAAAGTGACAGGCGGGAGCGGAGCATGCAAAGCGGAAGCTTCTCACAATGCTGACAATCAGCCCCCTCGAAGGCTGATACCGCATGCTCCACTCCCAAATACACCACACAAAGCTCATGTGTATTCCCACCCGTTAAATAGCGCGGGCAGGGAGAAGCACATGGTTTGTAAAGTTGTTTCGCCACAGTGTTTGTAACGTGACGGACAACAATAAATATAACAGACAGTATAGACACAGATCGCTTGCTGAGGCAACAGAAGCTAATGCCGGTTGCACCGGATGCGCTTTTATCTCTTCCTGGTCATGACGTCACCCGCCCGTGACGTTCATTCTGTCCATTGGACTAGTTGACAGATGCTTCAGACGCAATCATACTGGGGGCGTTTCCAAAGCATCATCGACGCATCGCGAGTTCCCTCGAAAGGGAACAGCCTTTTTCTGTACATTAAAATATGGCGGCTTATATCTCAAACATTAAGAACAACTCTTAAAGGAGAACTCCGGTCAATTTTAACATTGAGCTCATTTTTTTGTAAATTTGGAGTGCTGTCAATACAGAGAACAATGACAAAAATCGGTGTTGCCTACACCATGTTATCCTCTTTTTAAAATTTGGGCAAGTTTTAAACCTGCTTTTAGCCTCTTAACATCCTTGATGTGTCATTACAAGTGCACAGCCTTTGTGAGTGATTCCTTCAGAGTGAACACGGGTGAATCTGACTGCAGCAGATGTGAAAGATATGAATAAAAATGATGTTATTTCAGCCAGCGCTCATACCTGTATTTACATCCTGTTTTCGGTCGAAGTCCATAGTAGTCGATTGTCGAGTTCACGCGCGTGATCATAGGTAACTAAACCTATGCGTGTGAACTCGACAATCGACTACTATGGACTTTGACTGGAGGATAAAAGAGGATAACACGGTGTAGGCAACACCGATTTTTGTCGTTGTTCTCTGTATTGACAGCACTCCAAATTTACAAAAAAATGAGCTCAATGTTAAAATTGACCGGAGTTCTCCTTTAAGTCTAGTTAAATTGGTACTTCCATCATCAATTTCTCACCCTCATGTTATTCCCAATTACCATAAAATGGAAGTGAATAAGTGTTGTATAAGCCTTGAAATCATACAGACCCAGGAATAATGTTATACTGTATAGTTGATCACATTTAAAACACTCTCTCCCCTACAGTATATAAAATGCTATAATTTTTACTGGCTGGAGCTGTGGCATTTCTGTGCCATTTATCAAATAGTTCATAGTCACAAAATGACATTAGCTTTAAGCAGAAGAAAAAAGGTTTGAAGGAAGCTGACACTGGCTCAGAGAGAAAATATTCTCAGAGTATTAAAAGAGCAATATATATATATATATATATATATATATATATATATATATATATATATATATTTTATATATATATATATTTTTTTTTATTATTATTTTTTCTGGATGGCCTCTTCTTTGTAATATTTTCCACCACATGATGCTCCAAATCTGACATTGCAACACATCTTAAAACATTTCATAAAATGAATGCAACTGTGCCTGACAAGGTCAAATTGATTCACTACAACTTAGTGCAACAAAAACACAGGCCAAAGCGTCATTGCTTTACTTCTGGCTAAGTCTAATGCAAAAGATGATAAGGAACACACGGCTCCAGTGCTCTCTGACAAAGTCATTTGATGAAGACAGATGGTGGAATTGGCTGCCAGCTTGGTTGCTGAAATCGCATCAAATCCATTTTTTTCCTAGGAATGGATTATGATATATAGGAGCCCAGCCTTGAGACAGTCACCCACTGGACTGACCTTGAACCTCCACATATGGGCCGGAGCTCATTCTCTCTAGCATCAGATCATCAGAGATCCGTTGAGAATTGCTGTGCTTGTCATTGGTGCCCCACACTATTATCCTCTCCTTGAGACAAAAATGAGGAATGAATGTAATACAATAGTTCACCCGAAAAAAGAAAAAAAAAGTCATTTACGTAGTCACGTTATTCTATACCACCAATATGCCGCATGAAGACACAAAAAATTTAAATTGCAAGATTTAAAGAGACATTGCCTCATATAAAGTCACATTGTGAGCTATAAAGTAGCAGTTAGAAGAACCAATGTTTCCACTGTGACATCTAGTCATATTGCAACATACAGAGTCACATTGTAAGTTATAGTTTCAATTATTAAAAAGCTATAATTGTGGAGTAGAGGTCTGCATTCCCGTAGGAACCGTGGGACCCACATTCTGTTCATGCATGGATTTAAATATATATATTTTTTTGCATTTATCCGTATTTTTGGCTTATAATTTTGACTGACAGATGTCGTATTATTTAATGTAGCTTATTTTTCTCTGTGACATTTTTTTACTGTGTTGACGGTATTGTGATTGTTGTGTAATAATCACGAGAGGAGTAACTCCTTTATTGTGGAGTTTAAATTTATGTTGTGATAGTCGCATAGTGTTCACTGTAAAACCCAACAAGTTAACTCAACTCAAACCGATTGAGGAAACTGATTGCGGCAAACCATTTAAGTTTAAAAATAAATACATATGAGTATTGTGAACTTATATATATTGATGACTCAATATATATAAGTTCACAATACTCATATGTATTTATTTTTAAACTTAAATGGTTTGCCGCAATCAGTTTCCTCAATCGGTTTGAGTTGAGTTAACTTGTTGGGTTTTACAGTGTTCCAAAATTAACAAATAGGAGATATAAAGTTGCAAATGTGTAAGTTATATGTGTAAGACACTAAGTTATAAGGTTGCAATTCTGTAAAAGGACCAATTGTGCGATTTAAGGATACATTGAGATACATGAAGTCACACCATGAGACATAAATTCGCAATTGGGATATACAAAGTAGGAAATTAGGGATGCACCAATGTATTGGCCAAAAATTGGTATCGGCCGAAAAAAGCAATTATCTAGAGCTGCACGATTAACTGTTAAAAGATTTAAAATAACACTACAATAGAGTTATATTGTGAGATATAAAATCTATAAAATATAGCTACAATTACCTTTTTATTAACTGCTCTGAGTAAGAACTGGGGTTTGATACTGGGACAAGTGCAAATATTGGACATTTGGAATACTGCATTTTCTAAGATAAGTTATGTATCAGAGTGTATACATTATGCAAAAGAAGAGCGTAAAGTGCAGGCTGTCATAAATATATAAATGTACAGTTATGGACTGTACATCCGAGCATCTGTAATGGTATGCTTTCTATAAAATCCATGCACTAACATGTCTTAACCGGCACAAGCACAAACCTGCATGCTTCCCCGTGTTAGAATGAATGTGGATAATTCAGTGCAAGCGGTTTCTTGAGGATATAGTGGATACCACATATTGTGTCTTTAAATATTGAAAAGGAACGAAACAAATCAGTCTTCAAATAACATTACAGCACATTTTCATTATTGATGGTTGTAGCCGCATTGTATTCCAGTCAATATTTGGCTCCTCTACAAATAGCTCCCACATAGAGCTCTCACACATTGGGTTATTGTTCATTTACATGAATAATAACTGTGTGATAGGAAGATAGTCTGGCTTGTCTGAAGTGATTATAGAAAAAGCATAAGGAGGGTTTCATTAGGCCCCAATGATTTTTTCATGGTGTGTATATATAACCTTCACATTAATATTTCACCTGTTTCACCCTGCGCTGGAGGCATTTCGATGTTCGTTTTATCCAAGCCTTTTAATAAAGAGAGGCAGTTCTAGTTCAGGATAATTCATGATACAAAGTAGAAACATCATGGTGCACTGCTGTGCCATGCTAGAAGAATGCATTATTGAAGCTCTTAGAAGATGCCTCGCTATTGATGAATTATGGAGCACGACTAAAACTAGAATTGTGTAACTTTTCACATTTATGATTTCTGAAGTTTCAAATGAAATGACTCTCTGTGTATCATCCTGTGTTGCTTCCTCTTCAAAGAAACAACATTCATTAATGACATTTTGAACTGTTTCTCTTGTGCGCACTGCAGTGCATATACAGTTACGCAACTAAGCCAAGTTCACACTACAAAACAAAGTTTTGTCTTGAAATAGTCTGCCATCCTTTCATGCTCTAAGCTTGTGACTAATCTGCAACAAAAAGTTCCAAACTGAAGTCAACTCATAACTGCAGCTGTTATGACAAATTTCAAACTAGTTTTACAGTCTTCAGGTGTGCGCACTGTCCCAACTAGCAGGAAAGCCGCGCAGGACAAAAAAGGTGAACGAACGCAAGAGATTGCATTTACACCTTCATTTTAGTGTGATCAGATAGAGAATTAAAATAATTCAAATTGCTTTCTACGGAGCCCCTAAAGGGACATGTTGATGGTTGATGAGATTCATTATATTCCAATGCTTTTGCATTCGCTCACAAAACTTTTGAGTTTCCCAAGAAATTTTGCGTTCCCTCACAGACCTTTAGCCTTCCTTCAAGAAACTTAGCGGTCAGTAGCAACACGTTTGATTTCGCTCACAAAACATTTGCGTTCCCCCAAGAAATGTTTGCATACACTCGCAAAACTTTTGTAAAGGAAATAATATGAGGTGATTTTGCGAATAAACACAAAGTTTATCATGAAACGCAATTTTGCAAGAGAACGTAAACGTTTTGCGAGTGAATGCAAAAGTATTATATTTATCCTTCCATCTCATTTTTTTTTTCATCACCATGTTCCCTTAGGAGCTCCGTATCTTTCTGTCATTTATTGAGTTTCTTTCTTTATGAACCCATCAATAAACAATGATAATTTAAAATGAAGAAAAGGGGAGCATTTTTTAAAGCACTCTAGTATACTTTGTTGACAGAAATGATATGCCAAGTATAATCCAATATAATATAGTTCAATAAACAATAACACATTATTGATTAATGACTGTGTCAAAGTTACATATACTATAATTTAAGTATATCCTCATTACATATTACAGAGCATTTGCTTTTAAACTTTAATCAAAGGTAGGGTAGGCATTTTTTATATAAACACTTTTTGTTTTGCTGGTTGAAACTCTCTTAATTTCCTGATAGCAATCAATAATATAAGTGGTCTAAATATTAAAACATGTATACATATATCTTCTGTGGAGGTCTCAGGACCAAAAAATGTTCGTCCAATCATTGCATTGGGTCCGAATGCAATGATATGATGTCCTACCTGCCTGTCGGCATATGTTTTTGCATACCTCCCCGCACCCTGCTCGCGCAGACATCACGTCATCAGTGCGTTCCTTAAAGTCGCCATGAACCGGAAGTTACAAATGACTTTTCTCCAGTGCTGTGACGTATTTCCAAGTGAAACGGAATATTGAATAGAGGGCAGGGTTTTACTTTAGCGTTCCTCCTCTCCATCTCTCGCTCATAGCAGACTAACGGTTTGAGGGGAGTTGCCACGCCCTCGCGCCATAGCACATGACAGGAAGAGAAGAGAAGTCGTTTCGAGGGGGGAGGGAAGGATAACATATTTGATTAAAGAATATAAGGGCACATGATTTTTTTTAAATTAATGAAGTGCACAGATAAATAATTTGTAATAAACACTACAATATTACATATAAAAATACGAATTGTAAAATCTGATTTCATGGCGACTTTAAGGCTAGGTAGAGTTGTAGACAGACTGTCACAGTGCCACAAACAAACAGCAGCCGCCTTTTACAGTTCCTCCTGAACCAAAACAATGAGCTTATGCTGCATTCAGACCATGTCGTAACCGTAATTACAAGATGGCAACCTGTGACGTTCTAACCGGGACAGTTCATGTCCTCATACTCAGAATTATGTTTTTTTCTGGCAACACTATCAATGGCGAAATGAATCTGCAGCAGTCAGGTGATAAAAATAAGCGCTCTGTAAGTTATGTTCATTATTATTGCAATGTTATGTTCTTTGAGATATTAGGTAATTTGCATAATCTGCTGTGAGCGTTCATGTGTTTTGGAGGAGGTGTGGCTTTGGAGAAGCTCTGAACTGAAATTCAACATGATTAAGTAATGTGTGGCGAAACGCAGTGCTAGTGCAAGACGAGCATTTGTGGTTAAAAAGAAAATGGCCGATCATTTAGCTAGATAAGACCCTTTTTCCTCGACTGGGATCGTGTAGAGCCCTTTGAAGCTGCACTGAAACTGAAATTTGGACCTTCAAACCGTTGTACCCCATTGAAGTCCACTATATGGAGAAATATGCGAATCGGCTTATATCCACGTTATTTTTAACGTAAGATTAGACAAATTGAACATGGCAATTTGTAAATTTAATGTGTCTGGTTTGCGGTGTCATCCACTTCCAGTTATTTTTAGCTGCACAAAACAGTAAGTTATGCTGCTTGATATTGTAAACTGTTATTTCTTACTATATTATTTTAATGTATTCTCATAATTATAAACACATTGATTTGTAGCGCAATTAGTTTTACCATTTACTGTACTTTGTTAATATTCTAGTTATTTACCTATAGCAGGTAATGAATCGGAAGTCTCGGACATTCACAGAAAATAGCTTAACTTCCATTTTGCAAAAAAAGGCGGATAAACAGAACTTTCAGAAACAAAAATGGATTGGATTCATTCAGAATGACAAAAAATAGTGCATGTAAACATAGTGATCCGATTATGGTCCGCATTTACAACTGGGATCTGGTCTTATCAAAGAAAACACGTGCCAAATGTACTGTAAGGATGCCAGGAGGCCCTCTTTTCCATATTTTCTCTCCAATTCTGTGCAAATTGACAAAATGCATGATCGTAAGTACAGTCAGGTAGGAAAATGACAGTGATGTGTTGCGTGTGCAACGACACAACGGAAAACAAGTAACGCAGTCTTAAATGTGACGTACTTCAATCTTGGCTTAAATAATGGTTTGAATTGACTATGCCTGCAGAAAAAGAATATGAGCAGAATCTGAATGCTGTATAGTTGATATATTGGGAAGTTGAATGTAAGGTGCATTTTTTACTTGGCATTGTAAGTATTTATGGTACATAGATTTAGTCAGATGTCTTTAAGCCTGGAGCTGTATTTATGAAACATCTCAAAGGATCAGTTTCCTGTTTGAAGCGGTCTCACTCTGAATCACAATATCTAAACTCTCGCTCTCCAGCAGCTGATATTCTTCCAGAATATGCCTTATGAGGTTTCTTCTTTAAACAGTTGTGTGCAGCTGCTATTTGTTCAAGCAGAACAGAGCGAGCAAGAAAATGGAGGAGAGGTGCTCTCATTGACATATCGAAGAAAGGAGAAAAAAAGATGCCCCCTGTTGTTTTTCTCTGTAATTAAAATGTTTATTTCATTCAGGGACCCTTTTTTTCACCAGCCAAACAAACACCTCCGTTTCACATATGTTTAGAGTTAATAATCTCAAAGCTGAATAACAGATGATGTTTTCTCCCTTGAAATTCTGCGTGTGTCAGAAATAACAAAGATAGAATGTTTCTGTGGCTAATTGAGATGAATTGCTGATCTATGGACCAATAAGCGTCATACTTAATTAAATATGATTATGATTTCTGTTGGAGCATAGAGCATGCTCTTGTTGCACATTAGAGCGGTTGTGCTAATAGGGGCGCTGGTTTGAATGTGGCTTGCTTCGTGCTCTCATCCCATCATCACTCTACTTTCACACCTGCTGTTCACTGTCCTTTATACATGTTACGCAGTGGCGAGGATACAAATGCAGTTTAAATTTATTGAAAAACACCAACAAAGAAAATCCGGACAGGGAGCCGGAACAAAATCCAAACAAGGAACGGGAACAAGATAATCAGACAGGGAATGCGAACGCAACAGCTTTACATACATGCAAAGACAACAACTGACAACAAACTACAGAAAGACAGTGGCTGAATTCGAAATCGCATAGTTCCCTATAGCAGGCGAAAAACAGTATGTGACAAAAGTAGTAAGTCCGAATTCACAGTACTCATAAAATGTAGACAAAAAGTACCCCGATGACCTACTTCTTCTGGCAATATTCTTAAGTGCACATACGATGAACACTTTACTATCCCATGAGGCCACGGGAGAGGATTTGTGAATGGAAGTGAAGCGACGCAACTGACGCTGGTAGGTCACATGATAATGACAACATGGCGAATGTAGCAGAATACATTCATACTACACACTATACAGAACATACTTTTTTAACATTCGTGAAGTAGTTACTAGTACCTGCTCGAAAGAGTGTGCAATTTCAGACGCAGCCATTGGTATAGATACATCGGATAACAAGGGGCTAACAAGGAACAGGTGAGGGTAATGAATTACTATGGCAACAAAAAAGGGAGCTAAGGGCTGCGTAAGAAAATTTAGGCAACTGACTTGTTGCATCACTGTCCTATCAAGAAATGACTTTGCAGGCAGCGTTTACACATGAAGGCACCTCACGATTTCGGACAGACTTCTGAGGCAGTGTTACGGTTTAATGTTCTACAGCAATATTTAATTACTACAATAGTAATTTCTTGCTAGAAAAGTGGAAAATGTTGGACAAAAACATACATTTACACCAACCGACACCAACTGACACCAACCACAACTTTCATACGCCATCTTTAGCTTAACTGTCACAGAATGGAAAGCACAAGATTGTGGGATATCTAAGGCAGTAAAGGATACATCTATGCTGCCTTCAAAAATCCTTCAAATTAAGGTATCTCAGGAGACAGGAAGTGAAGCTAACAATGGATTCGGACATGCCTTGATGCCTTCCTACCTTGCAATGCATCCTCCGAAGGCAGCATTTTTAAGACTTCAAACACAACCAAGGAAGGTACACAGGAAGTGAAACAGCAGAACAATAGAAACAGAAAATACACTTCAACATAAGAGTCCTTGAACACAAAACAGGGGGAATTGTTACAATATAATAAAGAAAAATTGTTACAATACAATTGTTACAACTTTTACGTTTCTTATAGATGTTGTTATCTGTCATATTATGTAGCTTTCTAATCCATGATTGAAACATTAGGGGAAAATTATTAGAAAATCCTTTGTATCAGATTTGTAAAGATACAGGCAATAATGAACAATATCAAAAAATGTTATTAGAAATCCTAAATCTTGACGAAGGTGACAGAATATTCTGGGTTCAGTGGAAGTAAAGCCCAATCGACGCACTTATAGCATGATGTTGATAACCACAAAATTAATTTCCACTTGCCCATTCTAATTGTCCATTTCTACTTTCAAATCCTCCCAAAATTGGCCCGATTTACATATATTAATTGAAAGTGCCTCACAGCAACAGAGTCAAAATTATTTTTGTGGTAATCTACATAATGCTGCCAACTGAGCATCACTTGTATTAAACCTGGAAAATTCCTTTAAAATTTAATTCTGATATAGGAAGGACAAATTTTTATATATCAATATTTTTG
Organism: Abramis brama; assembly: GCF_963993115.1. Lineage (NCBI taxonomy): Eukaryota > Metazoa > Chordata > Actinopteri > Cypriniformes > Leuciscidae > Abramis > Abramis brama. The sequence continues at coordinate 28,247,679 of NC_139983.1, forward strand.
TGGTATTTTGTAGTTATATTACAACATGAGGACAGAGTGGTGACATGTCAAATATAGTGTGAAATATAGTGTCTTATTAGCTTGTTGTTGAGCAGCACAAAGATAAACAAAACAAATTAAGCAACTGTGAGATTAAGATTAAAGTTCAAATAATAAAGTCACAATGTTAAACGTAAAAATGCAATTATGAAAGAAGAGATTAACTGTAAGATTAAAAGTTGAAATTGTCAGATATAAACCGCAATTACAAGAAATAAAATGGCAATTATTGAGTCACAGTTAACTTTTTTTTGCTCTGAGGCAGAAACATGCATCCAATAATATTTTTTTAATTCTAAGCAATTAATATTTCAATTAAAAATAAAATAAAAAACATAAATAAAACATAAAAACAGACCGAAACACTCACTCTCATGACATTCCAAACATTTATGATTTACATTCTTCCATGAAACACACAATTAGAAGGTTTTCTTTTGATAAAATCCATTAAAGCTGTTTTTTTAATACAGTGACAGCAAACAGTAGTTATCAAAAACAATTCGATGAAAATTGTACCTTTTGTATGCTCATTTTTATGCTACACAACGAGGGCATAACCACTTTATGCTGTCATTTGATTGTTTTCTCTTTTTGTTTCCCCCGAGAATCATGCATACTAAGCCTACTTAAAGAGTTCTTCCTTTTTTCATGTGTTTGTGCAGCTGTATTCCCAATGCTTCACACATTATTTAGAGGCTACTAGCTCTTATTGTATCCGGGCCGCAGAAAACTGCCTTGCTTCTAGTTTGAGGTAATCCAGTGTGGTATAGCATTTGTACAGCTGTCATCTCGCATTCACTCTTCTATCGAAACTAATGACACATTAGGGAATGTGCTTCAGGGAGCCAGAAACTAAATTCACCATCATCTAAACTAGCAATGAAGTTTTGTAAATTAAATCTCAGCAGAGTAACAGGCTTTGATGTACGTAATGGAAAGATCTACGATTTGAATGAGGATGCAAATCATATTGACAGAATTAAGCAAGCTTAGTTTTTTTAATCCTCGTGTTAGATGGGCATCCTTAGATGCAATTTACGTCTCGCTGAAAACATTCCTGATGCAGTTTCTCAACAGCTGTCGATGTGGAAATTAACACTATGCTTTGACACATTGCATCTAATTTGGTCTAACTAACCAAATCATCTCAGCATCAAACAAGGAAATTGTTTTTGAAATAAAATTTGAGTACTTGATACCTGTCTGTTTAATTGTTACACTATATGTAAAGTAATTACACTATATTTGTTATATTGTGAACAAAGTTTTGCATTTCGCTGTGTTCTAAAGTTTTGTGTTCTAAAGAAACCTGTGAATTTGCATTACGTGACCAGTAGATCAATATGTCATGACATGATCTCTTGGCTAAATTTAAAAGAACTCTTTTTGCAGTAAAGTCGAGTTTACCATATTTTTATATGTTGAATTTATGTTTTTAATAAAGACGCTGCTAGTGTGACGTCATATGACCGTTGCTGTGTCCGAAGAAATTTCACATGCTCAAATTGTGACCGTGGCTTTAGTGTTGGAGTAAAACATTTTCCTTTTTTCAAATTGGTTAATCTTTTATTTATCTGAATAAGTTAATATTGCTGAACTAACAACAACTAACAACATGAAGGCAAGTAAATAATAACACATTTTATTTTGGCTGGGAACTTAAAATTGATTAAAAAAAACTATAAAATTGGAGAAGTGTGAGTCATGTTGTGATCTGCTGCCATCAGGATTATTTTTGTCTCGCTATATTGTGACAGAATTGGCTGGGACTCTATTCATTTGAACAGTTAATGTTGTGAGAGTGCAGAACATTCCTTGATTAAGAGGAATACAAGACATGCTTGACATCATAACAATTCCATGCAATTTCATTGTGTACCAGTCTTATCAAAGTGCAAACATCCGGCAGTGAAATGGAAGCCTATGCAAGCAAATGCATGTAAAATGAAATCTTGCCTTGTGACTGAATTACAGTGGCTTTGAGAGATTTGGTCGACCATAATAATCCACTCTCCATCTGTACTCGCTGCGATATGCAACATTAATGCAGCAGTAACCTGATCCGAACTGTAAGCAAGCATAATTCAGCCCATCTGGCCATCATTCAGAATGAATGCCACTGATCCCAAAATAGAAAGACAAAGAACATTACCCTAAGACCTACAGAGATACCAATATGTGCTCTAATCTGGAGGAAAATAAGGCTGAAGGAAGTCAACATGATACAATGTTTCAATTTGATGTATTTCAGAGTAAAACAAGATATTTAACCAGATAAAAACTAGGACAGTAAATTATTTTATCCACTGAGAATTCATTGGATAATGTATGGTCTGTCTGAATACGATTCTGATTGGCTGAAAGGTGTGCAATAAAACCACTGTTCCAGTCAGTTTAATCAATGTTCTATACCATCACTCGCACATAGAGATCACGCTGTGCACACACAGAAACATTCAGGAGCACAAAACACTTCTATTAATAAAATAGATTTGCTACTGAATCGCTACATTACATTTTTCAGCAACAAGGAGGTAACATCCCTGTTTTTGAAGGAATTAAACTCACAACTTAGTAGAGAGCGACGCAGCACAGACGCAGGTAATTCACACACACATCTCTTTCTCTATCTCAATATTTAATTCAAATACTACAATTCATTAATTCAAATAAACAATCTTACGCACTACTATATCTCTGTGTCTGATTTAAAGCTGGCAGAATGCTAGATCTAACAATCCGTTACTGAAGAAAATAACCGTAATTTTTATCCTTCAGGTCAAATATTGCACTCTAAACATCAATAAAAGCTTTAACTTGTCAATGCCGGCAAATAACATTGGTATAAGTGGGATAATACACGGCTAGCTGTGCATTAAACTATTTGAACGCACTCACGCAGACGATTCAAATTTAATTTAAATTGTTTAATGCACAGCTAACCATGGATTATGCCTTACATGTTTTACCAGGTGGTTGGATAAATATGTGCAACAAGAAACTGTAAAAATAAATGTTATGGCATATCTTCAATTAAAATATGGACAATTAAATATTAATATAAATATTAATTAGTAAATGTATATTTTACTGGGATACTGCCTTGTCTGCCAACAATTGTTCAAATACATTTTCACAACACAAATTTAAATAGAATAGTTGATTTAGTATGTTATATTAATTACACTCTAATTACACATAATTATATCAAAAGTAATTTTCTAGTAGTAGGGTAAGATGGCCTCTTTGAGTAATTTTACATTCTGTGCTATGACAACTAATTTATAAAATGTTTCCCTTTATTCCATTAACAACATATTAGGGTGTTGTAAATTCATAACATAAATGCAAGTTTTTCTAATGAGAGACATCTTCTCCCATCTTACCCTACTTTATACTGCCCACTGTGTTTTGTGGATATGTAAAACAGTATGGAAAATGCAAAATTAAAAGTTTAAGCAATATGCTACACTGTTGTCAAATGACCAAACCACGCTGCATATTTAAAATATGATTACTTGGTATTATGTATCCAGGTTTTGTTCAAAAACTTTTGGCATTTCAATCAAATAATATGCCTATAATTGACATTCACATTCCAAATGAAAGGGGGAATCAAATACATTGCATTGTAGGATATATGCACAGTCCAGATTCCCTTAAATTTAAATTTAAAAATGCATCCCAGTAACTAATTTACATAAACCAATAAATTGTTACATAATTCCCACATTAGTCATATCTGAGAAGCAGTTTTTAGGAGCAACACTGTAGACACAAAAATATATATATGTATATATATATATATAATATCATATTTTACCATTAAAAAGTGACATTTTGATTCCTCACACCCTTTAAAAGCACCAGCTGGCACTGATACAAATTATGAATGCTACTGTATATACAGGAAAAATACAGTGGTGTGGAAATATGCCATTCTGAATACTATGCATGTGTAATGTTGCTGAGGAAGACAGACAAAGACGAGGATCTAAACGCAGGGTGATTTAATAAAGTAACACAAAACAGAGAACACAGAAGGAATCATGACAGAGCCCCCCCTTTAAGGAGCGGATTCCAGACGCTCCACACACAAAAATAAATAAAGGTCAAGGAGGGTGGTGGAGCAGAGGTGGAACGGGGGAGGGATGGAGGGCCAGGTCCGTGGAATGGAAGAGGACCTGGAGACTGCGGCAAGACGGGAGGCCAGGGCGGAGCAGGTGGAGCAGGCAGTGCAGGCGACCAGGGCGGAGCAGGCGGTTCAGGCGACCAGGGCGGAGCAGGCGGTTCAGGCGGCCAGAGAGGAGACGACCCTTCAGGCGGCCAGGGCGGAGACGACCCTTCAGGCGGCCAGGGCGGAGACGACCCTTCAGGAGTCCAGGGACGAGATGACCCTTCAGGCGGCCAGGGCGGAGATGACCCATCAGACGGCCAGGGAGGAGACGACCCTTCAGGAGGCCAGGGCTGAGACGACCCTTCAGGCGGCCAGGGAGGAGACGACCCTTCAGGCGGCCAGGGAGGAGACGACCCTTCAGGCGGCCAGGGAAGCGACCATGGCACAGGAACAGACACCGGTTCAGGAACAGGAACAGATACCGGCACAGGAACAGACACCGGCACAGGCACAGGAACAGACACCGGCACAGGAACAGACACCGGCTCAGGCACAGGAACAGACACAGGCTCGGCGGCGGCCATCTTGTCCGAAGACACTGGCTCGGCGGAGACCATCTTGTCCGGAGACACTGGCTCGGCGGCGGCCATCTTGTCCGGAGACACTGGCTTGGCGGCGGCCATCTTGTCCGGAGACACTGGCTCAGCAGGCGTGACGTGAACAGTCTCTGGATCGGCAGGAGTGACGTGAACAGTCTCTGGATCGGCAGACGTGACGTGAACAGTCTCTGGATCGGCAGACGTGACGTGAACAGTCTCTGGATCGGCAGACGTGACGTGAACAGTCTCTGGATCGGTGGTATCGGCGGAACGAGATTCTGGCATGGGGGCCTGGGGAATTGAGAGCGCTGAGACCAGTGAAAATCTCGGAATATCGGCTGCTCCATGGCCGACGGAGCTTCCGCTGTATAGCCCCCCCCCCAAAAAAAGTCTTAAGGGTGAATCCTCCTCCACTTCGCCCACGGTGAAGGGAGATCCACACAACCGCAGAGCCAGATTTATATATTGGGCCAGGGTCCAGCCAGGATATTCCTCCAGCATCATTTGGGCAATGTTTTCGTCCAGCCCACTCCAAAAAAGGTCCATAAGCTGGGATTCATCTAATGATGCTAGATGACAGCAAGTCAAAAACTTCTCCACATACCCTTCAATAGACTGACCGTCCTGAAAAATGGAGCAAAGCACTTTCAAAGGATCCTCTTTACCTCCTGCTAGATCCATATTTTGGTCAGTTGTTCTGTAATGTTGCTGAGGAAGACAGACAAAGACGAGGATCTAAACGCAGGGTGATTTAATAAAGTAACACAAAACAGAGAACACAGAACTCAAAGAACAAAAGAACAAAACCTTGGGAATCACAGAGAGATACAACCATTACACGTACAAGAACTGACAAAGTAATAAGTGAAACACAAGGGCTATAAATACACAGGGACCAACAGGCTAAACAAGATAACAAGGGGGTGTGGCTAATTAGAAACACCTGGGAAGACTAATAAACTAGAAGACTACAAAGGACTACAAAACATGGCACAAGAACAGGAAATAACAAGTCCACACAAGACAAGGGGAACACAAGACAGGAATCATGACAGAATGTTATATAGTTAAGTTTTTATTAAAGGGATAGTTCACCCCAAAATGAAAATTCTGTCATTAATTACTCACCCTCATGTCGTTCCAAACCTGTAAGACTTTTGTTCATCTTCGGAACACAAATGAAAATATTTTTGATGAAATCTGAGAGCTTTACATATTCTCCATTGAAAGCCTACACAACTACCAATTTGACGCTTCAAAAAGTTCATAAAGAGATCGTAAAACTAATCCATATGAATCAGGCGGCTTAGTCCAAATTTTCTGAAGAGACTTGACAGCTTTATATAATGAACAGATTTAATTTAGGCTTTTATTCAAACAAACCTCTTGCTGAAGCTCAAACGTGATGCGTAACACATGAGAATGAACCTCATTGGTTCTCACACGTCAAGCAAACATGCTTGAGCTTCCGTTTACCATAACTGACATGTGAGTTGATGAATGAGTGAATAAAAGCCTAAATTTAATCTGTTCAGCATATAAAGCGATCGTGTTTCTTCAGAAAATTTGGACTAAACAGCTCAATTAATTAGTTTTACAATCTATTCTCAAACTTCAAACTTGAAGCATCAAAGTAATAGTTGCATAGCTGTCAACGGTGGAACAGAAAAGGTCTCAGATTTGATCAAAAATATCTTCATTTGTGTTCCGAAGATGAACGAAAGTCTTACATGTTTGGAACAGCATGAGGGAGAGTAATTAATAACAGAATTTTCACTTTTGTGTGAACTATCACTTTAAAGCTGTAAGATCACACAACATGCAGAACATATTTAATTCTTCCAAATTCTCTTTAGCCCTAGGGTGTGATGGTTCTGTTGTTTTGTTCGCTATATTTTATAAATAAGAATGAACCAAATGCCGTTTTAATGAATTTGAGTGTGAATTATGAACTCAGTGGGTGAGTAATAAATACCAAACTTAGCATGACACCAGAAAAGTGGCTCCATAAATATTGTATAAGCATTATTAAATCTTTAATAAATGCAAATGTAAATCTATGAAAGGAAGTTCTCGCTCACTGTTTCTCTCTCCCTTCCTTCAGCGAGGGCTGAAATACGTCTACAGTCATGAAGGAGTCACTACCACAGATCTAAACGAGGTCTCCTTGTCTGAGGCCTCTGCAGTTTAGTGTCAGAACATGCTGACATCGCATATTGGTGTAAAAGACACACGCTCGGTGACAATACGTCAGAGCAGCTGTCAGAGAGCAGCTAATTCCCCATCTGTATTCATGCTGCCTGTCCAGGTGAGTCATAACTCTGAACATCCTGCACTGTACTCTATTTAATGCATGTGTTTAACCACCAGGTAATTTTCTCGTATGACAACAGAAAACCAGTTGATTGGAATCCACTGCACAAGTCTGTAATTTATTTCCAACAAAAACAGAAAGCTGTATGATTAATCTGAAACAATGAAATGGTAAAAGTATTAATCTCTTACTTATAATGCTTAGGTTATGAGCAACTCTTTAGTTCTTCGAAATCTTGCATGACCACCTCATGTAGACTTCTGCCGCATAATGCCAAATGAGTCTCTGAATCTGCAGTTGTTCGATATGATCCAGTTTCTGCAGAAGGACCTGATTAACTTGTTAGCCGACATGAGAGGGTCACATCTCCATTTTGGAATGTTATGCCAGTTCTTCTCTAATGTGTTCGCTTGAGGGCGGCAGCCAGATCTTTGATGGTCATTTATCCTGCCAGCCTCCTGAAACCTGCTATGCAGTTGAGACATAGTGGCATGGCTCAATCCATATGACTGGCACTGCCTGCAGCATGCCAATGGCCCGTTCCCTTGCTAAAACACACAGGAGATATACTAAGCGGTGAGGGCTCTTTGACAGCGCGTTCCTCCTTCCTCCTGGGTTTCAAAACCAGTGTAACAATGTTAAAGCCTCAGGGAAGGAGGAGGCGGGAACCAGCAAACGATCAACGTAACTTTAATCATTAAATAAACAATCAACAAAACGAAAGTAAAGTGGCAGCACCTCACGGACGACTGCAGCATATAAACATAACAAAACGCAACATAAAGTCCCAGCCTGGTCCTCTCTCGTCCTTTACTGTCGTCACTCCTTATATCCTTCCGGAGCTCCTCCGTGAGACTCGAGACCAGTGCTAAATAACACTCGCGACTCCGGCCTCTCTCCGTTCCCACGGCTCTCGGCCCTGCCATGCTTGCCACATCATGTAAATGTGTTAAACCGTTTTCCTTTATTAGAGTAAAGTCATAAACGACTTAAGCATAAACCAATTAACACAGATTTTTGCTCCTTACACCAATTTCTCCCAGCATGTAAAAGCATTAACCTGAGTGTGAAGTGCACTGAAGTGTGATATGTGAGAGCAATCGCCCTTACTGTGGATATATCCAGACAGAGCAAGCATTCCAGCTTAATCCAGGTGGACATAATAAGACCACAGAATTTATTAATGCCTTTTATAATAGTACATTATTCTCAGTGATAGCAAAGCCAACAAGAATAACAACAGTATCAGCAACATTAATTGATAATGTATTTACAAATGACATTGGTAAAATTGATGGAGGTATTTTAATGACCGATATTAGTGATCACCTGCCTGTTTTTGCATGTTTTCAAAATGTGTTGAAACCACCATCATGTGTTGAAACCACCAACTATATATTCAAGAACAGTGAGACATAGAACACCTGAAGCAATTGAAACACTGCAAATGGAATTAAATAAGTGTAACTGGGATGAGATTTATAGTTATGAAAATCCAAATGAAGCCTATGGTATTTTTTTTTGAGAGATTACTAGAAATCTATAACAAATGCTGCCCATTTAAAACGATAACATATAAATGTAATATGCAGAAACCGTGGTTTACTAAAGGAATTATAAAATCCTGCAAGAAGAAAAATTTACTATACAGGAAATTTATACATTCCAGAACACAAGATGCTGAAAGCAAATATAAAACATATAAGAATAAACTAGTTAATATAATTAGAAATAGTAAGAAAGATTACTACACAAAATTGTTGACACAACATAGACAAAACATTCAGGGAACATGGAAGGTACTTAATGATTTAATACATAAAAAACACAGCAATATGGATAGTGTTAATTACTTTAATAAAGACAACTACACAATACGTCGTACGGAGGAAATAGTCAAAGAGTTTAATGATTATTTCGCAAATATAGGCTATAATTTAGCAAAGAAAATTGTACCCATTCCAAACAATGGAATGGAAATTGGGGTTACATATGAAAGTCCAAATTCATTCTTTTTAAACCCAACCAATAAAGATGAAATATTGAAAATAGTGAAAGACTGCAAGAATAAAAAGTCAACTGATAATGATGGGTTTGATATGTTTATGGTTAAAAATGTTATTTATCCATTTACATATATTTGTAATCAATCCTTTAAAACTGGTATAGTCCCAAATCAAATGAAAGTATCAAAAGTTCTCCCATTGTACAAAGGTGGCGACAAACATTTGTTTTGTAACTATCGACCTATTTCTCTGTTGTCACAATTTTCAAAAATATTAGAGAAATTATTTGTTAAAAGATTAGATAGTTATGTTGAAGTGAATAATATAATGAATGAATATCAGTTTGGTTTCAGAGCTCATAGGTCAACAACAATGGCAGTTGTTAAAATGGTAGAAAATATATCACAATCAGTAGATAAAAAATTACATACAATCGGAGTTTTTTTAGATTTACAGAAAGCTTTTGATACCATCGACCACAGAATATTATTACATAAACTGGAAAAATATGGATTTAGGGGAAACGTACATTCTTGGTTAGAAAATTATTTAACAGACCGTTTTCAATATGTTAATTTAAATGGAGTTGTGTCCTGCTTACAGAGAATTAATTGTGGGGTTCCGCAAGGCTCCGTTTTGGGCCCCAAGTTGTTTTTGTTATATATAAACGATATTTGTAAAGTATCGGATGTTTTTAATTTTATTCTCTTCGCGGATGATACAACAATTTATTGTTCTGGCCCAAATCTTATAGAGCTTGTGTTGGTGGTGTGTTGGCACTGTTTATCAAATAAAGGAGTTAAATTATGGAATAGTTGCTGTAATGAGTTAAAACAAGCCACGTCTCTTTTTCAGTTTAAAAGTATTTACAAGAGAATAACAATGGAAAAATATTCAACATGAAAATTAATTAAATAGGCTTGCTTCTGGTGTGGACAATGGTTCACTAATGTGTTAATTTTATGAACAGATGTTGTCATTAATGTGCTGCATTTATGATTCTAAAGTTAAGGGCAGGCACAATAAGCTTTAGCTTCTGCCTGCACCTGGTCATCTATTGTGTTTTATGTTTCGAATTATTTGTTTGAATGATCTGTAAATGACCAAACCGAAATAAATGAAATAAATGAACTTTATTGAGGGGAATAGGAAATATATCACAAACTCTGACTCTTTCTTGAATTAAGAAACTGTAAAAATGTGTTCTCATCTCGTGTAGAAGTGCCACAGTCAGAATGCTACATCTGTAACTGCATGAGAGGATAATATCAAGGTTGCCAATTTTTGAGTTTAGCTTGGAGTGGGGATTATGGCCCTTCCATAATTCTCACTCCAAGCTAAACTCAAAAGTTGGCAACCTTGATATTATCCTCTCATGCAGTTACAGATGTAGCATTCTGACTGTGTGTGTGTGTGTTTTTTTCTATGTGTGTGTTTTTTTCTATCCCGGTGGGTGCTTCAACCCACTGCACACTGACTCATGGGGACTCATGTCACTGTGGGGACCTAAACTGCACAGTATAAAAACCATTACGGCTTTGGAGAGTCCCCACAAAAATAGAGAAACCGAATATGAGTGTGTATGTGTGTGTGTGTGTGTGTGTGTGTGTGGGGGGTCGCTTTAAACTTGCTTTACAATAAGTGTATTGTTACTTTCAAAACATTTGGTAACTAAACAAAATTTCATTAAGTTTAGTGACAACATGTTACAATGTTTACATTGTTCAATTACTGGTAGCCTACTATTTTTTTATTAGTGTTTGACACAAATTTCATGATGTCAATTCATAAGCTTGCGATACGATTCCAATCTTGATTCAATATCAATTCATTTGCATACATATCAGGTACAGTAGCTGCATGTTCATTTTTCTCAAGGAAAAAATACAGGGAGCCCTGTCAGCTGGTATTTTTATTAAAGGTTCAAATTAACAACACAAATAAATAGTAATTATCTTAGACATGTAAATATGCTTTGTGTGCACAAACACTACGTTTCACAATGCCACCTAAACATCTTCGGTGAATGTCACGAAGCTAGGGGTCAGCAGCTTATATACAGACCTTGCACAGTGTGGGGAAAATGTAATTGGTACAGACTGATCCAATCAAGAGGTTGCAGGTCTTCATTGGTTTAATTAAAACCCATACCTTGTCAATACCTGTGTTTGACTTCATGCGGTGCTGTGCCGACCGAATGGCGTATGACATCAAAATACCGTGAGAGTGACTCAAAAGCATAGCTTTTCTCGGGATTCTTTCTGTCATACACCAAATGGTCTGCACAGCACGTTGGCTTTTTTAATTTGGCGTGAGATTTATTTGGGCAGTGTGAGAGCATTAAACAGAGCCTGAAAGTGCCTGAAAGTAAATATGGTTTACTTGCATTGTAGGGTTATTGGTTTGCATGTAAACCAACGGGTTATTTCAATAAGCTGATAGTTGTGAGTTATCAGCGTATTGGTGTGCATGTAAACTTGCTGATTGACAAGCCTAATAAAATAGTGATCATTCACTAGGTTGATATCAGAGAAGAAGCTTCAGTCAACTCCACAGTAGTGTTTCAGGATCCAGAAATTACCATGCTAGAAGATGCTTAGGTCATAATGTGTTTTTCTTGTGATCATTTTGAAGTGGATAATGATCCAGTAAATTCCAGGAAAGGAATCATTCAGGTAAATGAGAAATGACGGTCAAGACCCTCTCACACTGCAGATTACAACGGTTTTCATCCTGATTTTATAGGACTATATTCTACAACTGCTAATGCATCATTGTAAATTGCATCTGAAAATGGCTGTTTTGTGTTGAGGTTTTCTTCTTTTTCTTCCCAACAATACAAAATAAGAGCTTTACTAAACCACTTTAATCAGCGCTGTAAAAATCATCCAGGCTTTATAACCTTCATAGAAATTATTTCAACTTACCAGTTCACAATTGAGTTTTTAGGTTTGGCAAACTGGGTCATGAAGAGCCTTTTTTGGCTTTTTTTTTAATATAAATATAATACATTACCAAATCTTTTTACACTGAGGCATATTTGTGAACAAACAAAAATATATACAGATTGAATAAACTACATCAAAAAATGTCTGATATTTTAACGTAATGTGCTGATAAAAGTTTGACAAAACAAGTGTCTGCCAACAAACTTCTCTGTTTATTACCCTTATAAACTGTGGTTGGTTTTACATCAAAATAAGAACCTAAAAGGTTGTTAGACGTGTCATACAAATGGATAATATTATATAATATATTGGATCACTGTGCAGAAAGCTGCTTCATTCAATAATGTTCATAGTTATTGAATAAAGTGGATATCATCAAGAGCTTCAAGGCATTTCAAATGATCATTCGCACCATAAAAAGTGGAATGGATGACAAACTAAATTTGAAAAGGATCATTCACTTCATAAAACAGTAGAAAGAATGAAAGTTTTAGAGCTTATAGCTGCTTCTACTTAAAAAAAGAAAATCAATCATCAGCATCATTACTTTCTTTCTTTCGTTGTAAAAGTAAGAGACATTACTTTGAAGAACATTAAAAGGATATTAACCAACCATTAGCCAAAGATATGATGAAATATTTACATTAATTGCATATCATATGAATGTAACAACCCATACAGAGAAATGAAATGTGTATCGGGGAGGGCTGCATTGTTGAATATGACAATTTATCTTCAATTCCACTATATAATTGCCTATAAATTGTTCTGTTGCATTGTGATCTGATTTTGCGTAGCAAAGTTAATTCTTCCTAACTAGCCTCAGACTTGCTTAATGCATAATTGAATTTCACTTAATGCATTTTGCTTATTGAAAATATATTCACAGGTGGTCACAACAAATTAAAAACTGCTGTGTGGAATGCTTTTTAAAATTGTTTTTGAGAGAAGCTTTTTAATGTTGTACACAGTGCTTGAAGTGGAAAAAATAATGTGTCGGTGCTCATGGGGGATATAGGGGCTTGGCGGGGGGTATGGGTATGGAATGATTGAAAACACATTTAATCTATCTATCTATCTATCTATCTATCTATCTATAAATTACAGAAACATCTGTCTGTCTGTCTGTCTGTGTGTCTGTCTGTTATTCGCATATCTCTCGAACCGTTAGTCCGATGGATTTCAAACTTGACAGATGTCTTGCTACGGGCACAGGTAAGTCTGGTGTTGTTTGGATTAGGAATGCAAAAGATATCGTTAAATATATCGGTAAAATAAGCACTTAGAAGGTTGTGGTTTAAAAATAAACATTCTGACATAAACAAACACTCTGTGGATGTTAACTGAATCTGTAAGTCAGCTACGCTGTTTACTTCTTAGTATTATATTTAATTCTGGTGCGCTTAACATTATCGCTACTGTTTAATAGTAGCCTATGCTATTCACCGTCTCTGTCATGATCCTGGTTCTTTTCTCTTTTCTTTCTCTGTCTCCATCTGCTGGCCTCTCTCTGTTCCTGTTTCTCCGTTCTCTCTCACTCATCCGTTATCACTCACTCATCTCCTTCAGCTGTTCCTCGTTCTTTCATCCTCACACCTGCTCTCTATCTCCTATCATTAGTCTCTCTATTTCTAGCTCTATCTTTCTCCTTTTCTCTGTCGGATTATTTTTGCCCGTCACGTATGTACTGACAATTGTGTTCTATCTACAGAAGATAAGTCCAGTCCAGTCCAGTCCAGTCCAGTCCAGTCCAGTCCAGTCCTGTCCAGTCCTGTCCAGTCCTGTCCTCTATCTGCTGTGTGTTACCTGATTTGTGCTTTGCCCAGTTACCTGCCGTGGAGAGTTGCAGAGGGTCCGGCGCTTCACCTGCTTCCCTGGTCTCGCTATATACAAGCCTTCCGGACCTGCCGCTTCAGTTGCTGCTTGAGTTTCTCACGGTCTCAACCTGAACATTTCTGAACATTGTGATCTTCCTTTGTTTGATCGGCCATAGCGGCTTTGCCTTATTTCTATTAAAGAGCTATTTCACCTGCTTTTCGCCTTTTGGATTCACTCTCTCTCAGCATACCGTGACAGTCTCTTTCACGGCCATCATTTGTAGTAAATGCTAATATATTACTGTGTCATGCGCGTTGAAGTTAGCCTGTAACTATGTGAATGCTTTGTTAAATAGTTGCCCTGCCTATTCAACAGGATAGCTCTAGGCTATGCAGGCTTAAACAAGGTTACCTCTTAACAATCGTGACGGCAAATCCCCATCAGCTGTTACTTTAGGCCGGCGACACACTGGCTGCCTGCGTGGCGTGAGCGTGTCAGCTGCATGGCGTGTCTGTTTTTATTTCAGCTCCCATGTTAACAGGTTAGAGCTTGCACACTGCCTGCGTGACACGCACGTCTTGCCGAAAACGCGTGCATGCTAGAAATGGCACCGACGCCTTTTTTTCACGCGACATGCAAGCGTGTTGGAAGTGTTTCCAGGCAAAATAAAATAGGAAAATATGTTTAGATGTCGTTTTTATTTCAGCTCCCATGTTAACAGGTTAGAGCTTGCACACTGCCTGCGTGACACGCACGTCTTGCGAAAAACGCGTGCATGCTAGAAATGGCATGAAAACAGAGTGTTTATGTCAGCTAAACATTAAGTCAGCTACACTGTTTACTTCTGAATATTATATTTTATTCACGCCCATCATTTGTAGTAGCCTATTTACAAACTGTTTGCTCAAGCGTAGCGTTTTTTCGGAGTTCACTGTGTAGCCTGCTCCCTGAATCGTCGCGCTTATTCATTTGTGGATGTTAACTGAATCTGTAAGTCAGCTACGCTGTTTACTTCTGAATATTATATCTATCTATAAATTACAGGAACGTCTTTATGTCTGTCTGTGTGTGTGTGTGTGTGTGTGTCTGTTATTCGCATATCTCTCGAACCGTTAGTCTGATGGATTTCAAAATTGACAGGTGTCTTGCAACGGGCACAGGTAAGTGCAGTGCCAAGTTTGGTGTTGTTTGGATTAGAAATGCAAAAGATATCGGTAAAATATATCGGTAAAAGAAGCACACATTGGCTTTTGCCGCTCTAGCCGCTGCTCTAGCCGCTGGCCACTCACACTGAACACTGAGTGAACACAGCGCAGGACCAGAGACAGAGAGGGTTGAAGAAAGCACCAGAGCTTAAGTAGCGTTTTCTCTGAGTTCACAGTGTAGCCTGCTCCCTGAATCGTCGCACTTATTTATTTGTGGATGTTAACTGAATCTGTAAGTCAGCTACACTGTTTATTTCTGAATATTATTAATTTTATTCTGGTGCGCTTAACGTTATCGCTACTGTGTAATAGTAGCCTATGCTATTCACCAACTAAACAATCCTATTCAATGCGTTCACAGTCTCTTTCATGGACATCATTTGTAGTAGCCTGTACACAAACTGTTTGCTCAAGCGTAGCGTTTTCTCGGAGTTCACTGTGTAGCCTGCTCCCTCAATCGTGGAGTTCAGTTTTCCATATTTATTGTATGTCATTATGTCAGTATCAGTATTTGCTTTCTACCATGCACAATTAAAAATGTCACTGAACTTTTGCTGTGTAATTGTAAAAATGAGCACTCATACACACCGAACCAACAAATTACTAAAAACACACACAAAAACTGATTTTGCACGGGCACTTTGCACTTTGTTTGAATACTAGGCAGGAACAATACATACTACCTATCAAGTCAATCCTTGATAGAATGTCAGTTGATGGGCCCCATTGACTTCCATTTGTTTAGATTTTTCTCCTATGAAAGTCAATGGCTACCGTCAACTGTTTGATAACCAATATTCTTTAAAATATCTTCTTTTGTGTTCAACAGAAGAAAGAAACTCATACAGGTTTGGAACAACTTGATGGTAAGTGATGACAAAATTTGAATTTTTTGGGTGAACTATCCCTTTAACCCCATTTTCTAGACCTGTATTTAGCACTATCAACTTTAGATCACTGGAAACTTCTGTTAATACTAGTTACTAATACTAGTAAATTAGTATTTATTTAGATGAACAATAGGGCAATCTATGATTCTTTTTAATGTAATGCTGTTCCACAAACAGAACAATAGCCATGTGCTCCTCAACATTAGACCTGTGGTCCTCAACCATTTAACATTGTGTGCCCTTAAAGAGGCAAATTATGTTTCAAAAAGTGTTGTTTTGGGTAATAACTTTCCTATGGCCCATTTCAAAGTAATAAAGCTGATTTATTAGAAAAGGGCAGCGCAAAAGCAGAGCAGTTCTCTGTAGCTGGCCTTCTTCGTTTCCCTGAAGGAAGAATCTATTAAACACTTAGCTTTACCTCACCCTTCATTTCATTAATAGGAGGCGCAGATGCCGGGGTCTGCTCCAGTGAGATAGGATGGGTGGCAGGAATAGCAAAACTACATTAGGGATTACTGGCTTTGAGGAGGTCCACACCACTCAATCTCACATTCTCTCCACGTGGCGGGAGAGACTGATCAGCGGCACTGCTGTTTTTGCAGAGCCAGCACCAGCCCCTGCTTAAAACTGGTGTCGTTATTTTAAGCTGTTGGTGATTAATCACCGTCTCTATTAAAAAAGAGAGACAGAGAATCAAATCTCAGGAAAGAGAGCTAAAATTATCTCACTGAAGCAGGTTCCCTCTCCCCGCTCCCTCTCAAGTATCAACTGCAGTGAAAATTACAGCTGTCATCATAGTCCAGACACATTCTCTGTCTCTGCGTATGATATTATAGTCTCTGAGTATGATATTATAGGTTTGTCAGTCTGAAAAACAGCCGATGACAATGTAAAATAACAATTGTGTCTCATTTACAACTAGTTCCTTATGGAGAAAATGGTTTGGTAATGTGAAAGCTCTTTCTATAACCTGTGGAATAGTTTGGCGAACACCATTTTCTGAGTTGATGTGCAGTGGATCCAAAAGTTTGTGATCACTAGTGAAAATGCAAGTGATCCAAAACCCACCGGTGTATATTGCTTTTTAAACAAAAAGTGCCTAACAGTGGTTGTATGTTAGAAATTAATATAAATTGTATATTCATAAATTGTACGAGTCGATGACAAATAAGAGTGTCCACAATAAAGAAAAGGAAAACATCTTTTTAATATCTTATTATTTTTGTTTCATATGTTTTTGAACATTAAATCCTGAATACATTTGAGTGTATATCAAGTAATTTTTTAAAAATACCATGAATAAATTAATCATTCTTATACCACAGGGCTGTTAAATATTGAAGCTTGTTTCCGCCACTGAATAATAAATAAAAAAAGTTAATTACAAATTTGTCACAATTCAGACTTTTTTTATCGCAATTGCAAGTTTACATCTTGCAATTCTGAATTTTTTTTCAGAATTGCGAGATATAAACTCACAATTGCGAGAGAAAAAGTCAGAACTGTGAGAAAAAAGCTTGTTTCCGCCACTGAATAAAAAATTAAAAAGTTAATTGCGACTTTTTATCTTGCAATTCTGACTTTCTAACTTGCAATTGTGAGTTTATATCACACAATTATGAGAAAAAGTCAGAATTGCGAGATGTAAACTTAGTGCGAGAAAAAAACGTCAGAATTGTGAGATAAAAAGTCGCAATTAAGTTTTTTATTTTTTTTATTCAGTGGCGGAAACAAGCTTCCATAGTTAAATGCTTGATTCTGATTGGTTGACGAAAGTTCTAAGGTGTGCGATCATTTTTTTTTGAGGGCGAAAAATTTCCCCATGCAGATTTCGCAATGGTTTCATGTTGATCACGCATATATAACAAACTGACAATATAAAGCTGCTTAGTTTGAAAGCGACTTCTGTGTGTGAGCTGTGCTTCATACATCACTACACTATGGACCTTTTATTGCCCACAAAATTTTTCCTGTGACTGCACCTAAAGAATATTTGTCTGAGTAGCCTATACAACACATAGGATTGCCACTGACAATTATGAGAATTGGTTTGGCCCATCAATGTGAGACATTAGTTGTAACTGTAGCTGCAGTATGTCTCTGCTGTCAGATACGAGCACGCTCACTTCCTCTGACCTTTTCCTGGAATAGTTTTGCTGACAAGAAGTTCACATGCAACATTTCCGCTTCAAAAAGGATTTATGGTAAAATTCAATTTTCTGCTTTCATTTTCACAATATAACATGGTTTTGACACTGCTGCCCTTGCCTCTACTTTTAAATTTAAAACGGTCCATTACAAAGTTTCACGCTGGTACTCCATCCTTCTGCTAAACTTGATTGCCAAAATAAGACTGCCATTGTGTTTTACTGTTGATGTAGTTCCCTTTTATTACACAAAATTGCTGTAAATCTTAATAAAATTGAGACAGCATCAGAACGTAATAGTTGTTTGAAGCTCATAGCATTATCATAACAGACCATAGCACCATTTAGCATAATTGTCTAAATTTCCAGGCCTAGAAATGCTTTCTTTAATTCCTAATGTGATTTCTCATCTCCGTGGGGGATTACGGTTTAAAGAAATGTCTCCTCTTTTATTGACAGGAGAAATATTTCAGTTGGCTTCAAGGAATTAAGTTATTATGAAGAAGAGATTAGGAATGCAATCATTGTGGGCTTTGAAACAATTTCGCAGTGTTATTGTGAAGTAGCCTACAGCGCATACACCCTCAAAAAGTATTTTGCACACTGACAGAAAAATATAATAAAACCACTGTGTGCATGCTAAAAACTAATTGAAAACATTATTACATATTATTATTACACCTTACATCTTACATAGACATAATCGGAAAACAGCATGATAACATTTGGGGTTGGTGCTTTTAATGTTTTTGAAAGAAGTCTTATGCTCACCAAGACTGCATTCATTTGATCAGAAATACAGTAAAAACAGTATTGTGAAATATTATTACATAACTGTTTTCTATTTTAATATATATTTTAAAATGTACTTTATTCCTGTGATGCCATTTCTGCATCATTGTCACATGATCCTTCATAAATCATTCTAATATACTGATTTGGTGCTCAAGAAACATTTTATCATCATCAATGTTGAAAACAGTTGCTGCTTTATGTTTTTGTGGAAACTGTGATACAATTTTCAGGATTCTTTGATGAATAGAAAGTTCAAAAGAGCATTTATTTTAAAAATAATTATTTCGTAGCATTATAAAATGTATTTACTTTCACTTTTAATAAAAAAGCAAGCTATAAAATGAGTGATAAATAAAAAAATTATTACATATCCAGAAAGACAAACACACAAATGCTTCTGGAATCCTGGGAGTCTATCTTAAAACTGATAAGATATAAATCAGCTAGGACCAGCGAGCCAGTTTAGACTACATCCAAATATGCATGCTCCCGTAATATATAGTATGCAATAACAACAAAAAATATGTGAAAATACATACTTTTTTTAACGGTCGCAATTGTGGACAAGTATGAATGATAAATATAAAGTTCTAAAAATTATTCTAAATACAAAGAATAGCATAGTTCACACCATAACTATAACGGCACAGAAACTATTTCGTTGGAATCACTTTCAAAATTATTTTTTTCAAGTTGATGAACAGCCAATCAGGTTTATACATACTAGTTTCCTAGAGTTCAAGATAAATCTTTTCATCTTACTACTAGAGAGCTGCCTGTTTTCTAAGTGTAAAATGATTATTAAACAGCAAGCACAAACTATGAAAAAGCGGCAGCCCTTCCGTCAAACTCAGTGTCCGGATTCGCTCACTCGTTCTCATTCACTCCCTCAAGTGTAATACATTAGTGGACTAATGTAGGGAATAGTGACTGAGGGTATAGGGGGCGATTACCTGGTACAGTAGTGTTTGATCAGGATTGGAGCCGAACTTGAAGATAGATCTCCAGGAACAGGATTGGGCATTCCTGCTCTAGGCAAAAATGCTGCCAAGAAGGAAACATTATAATTCATGTAATGAATTTGAAAGGATTTGTTTTACTTTGAGCAAGTGGGATGTATAAGAAATGGAATGAGCTGACAAACAAACAGCATTTTTCTTTCTTTTTGAATCAAAGGGTAACTTGACCCTTGGATAATTAAATCCTTTTGGTTTTGTAAATTCTCTGCTCCATTTTATCCTCACGTAAGGAGTCGAACTCTGTTTATTTGCTGTAATAGACTCCAGTGAGATCAAAGGCACAGCAGAATAAGGAGTTGTCAGAGTGCAACACTCGGAGAAATTATCTCTTCATGGATGTAGATTATTGGACAAGGCCTTAGGGGACATTAGCTTCATTTGCATCTCTGCCATCTCCAGCTAAGCATGTGCAAGGGAGGGGATTGAATCGGTCAGTGTCGTCTTATCAGACTTTAGCTCTGCAGTGGTACAGAGGCCAAGAGTGTGTTCCATATATCAAATTTAGTATGCTCAGGGACGAACTGGATGGAATAGCAAAAACAGGAAGCTGAGATATGGGGAGACAGCCCAAGGGAATCCTCCTTTATTGATAAGTAACAACTTCTAAGTTTGAAGTCCTGCTGTGAGTGTATGTGTGTGGGTCGGTGTGAAGGGAGGAAAGGAATTTATCAAACTCAAAATAGACAAATATCGGCACACTGCTACTTCTGCTCCCAAAAATGTATTAAAAAAAGCAACGTTTCGACCCAAAGGGTCTTCGTCTTGCCTGTATGAAGAATAATCTTCATACAGAAGTAGCAGTGTGCCGATTTTTGTTTATTTTAAGTTTGATGAGTCATTTTGATCGAGCACCTGCCAAAAAGTGTCTGGATGTGCACACTATCTCTTTAAGGAAAGGTATTTATACCATAACTCGGGACCAGAACATCATAGAGACTTGGGACGGACGGACGGACGGACGGACAGACGGACAGATAGATAGATAGATAGATAGATAGAATTAGTTCATTTTATTTAAATTGCACAAGCAGCTTGCTACAAAGTTCCTCAAACAAAAACTCATAAGAATTGATGCCAATAACCACACAGACTTTGGCAAATCAAGTCATTATTACTTCTTCCTAATTATATTAAACTGGCATGTTGCAAACACGATTATGTTTCCACACAAAATAATCTTCAGAAATTGCGTAAATCCCGCCAATCAGATTAGAGGTTGATAGCTTGAGAAAGTGATATCTAGTTTTGTATGAATTATATGCATAAGACTGCACTGCCAACCACCCACAACACCTTAAACACCTTCGGTTTGCAGGGCAAGCAACTCTTATATTTCACTCAGAAAATGTACAGATGCATTGCTGTGCTTCAAGTGCTTTTGTTTATCTGGAGTTTTGTTTTCACAGTGTTGTCTTTTCTGCATCTGAGGATTGTTGCCTGAGACTCACAGACGTTCGGTACATTTAATATTTACACTGGCATCCTGTACTGCTTGTTTAATCAGCCAATGTCATTTCTTTTTCTAATCGTATCTTCTGTTCTGCCATTACCTGCTCTGATGCTGATGGCCGCCATCAGCAGCAACATCGCTTCCATCTCCAACTGTCCTGACACACAAATACCAAGGCACTGCTTGTCAGTACTGGCATTCTAATCTGTTTCCCATATTCCTCCTTCTAGTTCGAATCCCATTGGATATGTATCTATAAATCTGAAACGTCCCCCTCCAATTCCATCACCTCCAGGAGATCTATTTTCCCTATTTCCACCTCAGCATCATCTTATCATGGCTCCTGCTCAGATAAGTCTACAATCCGCAATAATGGCTACAACACAGCAGAACACGCTGAACTTCCTTTGCACTTTTACCCTTGGAGTGGCAGGCTCATGCGAACCAGACTGACCTGGTCATGCTAACCGATCAAAACTCTTGGCTTCCAACTACTATTCAGATCCCAGCCAATTCCCAATGGATACAATCAAGCCCAGTCTTGTCTATTGTTGACATTAAAAACAGTTTCATTCAGAAATACAGATTACAGATGCAAAATAGGTTGCGAAACGGTGTTGCATTCGGTTTTAAGGGTCACAATTCAGGCAACAGAACACTGGCCTCCAGCAACTAATGAAATTGCAGCTACGGTTTTTCCAGGTGTGACAGAGGTAATCACAATCTTTTTGCTTCATCGTCTTGCAGGTGCTAAAGCTCAGACCCTGCTGCTGACCAGTAACACTCACAGCTGGTTATTTAGTGGTGTTCTTTCATTAAAGCATATTGATTATAAAATAAGTACAAAGCAGTCCATGATTTAGATCAGTTACGGATCAGTGAATGCACTGTTCTTTGCGTGAGATGGTTGATGCAGCAAGCAAGTGATCTAACATGGAATAACTCAAATCATTGAACCACTTTTGTTATGGATAATCACAACTACCCTGTTTTCTCAGCACTTTAATAAAGCAATAAGCCACTCAAGCAATGTGAAGCAGTAAAATCACTTTAATGCATGGCCTGGAGTGATTCATTACTTTTATTAAATGGCAACAAAAGCAATTTACTACAACTATAAGTACTAATGATTACAAATCACTTTTTAATTATTGTTAATGTATTTTATATGTATACATGTATGTGACACTGAAGACGGCTGCTGAAAAATTTGCTTTGTCATCACAGTAATAAATTACATTTCAAAATAACGCAGTTATTTTATATTGTTATAATAGGCCTATTTCACAATATTACTGTTTTTGCTGTAAATTCGATCAAATAAACGCATCATTGATGAACATAAAATGACTTTTCAAAAACATTTAAAATACGCTACAGACCCCAAACTTATATATAAATATTTTTTTTTACCATCAATTAAAATTAATAGTATAAAACAGTGTCATTAGAAATGACAGAACCTATCTCTCCTCTGCACTAAATTTTTTACATGCTAAACAGTTAAAGTCCCCCTGTGGTGAAAATCAAGCTTTTAATGTATGTGGTATGGTGCAAAATTGCGGTTTGAAATCACTTGTGTTTCTGACATCACAAACTACCTTGTACCCAATCAGGTCAACGTGTGATCGTCAAGGAGTGGATCTCTGAACTGCTGTGACTATTTTTTTCCAAAGAAAAAACTTTAAATATGTTATTTTGGTGATCAAAGATGATTTTTAAGGGATACAATTATTGACTAAAGGGGGACTTTTACTGACAAAAACACACAAACTGTGAGAAATATGTCATTCCAGGTCAACTTGTTCATGAGAGCTATTGATTTTAAATCTAAGCCAGCAATTCGAGATCTTGCTGTTAAGTTATTGACTCTTTTGTAGCATATCCCTATAGTTTTGCTTTGTGAAGACCTGCATACTGTACATGACACACACTTTGCTTGATCACTTTGCTTTGAAAAGGAAAATAACACAGATAAACCACTTATGGAGTTTGTTTTCAACAAAATGGAACAAGAACTCACGAGAGGCCAGTTAAATGTTCAAATGTTAAACAGAAGTAGGGAGCCATAATTTCATCGATTGTTCATGAAACACGTGAATAAGAAATATTGAAAGTCCTGGATGATTTG
The DNA here is from genome assembly GCF_963993115.1 of Abramis brama. NCBI lineage: Eukaryota > Metazoa > Chordata > Actinopteri > Cypriniformes > Leuciscidae > Abramis > Abramis brama. Next base: position 28,271,160 of record NC_139983.1, read on the forward strand.
GCTTTGCTTGGCATTGGTCACATACACAAAAGAATACCTACCTGAAGCTGTCTGGAAACCGTCTTGCAGGGTCACCAGGCCTGTCAGGTGATTGGGCTTGTGGTCTCGGTGTTCTGAGCATTACAGCTGACACAGTCGCTTTACGTCGGCCGACGTTTTAATAAACACTCGACAACTCTCCATTTCCTCAGCCTGATTGCTCTGCCAAAGCCAATGGAAATGACTGTCCGTCATAACAGAGATCAAACAGAAAGTCAGCAACCAAAGATAATGAAATAAATCAGTCGTAAGAATTCATGTGATTATATTCAATCTGCAAACAATAGCATTTGTTCTAATGTAACACAGGAAAAATAGCTGTTTACCATTTCTGTAGAGTCACTTTCATTAGGACTAATGTCCGGTGGAGCACAGTTATTTCGGGATAATTATTTTGAATTCCCGTCTGCAGTAAACCCTTGAATTGATTGGTACACCCACACTACAGCACATTACCTAGCTGTTCAGATGATTCATAATAGTACACAACGCTGGAACGAGTAATGCTGAGCACAGGAGCACAATTCAAGACTTTCGTACATTTTCTGGCTCCAGAGGAAGGACACATATTTATCTATCAGACGGTAATGCTCATCTCCTGTTCTCTCAAAGCAGCAGTGGCCTTCATCTTTCAATAGAGAAGGCAGAACTAAAATTAACAGCTGCTTTTTTTATAAAATGAAAAGCCAAATGTGAAAAAGAAACTACAAATACAGTTTTTACAATGCACTGTAAAAAATTTCTAACCCTCCCAAATCAAAAAAGTGACCGATAACATCTAAATTTTTCATTTGGCCCAAGTGAAAATCTTGTTGCAATAGTCTGTTAACATTGGCTCAATGAGAAATAATACGTCAGACTAATTGAAAAATTTATCGGTTATCGGTCACTTGAAATTTTTGACTTGGGGATGTATTTTTTTTTTTACAGTGTGCTCTTTAGTAACGCTCACGCAATAATAGTGACACAATTCAAATACAAATGTAAATTTTCGTTTTCATTTTAATTCCTCTTTTATTTCACATTTTTCATTTTCGTTTTCATTTTCAAAGACAACCTGCATGCAAATTCTATGTTAATGAGTGGGTGTGGCTTATTCTAGTAACGGCGCTAGAGGCACGCCTTCTGTAAAGCGAAGTCATCGACGTCCCGTGTGCATGAGCTGAATGTGTGAAACGAAATTATTTAAATGTGATTATATTGTAATCGAGAGCACGAGATATGGCGAAATCTGTTAGTGAGCTTTTGCGGGAAGCTGCCGCAGCATTAGAACATGGAAACAACCAGCCTGATCATGTTAGTTATGATGTTAGACGCTAGACCATAATCGACGATGAGGTTCATTCATGTATTAGGCTGTTTTGGAAATTCAACTATTTGGGTGTACAAAGGTCTTAGTAACACAGTTTCTACAACAATTATAGCCAGACATTAATACCCGCTAGCTTTAACCGAGGACCTCGGCCAATGTTTCATATTCGCGTCGTGCCTAACAACGCCCTTCAGCCGTGACTTATTCAGATACAGCACTAGCCTGTATCTGTCCGCTGTTTAACTGTTACATGTCTTTTGGTTATTTTAAGTTTGTGTACAAAAAGAATCACAATGCTGATTTTCATTTCCAGTAACAACTTCTGGATGAGATCGAGAAAGCGAGTGTACCTGCATTTACAGTAGGCTAGATATAGCATTTTCCTTCAGGTCAGTCCTATATTCATAATAAAAAATCCGTTTGAATGTCCGGTGTGATATCTTGTACTTTTAACAGTTAATAGGGGTTGTCCGTGCCTATAGTCATGTCAGTTGCGTCTTTCTTCTCCGTGATCACAAGTTTGAGTCATTTCAAAAGTCTTCTCTACTGACTGACTGACTCACTCATTTAGACAGTCTTTGTCTCCATCTAATGGAGAAATAATGTAACTTCTTCTGTTGCTTTATGGTCAGGGACTATTTTTTTTCTCCAGCGGAAGGAATTGGCTTTTAGTGATTCATTTTACTTCATGAAAGTTGCATATATACATATGTTTCGGGATTAATAATTGTATTGCGTGGTAACCGTTTTATAAAAGCAATAAGGTACTCTAGGCTAGTGCTGTATCTGAATAAGTCACGGCTGAAGGGCGTTGTTAGGCACGATGCGAATATGAAACATTGGCCGAGGTCTTCGGTTAAAGCTAGCGGGTATTAATGTCTGGCTATAATTGTTGTAGAAATTGTGTTACTAAGACTTCTGTACACCCAAATAGTTGAATTTCCAAAACAGCCTAATACATGAATGAACCTCATCGTCGATTATGGTCTAGTCTGAGTCTAACATCATAATTAGGTTATGAATTCTAGCTTTACAGAAGGCGTGTCTCAGCGCCATTACTAGAATAAGCCACACCCACTCATTAACATAGAATTTGCATGCAGGTTGTCTTTGAAAATGAAAACTGTGAAATAAAAGAGGAATTAAAATGAAAACGAAACTTGAAAAAAACATGTATGATCCGCATGTTGTTAGGGATCTTCTGGTTTTGTTTCTGTTTGTGGGTGGGTTTGACATGTTTAGTTCAGTTTTCTGTGCTTCACTTAGTTTCCATGTTTTTTTTCCTATTTGCTTGATTACCTGTCACACCTGATGTTAATTTAATTAAAAGGGGTCATCGGATGCAAAATTCAATTTTATATGGTGTTTGCATATAAATGTGTCTTTGCAGTGTGTGGACACAACCACCATACCATGAAAAAATCCATTCACTCCTTTTTTTTTAATCCTCAAAAAGCCTAAACACTCTCAATAATCAAGCCGTTTGGATTTTCTGAGCAATGTGATGTCAAATTGCTCATGTTCCGCCCACGACCACTGACGGACTGTCCCGTATCAGCATATTTCCGCCCTCAGCCATTTGTATACTGACCACTAAGGCAGGTTCCCAAGGCAGCACTTTATTGCTGCATCCCTGCGTCTTATACTACACCCTAATAGTATGTACTCTTTTTGTGAAGAAAAAATATATACTTTTGAGAGTGTAGCAAAAAACTAGGCAAGCTTTGAGACATGCTACTTTGTCATCTTAAACGGACAGATCTGTCGCGTGCATCCTTTCACCGTAAACTGCCCTGTCAATCATCTTGTCACAGTTAAAATCCTCCATTCAATCTACTTTAATTTCCTACCATTTCGGAGAGAAATGTAGTAGCACGTTCATCTACCAGTCATGGGTCTTTCATGCAGAGACTCTCCTCATGTGTTTGCAATTTGAATATAATGATGCATTTAAAAGTTAATGGCTAAATGTATCTTTACAAAAGTTCACAATGCTGCTGCAGATGCAATATAATGTAGACAACATTGAATAAATACATTTTCGTCAGGTTAGATACTGATAATTAATCACTGAAACCCCTTTATCTAAACCTCTCTACATAACCGCCGGACTCGCGCGTCCTCCATGTCTGTAGTTTTAGTTTGTAGTTCTAACCGAATCCTCATCCAACGCACGATGGGTTGTGGGCAATATTAGCCGTTAGAGTGCGCATCGATCTGCACTTCGCATTCTGACCGGAAATAGTAGACCATCCGGGTATCTTTGGAACACTCATTTCAACATACTACGATTTGGGACGTACTAATTCTGTTTTCGAATACTATTTAGGACGGATAGTATGCGAATTGGGACGCACCGTATGTGTCTTGTGTCGACACGCCCCATGGAAGAGAGGGGTGGGGTGAGCAGTTGCTCATTATCATTTAAAGAGACATGCACCGAAACGGGTCATGTGAACAGAGCTGTTTTTGAGGAGGTAAAAAGGGTGTTGTTTTACACAATCATTGAGGAATTTTAACCAAAGTATGTTACAAACTTTACATGAAGACCCTAAAGAATCATACCAACTTGTGGAAAATGGGCATCCGATGACCGCTTTAACAGATTAGTCTGGTCTATTTAAACTCTGTGTTGTGTTCAGTTCAGTTGTCCGTTATTGTTACGCTGTGCTTGGTTGTTCTGTTCCTGCCTCGAGTGTTTTGTTTCTTTTTGAGTTCTGTTAATAAAACTGCTGTTTAAATCCATTTCTCCTTGTTTCTGCAACCCAGTCGTGACACATGTTTTTAAGATCACATGAAATGAAATGACCCAACTAAGGGATGAATTTGCTAAATAATGGTATTTCTACCTGAAAACTAAATAAAAAACTTAAAAATTCTGAAAAATATTGTATTTAATATAATTCATTTAATAAGAATCAGTTAAATAAATTAAGAATAAAAATTTAAATGTATTTAAATTAACATTTTACCGCCTATAGCAAGTAAACTGAATTTCATTTAAAAAGAAATGTAGTGTACATTTTCATTATTTCAGCAGCAATTACTGATCAAATAATTGAAACAAAAAAAGCATTATTACCAGGCAAATATCCAGACACATAATGCAGTCGAGCACACTTCCTAGATTTCAAAGAGTGATTGGGGTCTGGATCGCAGTGTTGGAGCGACGCTGTACAGTCCCTGCAATAATTCCAGATTGCGGTGGTCTGCTGTACCCTCCATAACCTAGAACCAACCCACAAAATTAGCATATTGTGTTCAGGAAAAATTTGGGGGCTACATTTGTGCTGTTACTGGAATTTCAGGTAACACTTTAGAATACGGTTCCATCATTAACGAATAACTACACAGGAACAAATGAGTAAAACAATATTAACATTCTAGTAACTACAACTAACTAACAAAAGGCAGTTCACTACTATTTTTTCATACTGTACCTCCCAGAGGACTACTAAGAATAATGCATAATATATAATTAATTCTAAAGTGAAGATCATCGTAACCCACTAGTAATAACTCACTGATGAATGACCAAATATTCTAAAGTGAAAAGCACAATAACTCCCTAGTAGTGACTGAAGTCATTGTAAGCTTTTGTCGTTTTTGTAGAAAGAATATCTAGGTATTTTTTGAAAATATTGATTATTTATTGTTAGTTTATTAGTTTATTAGTTGTGTTCTTTTGCACTTAAATCTATTTGAAACATTTGTTTACTTTAAACAGTTTTATTGTGTATTGTTTTATGGTATTTCAAATGTTATTTTTGTTATTTGTAAAAGGTTATTGAACTTTTTATTAAGAGGGCAACATTTAAGTATGTTTATCTTTTCAACTTGTTTTTGCAATTTGCAATTTAATGCAATTGAATACTCCTATAAAAGTTTCAGCAATTATTGTGATATGTCAACTTCACATGCCTAAAGAGAAATAGGTCTACATTTTTTTCTTTACTTATACATGGCCAGATTTCCGTTGTTCAGACAGACAGGCACATCCACATTGGTTGTCGATTCAGCATGTGCTATGGATGTTCCGTCAATATTTTTTGGGGTAATATTCATTGCAGACAACAGCAAAATGCAATGTTTCCTGCTGCCAGTGTTTTAAAGTATTCCTGTCATAATACTTAGCATCCTGTTGTGCAACAAATGATGAAAAAAACAACACCACAAAATCAGATCTGATCCTTTAGTTGGATATAGTTGGAAAAAAGTCCGATTTTTGCTGTCTGTCTGAACAAGGCCTTAGGAAATGTGCCATGCGATGATACAGAAATTTACAATGAAACTGGCAAGCCGTAGACGAAAAAAACAATTTAGCAGAAATTATTCACTGAATCACTGACATTAGAGAAACTTAAGCTTGTACGCAATTATCAACTTCAGGAACATTATGAATACAATATGTATAAATTATGCCTCAAAGACTTTTGTCAGTAGAATTAGCAAAAGGTAATACAATAGAAAAACCTTCCATACTTCACCAAAAGAGTCACTATAGTAGGCAGACTAAATCTGAGTGTGGGAGATAAAGGGCAGCATATGAAGCCGAGCCTCTCCAGCAGCACAGCAGGTGTAATGTGACAGACAACTGATTAATGATGCGTAGTTTATTTCGGTGTCCATTAGCTTGGGGGAGAGCAGAAGGTTCAGCCTCTCAGACACCAGAGTGCTGGAAAGAAGCACAACTGTATTAGAAGGTCATGCATGGCCTTACCCTGGCCTCAGCACCCCTAGGGTATCTTCCTTCGCTTCATCAAACACCTTTGGCCCCCTGTGGCTGGCCACTCATCTGTTGTCAAATTGAAGCAAAGAAAGTCTTGCTGTCTACATCATTGCCCACCCAGAAGTACCAATTATATACAGTGTATAAATATGGTATATATATGTATACAGAGACTTGCTACTGTCAATACATTCACAGACATTGCTGTGAGCATGTAAGACATGCAGATCTATGATCTATGCAGGTGGAGCTGGGGAAGGTGGAGGGTTTCTGACAGCGCTGCAGACTGCTAACAGCAACACTACTGGTATCTGAATGTTAAGCCGCAGCTCATTGTCTGCTGATGCAACAGTCAGCAACCAATTAGCTATGTAGGATGATGGTGCGATCGCTACCAAATGAGTTAAGGATATATATATATATATATATATATATACACATACATACATACACACCTTGGTAAGTAAAGTATTTAATTAGATAAACTGAAGTCCATATCGATAGGACAATACAGGAGAGAGGATGCAAAGAGAGAGGGGGCAAAGTAATTTCTGCAATGGCTCAATAATGTGACATGTAAGAATGTAGCTACTGGATATTTTCCAATAAAAGAGTGTTCTTTCAAAATTGGATTGTATATTTCATAATGTTCAATAAAAAATCTTATACGGCTGTCTTTGTTAAAGATAGCCTCAATTATTACACGTTATTGGACTTTAACTGTAAATTTCAAGATATTGTATTGAGTAGTATTTAATCTCAAAGAGGAAAAAAATTCAAATATGTCATATTGACTTTTATGGGATTTTTGGGGGATCTTTTTTTGGATCTTGACAGTGGTGGTTACCAGCCTCTTTCTTTGTATGGAAAGCAGCAGCCTTTTCAGGGTTTATAAAATCTCTCTCTGACATTAGGTTGTGGTTATAGAAAAGCAAAAATACCACATTTAAGCACTGCCCAATTTCCCAGTTATGACATCCGCTTGTCACAGAGAAGAAATTAAAACAAATAGTATTTACATGCTTTCAAACAGCTGTTCAGATGTTTGTATTTGCTAATGTCTTTATCAAACATCACCAATCAGTACAGATATGCATCACCAGTACAGATATGCACTCTCGCTTAGCAAAATTGTTTCGCTTAGAAAAGGTCTGTTTGTGAGACCCACCAGGTCATTGCTGCAGCTCTGGCATGGGACTAAAAATGCATGTGACCAAAAGCTCAAATCTTATTTGTATTCCTGTTTTTCTCCGCAGTGCAATGGAAAAGTTATTTGAACACCTTCCTGTGAAAAAAATATCATGATGGCATTTGCATGTTCATGCAGTCTGAACAGAATTAAAATGATCTTCGCACTGAACATTCAGTGTTTTGCATGAACATGAGAGTGGAATTCATGAAATAACACATTTTCACAATACATTTTATGAAGCTTTTTGAATCAGCCTCTAATATATATATATATATATATATATATATATATATATATATATATATATATATATATATATATATATGCATTTTTATAAAGAAAACAAAATATTTATGTTGTATTATTGATGCCAAAGAACTTTAATCTCAATTTTAACTCAAATACTTGATATAATCATCATCATCATCATCATCAAAAATATTATATTATAGTAATACACATTACACAGTGTAAATGGAATAGACATCACAACTGGGCTGAAAGGAGATAAAGGGAAAGTGTGAATGCAAAGAGAACTGGATCTTTTTTTACTCACTCCTACAAGTTTGGTTCCTTTAAATTGGATTAAATGTAAAATCACCCTATACAACAAAAAGTTCAACTCAAAACTCGAGGGAAAAAATGTCTTGATGTATTTTCCATTCCATGAATGTCTTTTCCATTCATGTGCATTTTTAAATGAAAACTGTTTGAAATATGTGTAAATTCTTTGCATTCATCAAAACAGACACACAACAGATTGAAAATGCACAATTATATTCAAATGGAGGTCACTTAAATCATTTCTAATATAACAGTATTTGCTAAAGAAATACAGAATCTTACCAGTAAAAATGTTGTTTTGATGATGTTATGCAGAACTGACCAGAGAGCGGGAAAGGAGGTTATGAATAGGTCCTTCAGGGTGTCTTGGAGCTGTGAGATATCTAAGTCGTAACATCTAGATACTGGGGTGCCTCAGGGTTCAGTGCTTGGACCACTTCTCCATCTCCATCATCATCACTAGGATCTGTCCTTCAGAAACATGTTTTTTCCTATCACTGCTATGCACAACTCTACCTCTCATTCCAGCCAGATGATCCGACTGTAGCTGCTTGCATCTCAAGCCTGCCTGATGGACAATTCTTGCTGGATGAAGTACCAACACCTTCAACTCAACCTTGCGCAGACAGAACTGCTTGTGGTCTCAGCCAACCCAGCATTTCATCACAACTTCTCACATCCAGCAAGGTTTGGCAACCATAACTCCATCCAGGACAGCCAGGAACTTTGGAGTTGTGACTGATGATCAGTTGAACTTCACAGACCACATTGCTAGAACTGCCAGGTCCTGCAGATTTTCTCTATACAACATTAAGAAGATCAGTCCCTTCCTATCAGAGCATGCTCCACAACTCCTTGTCCAAGCTCTTGTTCTATCCAGACTGGACTACTGTAATGCTCTCTTTGCAGGCCTTCCACCATGCAACTGATCCAAAATGCTGCAGCAAGAGTGGTCTTTAATGAGCCGAAGAGAGCACACGTCACACCTCTCCTCATAAACTTGCACAATTTGCCGCTCACATCAAATTCAAGGCACTGATGTTTGCCTACAAAACAACCACTTTTTCTACACCCCTATACCTAGACTCACTAATTCAAACCTATGTGCCCTCCAAAATCTTGAATTCTGCAAGTGAACGTTGCCTTGAGGTGCCATCCCAAAGAGGCACAAAATCTCTTTCACGGACCTTTACCCTGACTGTTCCCTGCTGGTGGAATGACCTACCTAACTCAACCTGAGCTGATGAGTCTTTAGCCATTTTCAATAAACGACTGAAAAACGTATTTACAAGGAATACAGGAGGGAAAGACAACCTAATGTCCATGTAATAATCCCTCAGAGGTGGAATGAAAATGCCCCTGTTCTGTTTGTGTCCGGTTCACTTAAAACTTTTCAATCAGACACACCCAGAGAGACAAACTTCAGTTATTGTTTTTCTCCAGCTCAAGAAAGACATTTTTATTATGTGGATCATTTCAGAACTGCACAAGAGTTCACAAAACGATTGATGTCAAACGGGTCCGCACCAAAACAGCCCTAAAACAGCACTTTCCCAGTGATATCAAAATCATAGGGACTCTGAAGCTGAAACCTAATCTTGTTTCATTTTAGCAGAGAAGTATGTAAATCAGCTGGTATCAGTGGCATCTCATCACCTACTGTCTGTCTTCATTAAAGTCTACAAAAACCTGTTGGGGTTTTAGATTGAAGCTCATTGTGATTCAGCGATTTCATTGGTACAAATCTGCGCTCATTATACTTTTGCTAGCACATCTGTCACACACATCTCCACACCATCCTCAGGCTTGTGAACAGCTGGAAATAACTGTGAATCAAAGCTGAGCAGACTCCAGCGCTTAGTCGTACGTCCTTGATTTAGAAAGTGTGGCTCGTCTGTCAGTTTGACTGTAGCTTGAAGCAGGTAACCTGTGGCTTTGAATACAAATGCGGCCAGATTTGCCAGTTCTGTTTAAACACCCCCCTCCCAAAAGAAAATCTGATGAATAACTGTAGGCTACAGATGCTCACGATTGCCTGTGTACTGCACTGAGTGCACTGCTTGCATTTGTAAATTGTAAGACGAGCTGCGTTCTGAAAACTAGTGAACTGCTTCCACAGACATCACAGTCACACTCCAGACATTCTTTTAAAGTCGTCATGAAACAGGAGTTGCGTTAGTCTTTTCCTCTCTATTGTGACGTATATCTGAGTGAAGCGGCTTGTCGAACAAGAAAAGTTGCGGTTTGCTATTGCTGTGATCTCATGTGATTGACAGGTTGTCTCGCCCTCAAGCCATGTAAACCAACGCATTCTCATCCTAGGGCGTCATATACTGACGCTTTTGAAATTTCTTCAATATCCGACGCAAAGGGCACCCTTTAGCGTCAATATGAGACGCCGGTTATGGGTAGGTTTAGGTCTGGGGTAGGTTTAGGGTTAGACCGCTAGGAGGCGCCTCCTAGACTCATATTTATCTGCGTCTCATATTGACGCCTAAGGGTGCCCTGTGCGTCGGATATTGAAGAAATTTCAAAAGCGTCAGTATATGACGCCTTGGGATGAGAACGGGCTGTGTAAACACGTCATCAGAGAATAAGAATAAGAATAAGAAGAGAAGAGATGAGATGAGCTGCAAGAGGGATTGGAAATTATTGGTTTAAAATTACAAGGTCCACATGAATAAATGTCAATTTTGATTTCATGGAGACTTTGAGATATTTTGTGGATACAAAAGAAATTATGATTATTAGATTTATAATTTATTTAATACTGAAATGTATTGGTAAAAACAGTTTAAATTGACAGTAAACTGACAGTTATGGAGGGACAGGACATTTCCCCAAACACACGCCAAGCACTGCCAATCACAACAAACTGGGCCAGCTAACCAATCACAGCACATTTCTTATTTCGGAAGGGGCTTAATCGAAACCGCAGATAAACAACGCGTTCAGGACAGACTGGGAAGAGAGGAGCTATGTGAAAAATTTGTTTTTTGAACAATCCAGCATGAAAGCATATTCTAGTACACCCAAAAAACTAAATCAAAACTTCGTAAAAGGGCATTATAGGACCCCTTTAAGATTTTTGTAATTAAAAATGTCAAATAGAAATAGTTGGACAAAAATCCACAAACCGGATATCAAGAGCCTAAATGTATAAAATGCTAAATGCATAAAAAAAGACAATATAAATTAATAAAACACAATATATATCATTTAATTTTTATATTCTCATAATATCACATAGGCAGCTCTATCCCAGCCTTACTTGTGATTGGTCTATTTTTATTAGGAAACTAATATTTTATTTCCACCACAGTCGAATCCACCACATTTCACAATGCATCATTTGAGATGTGGTAAAAATGGTAAAAACTGCCCCTTGTGGCAGTGCTGATAATGCAACATATACTTGTGAACAATCAAAATCTGAACTGAATTAATCTTAATGAAACTGTCTTCAGTAGAGCTACTTCACTGCAGAATTTGAAGCTTTCTTTTACTTGAAGTTTACATTATTGGTTGCTATTTTCCTATACCGTGAAGCTGCTTTGAAACGATCTGTATTGTATAAAGCAATACAGAAATGACTTCACTTATACTAATATAAAAATATGAATACATTTTGCATTGACTGTGTAACACATTTTGAAATATGCTTGTGTATCAACAAGTGTTTACATTCGTTAAGTTGCATAGAGCAGAACTGAATTATTATAGGCTTCAGCAATGGTGTGAGTGCTCAAGAACGACATGACACTCTGGGCTTAAGTTCAGGGAAGGGAATATTCTGATAGAGATGAATGGGTGGAACATACCGTACTCTGCCGTCGCTGCTCTTATTCACATGGGTCAGGATTCATCCAGGCTCAACATTTGTTCTGTTTAGTTTTGGGCAGCTGGGGAATCGATACACGTGGGCCCGAACAAATCACTCCTGAGCGTATTACCACCGAGGATCATTTAGCACTGTCACATAGGCGGACACACACAGGCACCGTGAAGCGCATCTCCCTGTATAGTTTACACATACCCCTTGCTGAGGAATGCTGGGAGGAAAGCTATCTTTTAGGGACTCTGAAAAGGCTACGGCTCTTAGCAGGATGAAACATGGGAATAGCCACAGCGTGGTGTTGAGGAAGCAAGCCCGGTCTGAGGTAGAGATTAATAGGAGAGGGAGAGAGGAACATTACGAGCAGTCAGGGATAAATAGATGAAGCTTGTATGTGCTGTAAACTTTATTAATCTACCTCACCTGCACAAAAAAAGCAGCCCTGCAAAGAGCCGTTCATCAGAGGCAAACCGTATCTCCTCGCAAGGAGCAAAGCCAGGGAATCAGCTATGCATGTTACGGTGTTCCTCTTTTGGAAGGTCAAGTTATTACTTCCAGAGGGCACGTAACGTGAAGGAGCACTTAACGGTCAATAGGGGGGAAGTGCTATCTGGGATGAGAACATGTTCAGGGCAGGCTGGATAAGGCACCTCCTGTGTAATCCCCCGTAGGAGCACATAGACAGTAGGATATTAAGAAGAAGAGGTGGAATTAGAATGAATGCAACACATTAGTTAGACACAAGAGCTTGTAGAGTGGATCTTCAAGGAAGGGAAGTGGGGTAATTCCTCTCAAGAGCATTTAACATTTGAACCAGCTCTAGTTCTAGAGAGAGAGATGCTTGACTCCAATAAGAACAAATGAGGGGACAGGTAGGAAACTTTGAGGTGGTCACAGGTCAATGCGGAAAAACAGAGGGAGATCTTGCTGATGAGAAACAACTCAGACTAGCCTAAGATTGTTTGGTAGTTTTTAGAGTAGGATCCGCACCGATGCCACTAGTCGGATCACTGTCAGTGGCTTTTTAGTCGACTGAGAATGTTGAATCCGCAGTCGTTGGTTAGCGATACCAACTCTGATTGGCTGTTCAGATTAGCGAACCAGTGCTCAAGAAGGAAAACTAAAGTGACAAAAGCGAGCTGACGACATAGTCAAGAAGGCATACAAAGAAGGTTCTTCTAATTTTACAACTTCTGAGCATTCCAATATTCCAATATTTTCATAATGACATGGCCGTCTGGAACGAAGAAAGTGAAGAACAACTACCCTGATCCTTTTTTGGAGGGTCAAGATTCTACTTCCATTCTACTTCCGGAGGGCACGTAATGTGGAGGAACACTTAATGGTTAATAGGGGGAAGTGTTACCTGTGATGAGTATATGTTCAGGGCAGGCTGGTTAAGGCTTTTTCTGTATAATCCCCCATAGGAGTGCAGAGACAGTGGGTTTATTAAGATGAAGAGGTGGAATTAGAATAAATGCAGCTCTTAGAATGGATCTTAAAGGGAGGAAAGTGGGGTAAATCCTCTCAAGAGCATTTAACATTTGAACTAGCTCTAGTTCTGAGGAGAGACGCTTGACTCTCCAATAAGAACAAACAAAGTGACAGGTGGGAAAGGAAACTTTGCGGTGGTCACAGGTCAACGTGGAGGACAAAATAAAGGAAAATCGTGCTTAGAAAAACAGCTCAGACAACTTTCTTTTCATTTTTATTTATGTCCCTCTAATAATATCAATTAAAAAATATATATTTTTTAAAAACATGTTAATGATATAGTAGAAGATGTGTATTCAAGTCATTACATAAATGTGTTTTTATTACATATACAATGTTTCTAAACTCCAGTCCTCAGATCCACCTCCCAGTATGTTTTTGATATTTCTTTTTTTACACACTAACAAGCTGATAAGTTGAATCAGGTATTTTAATTAGTGAGACATCTATAACACCGAGCTAATAGACATGGATTAATAGTCACCAAATGCCAGATTTGATTTAATGGATTCTTTAAATTATTTTGGACAGCTTGTAAAAGAGTGTAGGACGTCAGATCACTGTGTCTATTCAATATATCTACAAATGCACCAAATTCAGTTTCACCCATCACTGCTCTGAAATCTGGAATCAGTAGAAGCGCAACAACATTTAGAACAACAAAAGGGGAAACTCAAAGGGAAAGCAATAATCACGTTCTCCCCAAAAAATGTATATATATGTATATATATATATATATATATATATTAATTACTTGTATTAATATTTTGAAAATAATGATACAAGTATACCCTCACATTAAATTTCAACTTCTCTTGTAATATATATATATATATATATATATATATATATATATTACTTTTAACGTGCAAAGCTGTCATCGGGGAAAGTCTTCACCACTGTATAGAAATGCTATGTCAATGCACCTGTTAATGGGCACTTTTTTTCAAATGAGTTCAGTTAATTCCCCCACAAAACCCCCCAAAAAACTGGGACCCCATAATTTACAAATTAAGCAATGGCTAGCTGCCATTCTACACTGCACTCAATTACACTGTACAGAGGTGCCGAGGCATGTCACTTAATAAAGCTAATACATGTCTGAATGACTCCAAATAGCTTAACCACTGCTATTTGAAGGAAATATCAGTGGAAAGTGCCATGCGTTAGTAAGAATATCGCATATTAATTGTGCCGGCAAATTAAAGACCTCACACATAAATTTTCACATTTCTAAGCTGAACTGGAAACTAGTGTAGAAAGAAGTCTTTATTTATGCTTTTTCACTACAAGAGAAGTTCACATTAGACCAGGACGGAGACTTGAAGACCTCATGAAATCCCAATCTACCATGTGTTGAAGTACTGTAATTCCAATTGAAGTTTGGGTGGGACATTTCAAAAGTCCCTTTTTATTAAATAAATAATAAAGCAAATAGACATTCAAAACCATGAACTATGATAAGCTAATGGTTATGATTAAGAAATTGAATGTTGTATTTTTTGATAATACTGTTGCTGCTGTTTTATAAAATAAAAATTGGTAGCACTTTATTTTACAGTCCTGTTCCGCATGTACTTACTATGTACTTATTTTTAACTAGGTACTTAACCCTGAACCTATCCCTAAACCTAAACCATGTAGTTAGCTAATATTCCCAGTACTTTCTTTGGTAACTACACTGTAAGTACACATACTGTAAAATAAAGTGTAACCTTACAGTGATTTTATAACTGTTGAAGGGATTTTAAGCATGGATGCCTTATTGCTTTAATAAAATTGATATAGAGAGCAACCAGGCACATTTAATACACTGAAGCAGATCAAATCCAGTCAGCCTACCATGAAATATTTTAATCTCCACAAGCCTTTCACAAAACTCAATTTCAAGGTATGATACAGAAATACAACTTCACTTTCATGTAAAAAAAAATTCCATGCGTGGAAAAGCACAAAAATGAAAATGTCTTAAAACAGCCAGTGATGAGCCAAATGAGCCTGAGGTCATGGGACAGCCGTTCCAATACTTTGCAGACTTAACAACTAGGTATTCTGTCAAAAATATCAGTGTATTAAGTGAGATTTCTAGCGACAAACTCACAGTGGATGAATAAAAGGTCAAAAAGCAGTCACCTATGAACATATCTTCTCTACGCAGCAGCCTCTAAGACACTGGCAAAAAATGAAAGTTCAAGTTGTTTTCTAATGCTCTGTACTCTCAAACTTGACTGAATGAATGATACAATACGATATCTAGTACTAGTACACTACCCATGATTTGAATCAGATCTGCTCTTCCATGTTCGCTACTACTGCTACCGTTACCATGAACCTTGACCAGGCAATTCCCACTCCATGCAGACCTGCACACAGTCATATCAGACAAGCGTGGTACACTGCTGATAAGCCACACCATTTATGCTTCAAGGACTTTTGTTGCACCATGGGATTTCATTTACCTTACCAGTAGACCCACAACTTCTCTTAAAAAAAGTCAGCAAAGCAAAACAACCCAAGAAGAAGCAGAAAAGGAGTCTGATTAACTTGCAATGTGAGGAAACACTTGACCGATTCTTTCAGGTTGTAAAATGTCATGAGGTGCGAATACTGTAAAACCTATTTTTGTGAATAATTATGAACTAATAATTAATGTGTAGAAAATACTTTTAACCTCAAAAAAATATTTTTTACAAATATTTTGAAAATAATGATGCAAGTATACCCTCACATTAAATTTCATCAAATTTGAACTTTTCTTGAAAATGCTATAAAAAATGTCAAAACCATGAAACCAACATGAATAAGAAAAAGAGGCTTGCCTGAATCACGAAGCACTGCCAGTGGATTAATGAAGACTGGAAGAAGGGAGAAATATTTGGTTTATCACAGTGATTACAGCTGTGATCTCTATCAAGTAGACAAAAGATGGATGGACTCTCACTGTGTGACACTAGTGAGTGGCATTCTGAACCCAAAAGACCAGTGTCCCCGGATATACACCTAGATCAGGAGTTCCAACAGCACGATAATGACCCCATATATCTAAAAATCTACCTTACTCTTCAGAGTCCAGACCTAAGCCCAATCCAGCTGGTTTGAGGAGAAAATGTACAGAAAGCAAAACATGTGGGACCTTCTACAGTTGATTTATCCACGTTTTAATATAACTGGCTGTAGCATTGTTTTTCAGAGAAACAAGTATGTGAACTCAGCATGTTTCCTAAATATCTGCAAACATATTATAGTGTTTTATGCTTTAGTACAGTAAAAATACAATTACATTCAGCACATTTAATGATTAATCAATCAGCTCTAATGTGTTGCCAATGCCTCACAAACAATGTTCCCGTTTACCATCTCAGAGTCAGATCCTGCCTTCTAAAGCACCCTTAGAAATGCTTTAAACATCATAGAAAGTCAGTGGAGAAAAGCCCTAGCCTGCACGTTGACAGGATTGGGTTACGTGTTCGTGACAGTAGGAACTGGGCAGTTTCAAATCGCATTTTTGTGACTGTTTTTGGTACACTGCAGTTTTAAGGAGAAAACACTCAACAATGGTGCTGACTGATGAATTTGCACAAGTTTTCTCTTAAAGCATATTAAAAACACCACATAGACCTACAGAAATCTTGATTCAAAAGTTTAAAAGTCTTTAAAAGTCCCTCTATTTCCAAAAGAGCATGAACAGTCCAAAAGTGAGAGACACTTTTGAGAAGACAAGCTAGTATCATGCACAACAGGAAACTATTGATCATGTTAATGATGAAGTGGAAAAAGAAGAAAGCCATGTATGAAATATGATACGGTTCAAATATGATCGGTTTACACTTTTCCAAACTTGGCACAGAATTTTGTTGTCAATTAAAATGTTATACCCATGACAGATGGTCTTACAACTATGATGAAAACGAAATATCTCAGAGCTAGCGGAGTGCAAAAAAATGATAAATGGACAGCGGTATTTGTAAAATTCCCCTATTGGCAATGAACTGTTTCAAATACATTCTGAGTCATTTCATGAAGATTATACGTCTTATATCCTCTCTCCTCTGTGAGCCCATGCTGCTGCTTTCCGATGCAGCTCAGGTGCCAGGCGGCTCGATTCTCACTTAGTTCTTCCTGCTTTCAAGCTGCTCTCATTGGAGCGTGGCGGGAACGCATCTGATGTTGAAATAATCCATTACATTTGATCCTTCACGCAGTGCCGTTCGTTGTGTCGGAAGATTTTACAGTACTTCCCAACTGTATGTTCAATCCAAAGGACATCAAAAGGAACGTCAGACCAGCAAGCATATGTATCACTGTCAAGAAACCATTTCTCAACTCCGCCGGGACAGTTTTTATGCCTACACTGCAGACATAGCAACCTCTGCGTGTTTTATATTCAAATCAGGGCGGCTCTGGTTTTAACTGTGAAGTATGGGAGTATTATGGTGTGTGCAAATGCATCTTTCCTACATTAATATGGTGCCTTAGTTAATCTCCCCACATCTGGCACACCATAAGGCGGTGCGCACCCGACAATGTGTTTGCTTTGCTCAAGTGGCTCTGAGCCGTGATTAATTGAACCTCAGTGAGAGGGTCCGGGCTCCACTAATGTAGTCACCTCATCACCTTCATCACCTCAGCCGCACAACTTGGCCCCTGAACTGAAATATCAATGCCCAACCGCCCAGCCACCCACAGCACTTTACAGATTAAAAAACGTTTTCATTCAGACAACAGGACAAAGTGTATAAAACTAGTTTTTCATATTGTCAGAGGCGAAAAAGTAAGGCATAACTTACTGTCAGCCGGTTATTATTGAAAATTAAACTGAGGCCAGGTGATCAGGACTTGTTAATTTTGCAATAATAAGAAGAAATGTTGATTTATGTTGGCATGATTTATATTATGCTTTCTCCATTACAACATATAAAACCAACTGCTCATTAAAAAAATTAACACTGCAACTATATAGTATTCATTTACAACATTACAACTTAATTTATGGACTAGCTAACATGTGCTAACAATGTAATGTCTTCTTCTATTTTAAGTTTCAATTAGGAATGCACCATTTATGAAAATTCAGTCCGATACCGGTAAAAGCCGATAATTGTTTTTATAATATATAACCAATAAATTGCTGATATTAAAATTATTTAACCATGTTAAATTATAAAAAAAATCCTTAAATTAATGTAAAAATCATATAAATTAATTTATTATTGAATACTAAAATGCTGAAATAATAATTATTAGTAAAACTAAGTAAGTGTTATGATGACAATGGTCTAATGTAAAAATTAAACTATAATCTTTCTTTATTTGAAATGGGGGGGGGGGGGTCACTTTTTAAAAAATAATTAGCACCATGTAACTTCTCACACACTGGAAACATTTAAAGTACACCTTTCACAACTAAATGCATGCAATGTCACATATGTGCTCAAAAGGCAGCCATTTTCTGTTTGTCACCTATCAGATTGTGTCGCAGGGTTCCCAAGTGGCATTTTTCACACAATATCTCAATCACACTTCATGAAATAGGCAATTACGTTTTCTTACATGCAATAAACTTAAGACTTGTTGCCATGGTGCTGATGGGAGCGATTTGGGAGTGTGCACGGTTCTCTCTGCCTCTCTGTGGGCTCAGTTGGCTTCACGCAAAAGGAACCAAACACTTAAGAAAATCACCGTCATCTCTGCAAGCAGGTCAAGTGGAAGCCTCTCCGGTGTGATTAGAGATGCTTCCAACAGTTATGGCATGTGCACGTTTGATTGATTGACCTGCACACTGACTGAGCATGCTGGGAGAAAAGCCTGCAGGTGGGTCAGTCCTGTCTGACAGCCCAATGTTCACATACTGCATATGCTCAAAGCTATCCAAGTGTATTTATTTGCTGCACTTTGGGATTTGATGCAAAATATGTTTATGACTTGAAAAAATGTTTCACTCAAACTATAAGTTTTCGATTTGAACAAACCCATAACAAAAAGTATTTAACTTTGATCCAACTTTCACGCCTCTTTTTAATGAATCATTCAAAAGACTAACATTTTTTAGGAAATACTGGTTTAAATTGCTTTGAAGAGTGAACTCACTGATTCCACAACTGAATCTACATCTCACACAACTTAAGCCGGGGACACACTTAACGACTGTAAGGCCGATTATGAATGCAATTTGATACTTACGACTGATCATGCCCAAACGCGCCGGGTCACGTTCAGTTAATGTTCACAGACTTTAAAATCTGCAGCAGTCGATGGAAACAGTCTGTAAGTGTGTTCAGTTCAGATGTTTCAGCTAGTCGTTCAGTGTGTCCCCAGCATTACTGGAAAGCTTTTCTTACTTTCACTCATGAAAATAAGTCCAAAATAATAACAAGAAAGCACTTTTTTATACTAGTTCAATTCACCATAAATAACTCTTATGAGACGCTTATTTTTAATGAATCGTTCAAAAGACAAACAGGCTGCATCCCAGACAGCAACATAGTGTCCGGCCAGATCCGGCCCACATCTGGTACGTGTGGAATCTGGGCCGACATTATGTTGCTGTCTAGGATCTGAATATGCCTCCTTCCCCATTGTAGGTATGTGAAAAAAACAGTATGTGAAAAGAGTAGGCTATATCTGAATTCACAGTCAGCGCCGTCATTAGAGGGGAGAAAACTGGTGACGATTCTCAGTATCAAAACAGGAATAGGTAGAATAAACAGACCTAATCACCATTATCTTGTTTATATTCAAAATGGACTCTTTGATGTCACCATAATGTCCACAATGAAGGTTGCGTTGTAAATTTCCATAAATGCGTGTGTGTGTGTGTGTGTGTTCAGCTCTTGTGGGCAGACCGCATGCTTTATGAGGTGGCAAATAAAGCAGAGAGACTTTGCAGCAGCCAGTAAAAAGGGCCAGTAGCTGTGTCATAAGACCAGAACATGGAGGCGGTGATTACGGCCTCATTGGGCTGTTAGCAGGAATGGGCCAGCCATATTTAGAGAGCCATAAAACAGAGGCAGGCTGTGACAGCTTTACAGCATGTGGTAATGCTTAATGGAAGCTCTCCTCCACAGGCTTATTACAGTAAAAACATACACCTCACAGCAGGTGATGCAGCCAAATAAACACTCCAACTTCTCTTTCAGTTTCTAGAAAGTTAAAAATAAGTTAAAATAAATAAAAATAAGGCATCAACGTAACATGTAGGCCTACCCACTTTCACTATACCAAAGTTCTCTTTTTTACAACACATTCCTATTGTTGTTTACCAGAAAACCGTGAGAAAGATTAGTCAAGTGGATACTGATGACAAGAAATTTTAAGTTGATATAACGCAGGCATGTTTTACAAAGTTTTTATTTATTTATTTATTTATTCTTGCATCGTCTCAAACCTCCTCCTTAACTGGTTTGAATGATCAGATTTTTTAATCCGTCTCGAATACGTTTCGGAATGCATTTACACCTGGTCTTTTCAGGCCCTAGATTTCATTTTGATTTAATTTCATAGATCTCATAATTCCCATAAACTCCTATTATGGCTATTATGTCAGCTAAACTTATGTCAATTAAACTTACCCTCATGTTGTTGCGTATTTGTTTGAATTTCTTCCGTCCATGAAATGGTGAATTTTCCACGAAGCTAATTCAAAGGAGAAAAGCACCATATGACTTTAGCCCGTGTTTGCGGCACCGAATGCGTCTTCTTCTTTTCTTTTTTTTTTCTTTTTTCTTTTTTTTACATTCTATGGTTTGCTGTCTGAACTATGTATTTCGATAAAACATAGTGAACCGAGAAATAATCACATGAAAACATGTCTCTTGCGTTGAGGGGTGCGTGCGAGACGAACAACGAAACTGTAGTCCGATTCCTAACAAATGACTCTTGTGAACCGGTTATTTTAATGAATTGTTCAAAAAGACTCGTTTACTGGTTTGAATCGGTATGGCGGAATGAACTCACTCAATCCATAAAAGGCTCTCCTAAATCCGTAAGAGCAACTAAATCTATTAAAATTAATTTAGAGCCATATGTACTTCGTTAATTCCTGATTTTAAGTGCTTTTTGAAGCTTTAGTTGCAATGAATTGTCCTTGGAAATGGAAAATAGCATAGTTACACATCTTATGAGTTCAATTAAAGGAACACTCCACCGTTTTTTGAAATAGGGCTTATTCACCTTCTTTCCTACATTTAGATAGGTGGGCAAATGTATTTTTGTCTCAGTGCATGCATTGTTTTAGTTTGACAGGGTCGGCGCTAGCTTAGCTTAGCATAATGAATGGAATCCTTTGTTGCCAGCTAGCATTTCCTGAGTAAAAGCGATATATATATATATATATATATATATATATATATATATATATAAAATAAAAAAAACACCTAATTACTTATTGTGGCCTGCGTATTCACAACAAGTACAAATAGCGATGCAGATCAACACTAGGCGATTTCCTAGGCAGATATTGACTTATATATTAAGGACTATATTAGGGGGAAGCACAGGCGAAGCACTGCTACTTCTGCACCCAAGTAGCAGTGCTTCGCCTGTGCTTCCCCCTAATATAGTCCCAAGTCAATATCTGCATAGGAAATCGCCTAGTGTTAATCTGCATCGCTATTTGTACTTGTTGTGAATACGCAGGCCACAAGAAATAATTAGGTGGGGGGTTTTTTTTATATCACTTTTACTCAGGACATGTTAGCTGGCAACAAAGGATTCCATTCATTATGCTAAGCTAAGCTAGCGCCGACCCTGTCAAACTAAAACAATGCATGCACTGAGACAAAAATGCATTTGCCTACCTATCTAAATGTAGGAAAGAAGGTGAATAAGCCTTATTTCAAAAAACGGTGGAGTGTTCCTTTAAAAGATAGGCTATACAGGTTTAGAATGACATGAGTGTGACAATGTTCATTTTTGGGTGAACTATTCATTTACTTACTGTGGCCCCTGAAACTATTTTAGTTTGAGGAGTGGAAACAGACCTTGAATGTGTGCACGTGATTGTGCGATACAAACAAAAAGACAAGACGTGATGAGTCTAGGGGCATTGTTCCCATCACTGCCAAAGGCATAATGAGTTTTATTTCAGATTTCAGCTTTAATCAAACTGAGAGAGAATAATAAAAAAGGGTTGCTAAAAGTGTTGAAAATAGCATTTTTAGACAAGACAATGAAATGTTCAAGTTATATCGGATAAGCAATGAAAGAGAGTAAACATGTTTGGATTTCTGTCCTCAGTGGAGCATGAAACTCAACTCAATTGCCAAATTGAGTGTTTATACGCCCTTCGTGTTGTGATTGGTGGGATTATATGAACATGCTCCTCCCGAACTATCATTTGGAACTCAATTTAACGGTTTATACAGATCTCTCACTTTCTTTCTCTGAACCTCTTGACTGGCTGTCTCATTCCCGGTAGGACCAGTCAAGGGTGAGAGCAACTCAACTGGGTCATTACCCTTTGGCCCACGACAGCACACACCAGACACAGATAAGTCTGGGCCAGCAGAAGCGTGAAATGCAGTTCAGATATCACTCATACAATGCAATCACACACTTTCTATCTCAGAGCGTTGGAAACAATTGATGGAAGAAAATGAAATATCTGTCATCATTTACTCACCCTCATGTAATTCTAAACCTGCATGAATTTCTCTTTTTCTTTGAAACACAAAAGGTGAAATTTTGCAGAACAACCATGCGTTTCCCAAAATCATTGTAAGAGTAATTAGAAACCGTACTAAGGTCTCTATTCGATTGACTTAAAATGTTTTTTGGAAATGTAGCCCACTCTGTTTTTCATGCAATGAAAGAGTCAATTTTACTGGCAAATACCAAAAGGACAAAAAAAAAAAAAAAAAAAGTAAATATGTCTTGGTTTCATCTGTTAGGCTAACATACTTTACTTTTAAGTTTTTGCTAAGGGTGTACTAATACTAAAATTCTGCATGATTATTTTTCTGTTATGGCCGAGAACTAATCAATGACTGAAATAAAAATGTGTATGCTATTTTTACACACAAATAAATAAATAAAAATGAATCATTGTAAATGCTACAAGTGAATTTAAGCATTACAACATTATAAAGTACAGTATGAAAATGGATATTCATTATGAGATTTGCCAAATTATATTTGTGTTATTAAATTATTACTGTTTTTTAGTGAGGGTAAGATTATGCCAAATCTAATAGGGGAAATGAGCATACATAAATCAGTTGATATGGATAAATGAAAAAAAAAATCTCTAATATAATATGGCCAATATCCAATGCTGATACAACCTTTTTTTTCTTCTTTTGTTATGTATCTGTCGCCCATGATTCATGCATTTGCTGAACATCTTGTTGTTTCCTCAGTATAACTACTGAACTTCAAAACAACAACAACAGTGTTTTCAGTGATGAGCGAAACAAGTTGATCAATCCATGCATCCGTGTAGAAATGCAGGTAAGTTGTTTGGTTGTCACTTTAAATTTAGATTTTCTATCATACACTGAGGTAAATTGGACATTGCGGATCACATTCAGTCAGACAATGCAAAATCACTTGAATGTTTTACATATGGAGACTGACATTTTATTTGTAATAATGGACATGACATTTAAAGTGGTGACAGCTCATTATTACACATGCTGTTTTATAATAACATCATATTAATTGAGAGAATACATGTGGAGTTTGTTCTTTTTGTGCTCCTCCATGACCTGTTCTTCTCTGTTTATCAGAGTGTGTTAATACCGCCTGCTAATGTGTTGCATTTACATACATTCTGCAATAAACACTAAAGACCTAAAAAACTGGCCTTTACACTCCATACAGTTTTTTTTTACAGATATCAGATTAGTTAATCAGCATCAAGCTGCTGCCAGATGCTGTGATACAAATTACAATCTTTATTTTCAATGTGTTGCCGGAAGAATGGTTTCAGCCCTCATCCTCAATAAAGCTTAATTCGAAAAGTTGGGTGATAATTTTACCAAGCACAACAGTATAAGACGGTAAATATCATGATTTTATTTTGGGTGAATTATTCTTTTCATATTGCATCACTTACGTATTGATAGATTTATTTTAGGATATTGTAATGACAATTTTTATATAGTATATGTATAGTATACATATAGAAATGTATGTATTTTATTAGCGACACAGAAAGTATACAGAATTTGTTTTCGCCATAAAAATATAAAGCTGAAAGAAAATGCAGTTAATGTATCAAAACATTTTTTTAGGATTTGTAAGTGTCATCTATTAAAGGGTTAGTTTTTATCCCATAATTTACTCACCCTCAAGACATCGACTTTCTTCTTTCAGCCAAATACAATCAGAGGTATATAAAAAAATATCCTGGCTCTTCCAAGCTTTATAATGAGAGTGAATAATGAACGGTACCTTAGATTTTGAAGCCCAAAAAATTACATCTATCCATCATAAAAGTAATACGGCGTGTGTATATATATGTATATATACATATGCCACAGTTTCTGTTTTTATGTGCCATTTTATTACCACAATAACAGACTAGTGTAAAAATAGAAGTTCAAATAATGGCACAAAAGTCTCCCCAAACTGTTAATAGAAAAGACTAATTTACTTTAAAAGCTAATTTATCTAACTTCTACCTCCAGTCCCATCTGGTTACTCCTGTCGACTGACTGCTACCTCGGGCATTGAACCCTCTTTAGCAGTGTGGACTCAGAGAAAGTCCCTTCTCTGTGTCTGTCTCATCACACACATTAACCTGAGAGATAGTGCCAGCGAGGTCAGCGCCAACCAGACCTGATGGAACAGAAAGAGCCGAGCACAAGCTAAGCTCCATTTGCCAGTATCAACCCATCTGAGCCACTGACATGCTCAGAGGATGTGATTCAGTAGCTTGCTTATGTGGCGGTGCTCCAGTGGTAATTAACTGCAGTAAATCTCCATATTGTCCAAAAGACCAGCGGTAAATGCCTATCTGTGATGAACAGTGTTTTTAGCATGCTGCCATGTGGTTGATGGGTGTTCAGCGTAGGTGTTGTGGTTGCTTACAAGCTCAAGTCAAAAGATCCCACTTTCAAGTCTCAATCTGGTTTCTAGATATACAGATATGGGTAATGACATCTCAAATTATGTATTGTGTTTAATACCATTCCATTGTGGAAATGTCTTTTTTTTTTTAAATGGTTAACTCTCTTGTCTTGCTAAGGCTAATTTCACAGATAGCGTTTTACAATTACAGCATTTTTGACAATTACAGCTTGTTTGCAAATGACGCACATTAGCTCAAATTATGTATTGTTTAAAACCATTCCATGGTGGAAATGACGGTTGTGGAAATGACATTTTTAATGAAATGGCTAACTCTTTTGTCTGGCTAAGGCTAATTTCACAGCAAGCGTACAAACAATTACATCTTTGCATAATTTTACTAAATTACATCTTGAGTGGATGCAAAATGTTATCTAATTATTATATCTGATAAAGAGATATTTACTTTGTTGTTGTTTTTTCTTCACGTTTCATGTTGCAAATATATCAATTAATTCACTGACACTAGTCTCCTTGGTAAACAAGTACACTCATTTTTGAAAAGTAAAAAAAAAAAAAACTACTGTACATTAGGGACAAAATAGTTTGTTGTTATGGAAATGACGGCACAACTGCGTGACAGTCATGATTTTTAAAAGAAACCGATATTATTTTAACAAAATTAATATTGAAATGGTTTATTTTTTTACTTGTTTAGATTATCATAGCTTTGACCATTATTCATTTTCAGTTTAAGATTACATGTCTGGGTCTGAGACAAGAATAAAACAATAAAATCAATAAAGAAACATTTTCATTTGTATATTCAGAGCTACATAGGCATTTTAAGTGGAAATCAATTTAAATCCCTTTTACAATCTGACCAAAAAATTATGCATCTCTTGATGGAAATAACATCAAGGAAAAATAACATTTTTGGAAGCTCACGCCAATAAACACTTCATCAGAGAAGAGATGTTGCTGCAAGAGGGAAGTTATTTTGATTAAAGATTACAAGGGCACATTAATAATAAATAAATAATAATAATGGTGCACAAACAAATAATTTATAAGCAATACTGAAATATTCCATAAAAAAAAAAAAAAAAAGAATTGTCCATTTTGATTTCATGGTGACTTCAACCCATGAGACATTAAAGTGCCTTTCAGAAACAATCAGAAATAGTGATGTTTGCCTTAGCAATCCCCACTTATGGCATGTAAGGGAATAACCATTTGACAAATTTAATAATGGTCTGTCGCCTTGAACTGACACTTGACCTTGGCGTAGAAGGCAGAGGGTTGGAAATAAAAGATAGATGTCGTAAAATAATGTGACGATACAGTTATTAAGTTTGGTGGCGTTGTTGATGTGGACGGGGAGGTCTATGGGACCGTGAAATATCACATATGGTCAAAGATCAAAGCTGTGCTGATGGTTTAAGGAGCCGGTCATAAATCAATCTTTTAGAACATTCACGCCAGACGGCCAGCTCTGTTTTGATGTTGTTTCCCTTGGGGCCAAAAAGCTAATCAAATTGCTGACTGACTTTTGGAAAATAACACATGAGGATGGAAAAAGCTCGAATCAGAAGATTATGTAGCAGTTATTAATGGGTCAGTCAGGATAATTGCATTTGCTACCTCAATTGTGAATCTTACACTAGCAGACGGTGTGATGAAGGCCGTTACTGCACCAGTGATTGAGCAGGTTCAAACGCGGCCTGATTTAATGAACCACTTATCTGGTAAATCTAAATCCATACGACCAATTACAGAGCTGCTGATTCACATGGAGTTTGAGTCATCTGACTTCTTCCAGTGAGATACACATTAAGAACAGTGAGCTGGTCAGAATCTTCCTTTTTGTGTCGGTTACATGACTGGAGGTGGCTGAACTCCATACAGATTTCAAGGTACAGATCACCGAAAAATTAAAATTCTTTCATCCATTACTCACCCTCATGTCATTCCAAAACTGTATTTCTTTCTTCTTCGCCATTACAATGAATGGTGCCTGGAGCTTTCAAATTTCAAAATGCAAAACCATTCATTCATTTTTTTTTTCTTAAACAGTTTTAACAGCATAAAAAAAAAAAAAAAAAAAATATTTGATTATCAGTCAAAATACTCAATCAAACAGTTTTATAGTTAACCTTTAAACGCATGCCTTGGGTCTTTATCGACCCGGGATGTCATTCACTACCCTTCCCCTCATTCATTTTTTAAAGGTAGACATCAGGTAACAAAATTCTTTTGTAATATTATTAAAATATCAGAAGAGTTTTATACTATCGCGGCAGTTAGAGATCCATCCGAACCGAACATGTAATAATGATTCATGCATTTAAGTGTTAAATCTGAATCTGTTTATCAGTAAATGGTTTGAATCTTCATGAGTGTATATCCCTTACATCTGCGCACACTGTGTGTTTAATTCTGTTTGCTATCGAGGTGGTCACAGTGATGTCCATTCAGAAGTGCTCTGGGCGATGTAAGCTGTATCTCTTATGAAGCCAGCCCACTGTAATGAGCTCATTAAAGTCATGAAATGTGGTTATGAGGCATGACCAAGTGGAAATTGAAGAACATCTCTCGCTCTCGGATTCTTGGCAAGCTCTCAAACAAGTGAGCAGATTCAAATGTTGTTCTTCACAGTGGCCCAGTCAAAAGTTTGGAGATGTTTGCCCTGGAGCTGTTGTGATGTGAAGCTTGAGAAAGCGACTTCATAAACAGCTCTGATGAGCCCTTGCATTTTCCAGGCATCAATGCCGGTAATCCTGTGTTCACAGAAAATGAGAGAGACACATTAGAGAGTGTGATTCAGAGAGAGGAAATGTGGAATGATACGCTGCACTTGACAGGGGGAAGACAGCCGAGGCCTGTATACATCACACATTATAGCTTTAAAATCGACTTATGATGGTAAACAGGATTTTCTTGCTATTTTACATTTTTACAGTGGTTCATTTAGCAGATGCTTTTATCCAAAGCAACTTTTAGAGTCAGCTAACTCTCATTAGGGTATTAGTTGAGTAGTGAAGTTCACAACGTAATTTCGGGAGGAGTGAACCCATAATCTTTCAATTACCTGCCGGAGCATATAAGCAGCCGCTCACCTTGCTCTGGCATCAGCTGTTTTGGCATCCCTCCAACTCCCCAATTCCACCAACATAATTTAGGCATCTTGCTACCATTATCATCATCCAAGCATTAGTAGTCCCACTGCGGGGTGTATCTGAGCTTGAGTTGAAGCTGCTTCCTTGACCCCTTCCATTGCGGACAGCAAGCCAAATACGCTTAACCTTATTAGATTAAAGATTATATGGGCAAAGGAACTCGTGAATTAGTAGTAGTATAGGGGTAGGGTTAGTACACTCTAAAAAAAATTGGTTCTTTAAAGGTTCTTTACACGTAGTAACAGTTCTATTTAGTACAGTATCGTCCTGAAGAACCCTTCATATGCTGAAATGGTTCTTTGTGTTAGAGTTCAGGGTTCTTTATTCCCACCTTTTTGTTTTTCAAAACTGTCAAAACCTCCTTATTACTGATTTTCTGGAGCTCAGCAATAACTACAGTAACTACACAGACTGTCAACATACTCTCAACAGGTAAATGATTTCTTTCTGAAAAACACTTAAAACATGTAGTATGAGCAGCTCTGTTCAGTTAAGGATACTCATCTTCTCTTCTACACAAAGTAAGTAACAGAGATATGGAAATTATGATCCATATTGTTTGATTTTTTTTTTTCTTCACTTTTTCCTTGGTAAAGGGCTCATTCTGTCCATTTTTGCTAATTTTGGCCATCATGAACATAATTGTTTTTACATAATCAAATGAAAGAGACACAAACTCTAAACTCAATTGTATATTTCAGATTCTGTCACGTACCATAACCTCATCATCTGAAGAGAGAAACTGCCACTCAGAATACACACATAATGAAGGCCATAAAGACATCATAGAGGATTGTGAAGATTTTTTCACTGGAACTTGGTCTTCATTACATCTATATCATGTTCATTGGCAAAGTTACTTACAGTACAGTCAACAGAACGTCTAAAGGGGACCATCAAAATAAAGTGTTTACCTTTTAATCTTTAAATGCATAAATGTTTCGCCAAACTTTTGGGTCTTTAGCGACCCGGATCTATATCTAACACGGATCTCTAATTCAAGCTCTAATTCTAATCTCTAATTGTCGCGATAATATAAAATTAAAAATGAAAGCATATTTTGTTACCTGTTGGAGCTTGGAAGGGTTCAGTTTGAGCAGATGTTTTATCACTGTCCTCCTCAGAGCTCATTTCCCAGAACAATCAGCATCCGTCTCGTATTCATTAATGTAACCAAATTATAGATAATTGCTTAAAAGAAGAAGTTACTTAGCAACTTACATTGCGATGAATGGGAAATCTAATCTATATTTTTCAGTCTGTTAGCATGCAGGTGTTTTTGTCAATCATAACAGGTCATTTATAGAAGATAAATTAAAGGGGTGGTATAATGCCCTTTTCACAAGATGTAAAATAAGTATTTAATGTCCCCAGAGTGTGTATGTGAAGTTTTAGCTCAAAATACCCCACAGAAATTTTTATATAGCATGTTAAAATGGTCACTTTTTGAGGGTGAGTAAACACGCGCCGTTTTTGTGTCTGTCCCTTTAAATGCAAATTAGCTGCTGCTCTCAGCACAAGGGGTGGAGCTTCAACAGTTTGTATCCTTGTACCTCACACAGACATGCACTGAAAATTTCAATGTTTATGTTCAAACCAGAGTCAGACAATAATGGAGAGACTCAAGAAGAATTGACAACATGTAGAATGCAACAGGACATTTCTGAATGGTTAGTTGATGAATTTATGTAGTTTATGTGTAGTATCTGACTTCTAGTCATTGATTAGCATATTCTGTCATGATAATCTATAAATCGCGTTCCCGGGGGAGGGGTTTATGTTAATTTTAGGGTTGGTGATGTCACTAACCCGGGAGGAATGTCCTGTAGTCCTTACCAGCTGTTTGTTGTAGTCCTTAAAAAAAAGGATTTCTTTAAAAGCAAATATCTTCCTTTGCTTTGAACTTTGAGCGTTGTAACTTTGCAGATGTTGTTTATGCTCAAACAGCAACATTACACACTAAATAAAGTTAAAAAAGTGAAATCATAATCAACCACCCCTTTAATATAATATAACAATACCAACCAAAAATGAAAACTAAATTACAACTGGTAGTGTACATAGGTGGACATGCAGCAGTTCTGCTACAAAAATGCATATTAGAGTATTACAATCAATGGCACACCAGTTAGTTTCTGTGTCTAATTACAGTGGTGGAATAAGTGTGTACATCACCTATGAATAGAAGAGTGGTTAAAATAGCCTAAAAAACATGATTTTGTCTGAAATCATGTTGAAATACAGTGTCATAAGTGTCATTTCCATATGACCTAAGAACTAAAAAGCACTGAACCTGAAAATCAGGATCCCTAAACCCCACAGTCGTGTTTCTCATCCACTTATCATGCCACAGCTCTGAGCTCAATTATTAACGCCAGTTTTATTCGTTGAAGTCCATTAGGTACATTTGTTGAATGCTAGCCTGCACTTATGACTAAATCTGTTCATATTTGTCATTATGCAACTGAGGCTTTTCTAAAGGCCCTAAATGAAGTCCATTTTCCACAAGTCCCTCTTACTTTAAAAGCAGCCAAATTCTATATTAATGGGTAAGTGAGCAGGCAAATTATTTTGGTCTTTGCATAGGATTGCATAGGATTTTTTCAAATCATGCTATGGCATAAATAGTACGAAATAACGAAATACCAGCATGTGTTGTATATCGCCATTTGGCCTGTAAGATAAGATAAGATAAGATAAGATAAAATATAATATGAATGAAACCACAAGACAACAAATGTTCATAAATGTAAACATTAATAAAACCGCAATAAAACAGAAAGTGACAAGTGTTAAATAACAAGTAATTGTATTTAATGTAAAATCATTTAGTAACTGTAAAATCATGTTAAGTAATTAAATAAATCTATTTAGACATACTACTCTTTTAACATACCGTTTATAGTAGGGAAGTATTCTATTTCACACGCACTGGGAATGTCCAAAGATTTTGGCCGTGACTACAGCACAGAACATCACAATATATATACCAGTTCTGCACCGCGACTCGACAGGGTGCTTCTTTGTTGAGCGAGATGAGGCACTTACATTTTTCCTGCATCTGTTTTGTTTTTCAACCCCTTGCCATTTTCACACCATCCCTATTAAAATCAATGGGTTTGTGTGTAAAGCCTGAGGCTTGAACATTTTCATTGTACCTTAATGAATAAGACTAGTCTACCCTGAAATATATAAACTAAGAAACATAATAATAGCCTAAGAGTGATTTAAGCAGAAGTTACGTTGATGGTCCAGTGGCTTGTTCCTCCATCTCGACTTCAGGCTTTCATATTGAGATGAAAGCATATTAGAATGAATTATGAAGCATCATGTGACACTGAAGACAGGAATAATGGCTGCTGAAATTTATCTTTTCCAAAATTATACAGTCATGGTCAGAACTATTGGCAGGCACCCTTGGTAAATATGATCAAAGGCTGTAAAAATAAATCGGAATTGTTGATCCTTTTGATCGTTCATTCCAAAAAATCAATTAAGTAAAATAATTAAAAGTGGGGGGTTAAGTTTGGTTTTTCTCCAAAACATGTTGGCC
This sequence comes from Abramis brama, assembly GCF_963993115.1. Classification (NCBI taxonomy): domain Eukaryota; kingdom Metazoa; phylum Chordata; class Actinopteri; order Cypriniformes; family Leuciscidae; genus Abramis; species Abramis brama. Next base: position 28,303,066 of record NC_139983.1, read on the forward strand.
ACATTCATATTCACATTTTTTAGCACACCAGGGTGACTAGGAAAATGAAATTATCCAGCCATGACTTTTTGTTTCACAGGAGTATAAATATGAGATAACACAAAGGCTAAATTCCCTTAATCATCCATCACAATGAGTAAAACCAAAGAATATAGTTCTGATGTGCAACAAAAGATAGTTGAGCTTTACCAAATAGAAAGTGGCAGTAAGAAAATAGCTTTTGAAAATTGAATTGAAAGAATTTAAAATTTCCATTTCCGCCATCAGGGCAATAAATAAAAAAAATTCTAATCAACTAAAGATATAACAAAGATTTTTGTGATGTTTTTAAATAAAAGATTTTGGGCCAGATTTACTAAACAGGGCTAATTAGCATGAGAGTCCAATTACATAAAAGTGCCAATGGGAGTGGAAAGTTCTGCGTGTGATCTACTGATGACGTGGAAATTAAAGAACACAGATGCAGCCGAATCATTTCCATAACGACCAACACAATCTACCAAGAGCAGCGCAAACTAGCATCTGGTTTAAGACATGCTTTTTTGGGTGGTAGATCTTAGTAAAAATCACCTTGCATGATTCATTTAAATACTCTCCTACCATAATTTTGCATCTAAAAGGGAAACAATACAAATGCATATGCAATAAATAACCCTGTCCCACACCTTTTCAGCACTAATTCTTCACTGCGTGTCTTTAATAAATCCTGACTGTAGTTCTTTAACGCTAAAAAAAGTGCTTGAGCTGGCGCAAGCTGTCAGTAGATCTGGCCCTAAAAGGATTAACAATGCAGATTTATTTTCACAGGCTTCTTTGTTCATAATTACCAAGGGTGCCAATAATTCTGACCAGGACTGTATTGTAATAATATTTTACATTACTGATTTTTATTTATTTATTATTATTATTATTAAATAAATGCATTCATGCTGAGAATTAGAGACTTTAGAAAAAAAAAGAAAAAAAACATTTTAAAACCCTTACGGACCCCAAACCTTTGAACTGTATTGTACTGTACTGTGTGTGGAGTTATATTATGTCAACTAGATTTTTTTAAAGTGGTGTGTGCTTGTTCAAAACTCACTGCCACAGGGTTTGTAGATGGTTGTCATGGCATTGCTTTATGGTTGCTATGGTACTCTAGGTGGTTGCTAGGGGGTTACTCACTGGCCAAAGTCCAAAGAACCGCTTCCATCAGATTTGAGATATAGCTTGATTTAACTTGTGTCTGCTGCATCACTTTTTGCCATCTGTCTTTCTTTTTTCTTTTTTTTTATTCTTTTTTTTTTTACTTGCAGTTTATTTTTCCCGTTTGCCTCTAACTGTACCAAAAATTACCATAATTATCCTCTTGAAAATGGGCATCTTACAGTTCATACATATTTAACACCAATACAAACCGGCATAAACATCTATATAGTGGTTCCATTATTGAAGGTTAAACTGTTATTGCTGTTATCACTGTTAAAAACCATGATAAATGCAGTATTCATGAAACAGTAGGTGAACAATCCCTAAGGTACTGAATGCACTGAGATTCTCAAGTGTGCAACCAGTGGAAATTTTGCTATCTCATAATTACGCTGAAGCTGAGAGGCCATCAGATTGTCTAAGCTGGAAAAGAAAAAGTCAGGAAACTGTGCCAAGAACATCTAACAGTTATATTTGTATAAATTAAACCGGCATGTGCATCTGAATGGGTGAAGTGGAAAATTACCTACATTCTCGAGTGTTGATGTCATGCTTAAAGCGCAAAGAAAAGGCTCATTTAATGGAGTTTGTGTGAATTTGTGCGTGCTGCAATTAAAAAAATCAGTCCTGAATGCATGAGCCTCAGTGAACTGCTGGACGCTGTAGGTCGGTAAAGATCGGTGACCACTCAATTGGTGCATCCCTACAATTTCTGTCACTGCATCAGAGAGTAGGCTTTCAGACAACACTATAGAAGAAAAGAGGTGGGAGGAACATTGCAAATGACAGTAACACTTCTCCAGCCAAGAGTCTGCTAACATCACAGCAGCGGACAAGGGTTTGTTTGGAAGACACAGAAGCCTATTAGAATTTGATAAAAGGCTTCAAATGAAGAGTATAATTACTGCAATGTTTGTGAAGTGTGTGATGTACGTCTGTGGCATTAAAGGTGTGAAATTGTCCGTAATGAGCAAGAATGGACGTCTTTTGTGGTCAGAAAGATTTAAAAGCTTGGTGAAAGCTTTAAAGACAAAAATGGGAGTTGTGTGTTTTTCAGTTCATGGTTGTAAAGATTATCTACAGTTCTAAAAGTTAATCAACTTATAGCAGATAGCGTTTTCATTATGACACTTTTAAATCCCATGGCATGGGTCAACAGATTCTATTTTTTTTATTATTAATTCGTTTTTGTTTTTTTTTATGAACGATTTTTAATATATGAAGATCAAATTAAATCTGCCTTTTGTTATTTGAAACTTCAAACTTGATAAAACTTTGAAATTTTATATTTCTTTATAATCATCATTTATATTTGCTAAATACATTTTATAATATATGAATTAGTACATTTAAAACTATGATAATCAAAACAAATTGTGAAATAAACAATTAAAAATGACGACTGTGCTAAAATGTTTGTGTGTGTGTTCAACAATTGAGATCCAGCACCAAACCACCTCTGCCTGTGTAATTCTGTGTACAACACCTAGAATAAAGTCATTTTAATTTCATTCCATGTGTTCCTATGATTATATACTATATAGAATGTGATTTTCATAGGTGTTAAAAAATAATTAATTTAGGCTTATACTACCAGGCTGTTAAATGCTTGGTTCTGATTGGCTGATGACCTCACTAAAAGGTGCACAATTGTTTTCAGGGAAACGCACAGCTATAGTTCCAGGTCTTGACCGCATTACAGTTTCATATCACTTCGCCAAATGATTTCATTTAGGCCTATTTCAAAGCTCCTAACAGTCTACACAGGGGAACCGTCAGGGTCCTCTCGGCCCTCAGAGTGGGCCTAAACTGTTATAAAATTAATATTTACAAATGTTTAAATAATAGTTTAAAAAGTAACAACTTTTTTAAATAAAAAGTCATCAGTTCTAATGTTATTTTAGGAATTTATAATTTGACAATAAACATCCTAATCTTTTTGAGGAAATAAACCCTTCAAATCTGCCTCTTCAGTGCGAGTTGTTTTGTAAAGACGTCCGTTTTCTCCATAATAGGATTTTTCCGCCTGACACTTTCAACTCTGTGATTGGTGGTCTAGCTGTGAAATTACAGAGGGCCAAGCCATAGCAAGTTAATGAGAGAAGAATTTCAAATAACAGGAAAATTGACCAATCGTATCGTCCCTCTAAATGGGTGGGGCTTGTTATCGCTGAGTGAATAGGCTTGTTCGACTTCATGCACCTCTGCGTAGACCGATCGGCGGATGACTTGAAGCAGTGCATGCTGGTTAGAAATTTTGTCCGATTTGATACAGCGCCAACGCCACGTGACTGTGACGCCATGTGGCCATCAAAGTACTGCGAGAGCAATTCGAGAGTAGCCGGAGAACTCAGCCAGCGCAGCTTCTCAAGAGCGGCTACACGAGCTCTGATGACGACACAGCTGTTCCACAATTGGCCGGATTCACCGCATGACAACGATCACGTGTGTTTCGTGTTTATTCTCCCACCTTTAGTTCCACTAAAGCTCACAAATCAGTTTTTTATAACAGTAAACACTCTTTTCATGTAGTCGCAATGTTATATTGTCATGTTTATCAAAATAAAACTGATTAAAAACTCCACTACATTGATATTAGTTATAGGCTTATGTTGAACTTTGTTCTTGTTCAAACAGACGCTGTATGAAGCAGTACATAAAGTACTGAATGAAAATGTCTCTGAAACATCTGTGTATTTGGCAAATATTGCATTTATTTCACTTCAGCTGTGGTAAAGTATGCAAACACCACGTGAGCGGGTCACTACGGGAACCAGAAAGTGTCCGACTTTATGTCTCCGTTTGCAGCTCCTCCCCGTCTGCACGCGGCAACTCTCACCGATCGTTTACATCCAGCCGCAGCCGATGTCGAACAAACCTTATGACTTGTTCCGTCCGCTGTGAGGAACTCAATCGGAGAAGAAGAAAAAAAACGCTGATAAAATAGCTAGCATTATTCGCTATGGAAACTGCAAGCAACATTAGAGTAGGACATCATTGCTAATTTATTATCCACACAGTTTTCAAGATGAACTTTTAAAGAAAAGCTGGAGTTAATTGGCAAAGGAAGACCTACACCAGAGCTTAATTTTGTGCAGAAAGCCAAAGCTTTTTAAAGTACTTCAGTTCAACCACAGTAATTAAGCGATGCCCCTGGATGACCGCATCAATCAAGAAGCTAAAGCTTTACTGCTGGAATTGTTTGCTGTTTGGGTAAGTTATTTATAATCTGTTACGTGACTGATTTTATTCTGGCCATTATATGTTAAGCTTTACTTGAGAAAACAGTTTTGCAGAATTATTGTTCAAACAACATTGATTCCAACCACAGGTCGAGAGCTGTAGGGCCAACCACACAACTTTATTCTGCTGTTTGCAGGAACATGCTTTCATGTCCTCGATTGCTGCATTCCTACAGTTTTTGTCACTGCATCAGAGAATAGGCTATCAGACAACACTAGAGGAAAAGATATGGGAAGAACAGAAAACACTGCAAATTACACTATGACAGTAGTTTTTTTGGAAGACACAGAAGCCTATTAGAATTTGATAAAAGGCTTCAAATGAAGAGTATAATTACTGCAATGTTTGTGAAGTGTGTGATGTACATCTGTGGCATTAAAGGTGTGAAATTGTCCGTAATGAGCAAGAATGGACGTCTTTTGTGGTCAGAGAGCTTTAAAGATCCCATCAGAATTGGAGTTGTGTGTGCGCCATGGGTGTCATAATCTTAACAAACATGTGTGCCATGTTTGTTAAGATTATCTAGGTAGTTCTAGAAGTTGACCAACTTTTAGCAGATAGCGTTTTCATTATGTCCCTCCCCTTGTTACCACCTGACATTTTCCGCTTCATTCATATGAACATCACTCTCTCCATTTACTCTCCTTACTCTAAAAGTAGTACTTAACCTATGAAATGGCAAATCTGCAATGTAGTTTGTAAAGATGGATAAAAATATTCAAAACACATTGACTTGCATACATTTTTAGCTCCAGAGAGGTACTGAGTGCTGGAGAGACACAATGGCTTAGAGACTGATGAGGCAACGATCTCGTGACACACTGGCATCAGACACGTCCATCGTTCCCCTTTGCATCACCCACAGCTTCACCTACTGTGCCAAAGCCCCTTGTCTATTCCCTGTCCATCATACCTTCACATGCATGCACACATTCCCTTGGGGCAGTGCCACCAACACACTCAGTCAGGGTTCACTGCTTCCCTCTGACTGCACCGTCTGTCTGGCCCTGCTGGAGATATACACACACACACACACACACACACTTATACACTTCAGTGCTCTTCTTTAAAATACATCATGCAGAGAGCTTTGAGCAACATACACTCTCTTATGACCTCAGCCAGCAGGAAGGAAGAGACACATGGGAGTGAGACTGTTCTGAAACTTCTCTATCTCTGTCTCTCACAATCACTCACATTCTTTTCTGTTTTCTACTTCCATTGGAGCAACAACAAATAATCGGTAATGAAAATAATCGACGATGGATTTCATTATTGATTAGTCTGTCTTTGTGATGTGTACAAGAACCTTCATCAGTGACTCCACTTTAGTGTAAAACACATGAAAAACATGAATGTACATTTAGTGTAATATTAATTGTAATAGTAATATATTATTACCATTTTTATTTTTGCAGAACAGCCATCCTAACACCAAGTGACTGAAGAGAAATACTGTAAGCAGCGCATATTTATTTCACAGGCTATGGTGGTAAAATGGCACACTGTCAAATCATGTCAAGTCACATCTATTTAAATAGCACTTAATTCCGATTGTTTTAAAGCAGCTTCACATTAATAAACATGAAGACTTTTTGGAAGGAGAGGCTTCGGGGGAACTGAACAGAGCGTTACATACAGACTGAGAAGAGTACCCTAGTACCCTACAAGTATTTAAAATGTAACAAGTAGTGTAAATATTTCCATTACTTTATTAAAGTAACTGATTTATTTTTGATTACTTATCTAAATTTCTAACTGTTCATGATTTTCAAACATTTAAACCATGCAGGTTAACCTTATTGTAGTAGCCTACTCAACACTGATTACTATCAGACTTTCAAAATCACTTGAATTACAGTTTTTTACAATCGCTATGACAATTTTTTCAATACTTTTAACAAATGTCCGAAACTCTTAACGCACCAACACACCTACAACACACAATTGGCAAAACAGTTAATTTCATGCTCAAAATCACACATTGTAAACTAAACTCCAACACTAATTTTCAAAATACAATAATACACTAGCAACAATACACTATGTCTACCAAAACACTGCAAACATGTCTCAAAATCAAATATTTTTTCAAAACACTAACATGTCTTCTCGTCCAACAGGAAGATTTAGTCAATCATAGCACAATGTCATAAAAACACTAACATCAGATGGAATTACAGAAACTGCATTATTTGATATGTGTCAGGTATGCCCTTATACAACAGACAGTATATTGTATTGATCATAGATTGTGTTTTGCACTGCAGTTTCTTTTGAAGCCTCTCTACATTTTTGTTTTGTTGGGTTTAGGTCTTTTGCTGCAGAAATTCAATAAAAAAAGATAAAAATATAAAAAAATCACGACTTGCTTTACGGCACAACGTCACATACATCAACAATATATGAAGCAGCCTCTATGGAAGACACTAGGATGCATTTCAGACGTGAATCATGGCAGAGTCGACGAAGAAAACGAAGAAAGCGCAGTCGGAAGAGTGCAGAGACGGCTCTGCGTGAGTGGTATTTACGACAGTAACGTTAAATACAAGTACTCTAGGGGTCGCTGTTTGAGAAAAACAGAAACTGCATAGTGTGCCTTTAACTGACAGTGGCAGATTACATCATCCCATCAGTGAGGAGGCATCCTCAAACATCTGGCTGTCGATTTGTCATGCAGATGCAAGCTGGAAAAAACTTAAAAAGAGAGCCAGAAGATCAAGCGCTTCATGGGATCTTCCACTCCCTAAGGAGAAGACTGATGCCTTCGGGAGAAAAAAAGGCAGAGATGGTTCTGAGGTAGAGCTCTACTGTAGATTCAACCCCTTCATAGGTAACATCTTTTTATAGTGTCATGTATTACAGATGTCTGAGTCATTTACACTTGAATTCACTATTTTTCACATCTCACTTTAGCTGACTACGTCAAGAGTCACGCCGTTCCAAATCCGTGTCAGCTCTCTGAAGCACAGCTACAGTTCCTTTGACGTCGCATCCTCAGGGAGACGCTTGTTAAACTCCAACAGCCAACAGGATTATTTCAGGTAAAGCAGCATTGGAGCTATTCACCCGAAAGTAAAGCCTTGCTTGACGTGGCGTTTAACATCTTCATGAGTAAGCCGTGCGTGTGAGCTATGTGGGTAAAGGGCATCTGAGGAACATTGTGACTTTACAAAAGATTACAGGTGGGCCATCTGCTTCTCAAACAATGGCAAGACACATTTTCCAAAAAGACCACACAGAATACGCATATAACAAAGCATTATGCACGACCGAGAAAGTGACGAGGAAAGGAAGGCAATGAAACTGCATCAGACAGAAAGGGAAAGTGAGTTAAAGTCATTCCCTCACGTAAAGCAAAGCAATATTGATCCAGTTGCCTCAATGAGATTTATGGCACTAAAACCTTCCAGTAAAGTCAATAATCATACTACACATATGAACTGACACTAATCCATATCCATAAAGGTAAATTCCTCTCAACATGACACTTACATTGTAAATTTGTTCGGACCACAGAGTTAGAACTCTGCCAATGGCAACATATTACAGAAAATGTGTTTACATGAATAAAACTATCACTTAAAACCTCATGAAGCATCTAGCTATTCATCGACACTTTATTTTATACTTACACTGTGTATATAAATCTCATTTCTACCTACAGTATCCAACTGAGATGCATCGCTCATGCTGCATGCCTCTATTTTCAGAAAACAAATGAAAATCTATTATTCTGGTATCAGGTATGAATTTCAGATCAAGTCATTGAAGAGTATCTATTACTCTGGTCAATTAAACAGAGCTTTCCTGAGTTACTGTGTTAGGCAGAACACACTGCAAAATGGACTATGCATGTTCTTGACATGAAGCCACTTCCAAATGGTAGGCATCTTAATTTTGTTGCCTTCTAAGGCAATGGTTCTCAACTGGTTTGACCTATGAGACCTACATTTAAACACTGAACACAAACACTGATGATTAACAGTATGAGGTAAGGCTACTAAATAGCAGCCACAAACTAGTATTTGTTAATACAATAAAGTAAGTTGGTATGAGCCATTACAGTCCTAAAAGAATATAGAATATAACAAAATATGTGAACTGACATATACTAACATATGCTTGACATCTCATCTGACAGCACTAAGCAACGAGACAGTTTGCTATAAGCTTCGGAACAGAGCCATTGTTTCCTGCCTAGCCTGACATACTGGTCTGACAAAGTTGGTGTGTCTGGATGCTGGCTGTATTCATCATGTATCCCCATGTAATAGAGCCGAGTCCCTGCTGGAGCTTCTGGAAAAGTAGAGCTGGAAGTTGGCCTAATCGGCTGGCATGGAACGGTGCTATCACCCCCAGTCATGTGCCTTCTGCAGTCCCATAAAAAAAATTGCCGTTTAGTGAGAGAAGGGAATCCATTTGTGTGGCTCCAACTATTGTTCTCAAACTAATTATCACAATCACATTCACAGCAGGTACCTACACAGATTATCTCAAATGCATCTTCCATGTACGTCTGTTACATGCTATTCACAGTGGTGATGCAGTGGTAAAGTCTTGTCTCTTGTCGTTTCCACTGTGTTATCGTCGATCATACTTATGGCACATCTATATTAAAAGATAAAGACACAACACTTAACCCCATTAAGCCAGACACTCAATCACTTGGGTGTCAGAAATCCCAATTTGATAAAATTGCATCAAAGGAAATTGTCCTCAAACCCCTCTCTGGAAAAAAGCGAGTCAATGTTCTATGAGGTTTCTAAAAGTCAAGCTCACTTTTCTGGCTAAATCGAGACCCAAGGTGACCCCAAGGTCTTTTACCTGTTGAAAGACACCTGCAAACAGTCTGAAGTTCAGGGTTATAAACTATTTTCTCTGCGAAAAGAACTATGTCACGTCTAAGTTCAGATACTCTTATTTTGCAGCTCATTTTATGTTGTTTCTGTTGTCACTATTCCTGTGGTTTATGCTGCCTACATATGCTATTGGAATTATCGTAAATATGAGTTTCTTAGTTCAAAATTGGACATGAACAGTCTTTCACGTCCTTTTTACCACTAGGAAGCTCGGGATACTTTTGATTCCAGAGTTGGGCGTGCCATAAACTTTAAACATGGCGGAGGAGAGAATGATTGCTGCAGTGATTGGTATTCTTACATATATGAATAATCAGTGTATTGTATGTTTTACACACAGAGAAAGTAACCTGTATTTGACCGAAATTCCAGAATCGTCAGCAAGCTGCGACGAATGTTTATATGGTTGTCAATAAATGGAACGCTAAATATAATTTTGGCTTTAATAAGATTTTCACAATAAATAAATTAGGCAAGAATGGTGTCCTCCATGATTCCTGTTATTGCCGACAACAAAGCACTTGAATGCGATAAGCTCGTAATCACAACTTCAGAAGTGGGAAGTAGGAAATTTCCGATAGCATGTGAAGGCAGCATTAGTTCCAGTTTTTCTTAGGAACCACATTGCTGTTTTTCTTGGGAACCAGTGTCTTGTCATTGTCTTTGTACACAAAGCTGTTAAATTGCATACATTGGTGTGTTTTACCATATGGCTGTTACCTTCGATCCACTGATCTTAGGCATTAGACAAAACTATATACAGGTGCTGGTCATAAAATTAGAATATCATCAAAAAGTTGATTTATTTCAAGAATTCAACTTAACAGGTGAAACTAATTATATAGACTCATTACATGCAAAGTGAGATATTTCAAGCCTTTATTTGTTATAATTTTGATGATTATGGTTTACAGCTTATGAAACCCACGGAATCAAAATCCCAGAAAATTAGAATATTACATGAAATCACACAGTAATTACACAGTAATACCATGGTCATTGAACCAGGTTTTGGTTCTTTTGGCAGTGTGGGCAGGTGCAAATCCTAATATTCTAATCTAGATGATATATTAGATGATATTCTAATTTTATGACCAGCACCTGTATATGGTTTTATATAGGAATGTATTCCTTTGATGGCAACGCTGAATTGTTAGCATTAGTACTTCAGTCTTCAGTGTCAAATTTGTTTACTGTCTTGACATTACCCCAAACCTTTGAAAGGTAGTGTATACATATATTTTAAATATATATAGGCCCATATTAATATATATAATAAATAAATACATACTTCATCCAAAAATATGTTTGTGTGTGTGCGCGTGCGTCCAGATGGTGTAAATCAAAAATAACTTGCTCCTTTGATCCATAGAGGTGAGACAGCTTACAAATAGAAAAGAAAAATAACCAGGAAATCTTACAGAATATTTAAAAGTTGGGTCAATGTGGGTTAAGGGACTTTGTTTTTGCCTGGGATCCTGGATGCATTGGTGCAAATCAATGACCAGAGCCAATTTCCACAATGTCACGCCTGCCATTTTTGTACACACTCTTATCTTTCAACATTCTCAGGATGAGAGTGGCCGGTGCATTTAAGCTCTTTACTTCTCAAGTCTTTAGGCTTTAGAGATGAAGGGTTCAGTCTGAATGGACCATTGGTGAATGTGCAGGGTGGATATAGTAAAACCCTTGAAAAATGTACATGTAATGTGTCTGCGGGATGCTGGATTGGTGTTAGTTGGATTGGAATGAGTACGGCTGGTCATATAGAACTGACCCTGATGGGATGACAGGGAAATATGCAAAGCCATCCCATCATGAGAGTGAAGTGCGTTCCTCCTGACACCAATCTCTTAGCTTCCCATGCAAAATAAACCATGGCCAGTTCCCTGCAGTTTAGGATTTTACAGTTTGTCAGTCTAATCTGACCCGGCTAAAACACGCTGATACAGCTGCCTGCCTTTAACCGCATGTTGGAAACCATTGTGCATATACCAATCACTGTTGGTTTCAAGGTGATTTTTAGTGGCTATATAAAGTCAGTTCCCCTTAAGTTCACACATGTGTCATAGCAGAGTAACCAGTTATAGTTCATCACATTAACTATAAATATGTTCCTGTCCATGTTTTGACAATCAGAAGTGTATAATACTTTTTTCCCTCTTTTCTTTCTGAATGCTATTGTTTTATCGGTTAAGCTCTAAACAATTAATTTTATGAAGTGTTCTGATTGAAAGTGTGCTTAAATTATCTTTTTTTTATTACTGTTTTTATAAATCAGTTAATTTTTTTGTGTGTGTGGCAGTGACAAAAGTTAAAGGGGTGGTTTTGATTTCACTTTTCTAACTTTAGTTAGTGTGTGATGTTGCTGTTTGAGCATAAACAATATCTGCAAAGTTATAATGCACAAAGTTCAAAGCAAAGGGAGATATTTTCTTTTAAAGAAATTGCTTTTTAAGGACTAGGCTACTATATCAGCCCGTTCTCATCCCAAGGCGTCATATACTGACGCTTTTGAAATTTCTTCAATATCCGACGCACAGGGCACCCTTAGACGTCTATATGAGACGCAGATAAATATAAATAGAGTCTAGGAGGCGCCTCCTAGCGGTCTAACCCTAAACCTACCCCAGACCTAAACCTACCCATAACCGGCGTCTCATATTGACGCTAAAGGGTGCCCTTTGCGTCGGATATTGAAGAAATTTCAAAAGCGTCAGTATATGACGCCCTAGGATGAGAATGCGTTGACTATATATATAAAATGTTATTTCTTTCTGTGATGGCAATGTTGAATTATTGCAGTGCCCCTGGGTGCTCAAGTAACATTTATTATTCTTAACATTTCTTACATTATCATTGTTAAAAACAGTTGTGCTGCTTAATATGTTTGTGATTTTTTTTTTTTTTTTTTGAAGAACAGAAACTATTTTAAATAGATTTTTTCTAACAATTTAAAGGTTTCACTGTCACTTTTGATCAATTTAATGCATCCTAGCTAAATAAAAGTATTGATTATTTAATTGATTGATTGATTATTATTAAGATCTTTCTGACTCCAAATGTTTGAAAGACATTGTAATACCATGATATATATATCTTACATTTTAAAAAATATATAATTCTTTGTTTTTTATTTAATTTTTTTTGCATTACGGTAATGAGAATTGTGGTGTAAATTTACTTAATTGTAATGAAAATACCGTAATGTAAGGTTGCATAAGATGCAGCCAAAAACATCTACTTTTACATCTACTTAAGAACAAGCATCCTTCCCAATCACAAACGTTGATACGCATACAAACACATTGAATCACACACCCTCCATATTAATCATCTGCTCAGCCTCCCCTGATTTTAGACAGAGCTTTTAGAGAATGATATGCTTCCTTAGCCAACTTGATATTAAAAGCTCAATCATCCCTGCAGGCATATGTCCATAGAGAAACCCCACTATGGCAGAGCTGTTTGCTATCCTTGGCATGTGCCTCTCTCACGACATGCATCCAGAAGCCCTCCCCTGCCATTACCAAAACAGACCCTCACTTGCTGGAGAACGTTTGTCTCCGTTTCCTCTTTCAATTGTCACAAAATTGTCACAAATCTCAGACAAGCGAAACCTTCAGGGTGCATCTCACACAACCTACATTATTATCCAAATTTCCACCCCAATTCTCATTACGGTAAGGCAAAATCTATTTTTATTACTGTAATGTGAAAAATCTGTGATACATTATTTAAACTGTAAAATGGTAGCATTTCTATTGCCTGTGGTGTATGCTGATTTAAATACAACAAAATAATTGTATTATAATTTTTTTTTTTTTCAGTAACAGATAAAACAATAATAAAAAACACTGACACATGTCGGTCATTTTGTAAAATCTTATATATTTGCATATTTTCAATAAATAAATGGCACAAAAATTATGTATTATACTGTTTAAAAGTTTGGGGTCTGTAAGATTTTGTAATTTTTTTTTAAGAAGTCTCGCCTGCTCACCAAGGCTGCATTTATTTTATCATTACTAACAGTAATATTGTGAAATATTACAATTTAAAATAACTGTGGTATATTTTAATATATTACAATTTAATTTTAGGTTGATATAACAATATATTACCAAGTTGAGCAAAGAGTTGTTGGTATTTAAATATTGGTATTATTATTTTTTTTTTTACATTGATGCTAAAATTACATTGTCAGATTTGTGACATCACTTTTTATGTAATGCTAAAACATTGCTGTTCACTTTCAAAAGTTGTTGTGAGGCTTCCTTTTCCCAGAAAGAATCTGAAACATGGTTATAAAATTTTGAGTTTTAAAATATTTTAAAATATAATTTACATTTATTTTACACACTTAAAGCAATATCGTATCGCATATTGAATATCGCATTATTTACCAAGTTATCGCATATCGCATTTTTCTTCAATATCTTGCAGCCCTAATGCATGTAGTTTATTAGATCCATGTCGTACAGTGTGATTTGTAATGATCTTATAGGATTGCCAAAATTGCAGAGTCTGTAGCAGGCATAAGGCAAACGGTGACCAAGAGAACTACTGAAAATGAAACAAGACAGAAACTAAACATGAATGTGCCAATAGCAGGGATACCTTCAAGGTCTCCAAGTTAAGGACAATATTTTCTCTTTCTTTTTCTCTGTTCTCACTCTATCTTTCTTTCTTGAAATGGCATTTTGAAATAAACAAGACGAGTACAATGCACGAATACAATACCAGTGAACCTTGGCTTTTTTGTTAGTAGCGTTTCTCAAGCACACAACAGTGAGGCTGTCAGTTGTCCTTTGTGATAATTGTGTTCCAGCCCAACGCTCAGCCTCCCGTCCTCTGTGCCTCCGCATGTGAGCCCTGCGGACTGCTTTGATCGTTTCGTGTTGTGGCTGTTACACATGGGAGCATACCTTTATTTCATCACGTAAGCTGAGTGTTGATGACTGAATCTTTACTGTGAGGAATGACAGAATGAAAATAGGGTCTGAGCAATACAAAATAACTTGGGCCTGAATGTGAATCTGATGAACGTTGCAATTCAAAGAATTTCAAGTTGCTGCGTTTCGGGGTTCTGTTGTCATCAGTGAGTTTTAATGGGTGATTTTCTGTATCTCTACATGACTTGAAGTCAAATGAAGTACTGAGTGTTTATTTTAGGGATCATGGAGGTACTTCCTGGTACATTCAGCACAATATCAATGGATTAAAGTAAAGAGTTAATATACTTTTCCCCACTGTGATCTACTTGCAATGTTAGTAAAGTTCATCATATTCTCATGGCAATTCGGAACAATTTCACATTTTCGTAAATTGGCAGTGAATTTGTATAAATTCGTCTGATCTCGTTCGCACATTTTTAAAGATCTCCTTACAGCCTGCTTACAACTGAGGGTTGTGGTGGTAGACCTTCAAGCTTAGTTTTTTTCTAAAAATCATTCATTTTCATACGACTAAAATTAAAATTGTAACGTTTTTACGTAAAGTTTTGTCTTTTAGTTTCTAGCTTTCATTTTCCACCAAGGTTTAGCTTTTTAGCAAAGTTAACCCATTAGCCCCTAATGGTAGATTTATGTAACTACGCAATATGGTTCTATACAGTCTCTTTTTCTATTCAAAATTAGCTGCATACTCTGACAAAATTAATATTTTTGCATGAAACATATCTAACACAGCTGGCGCCAACGCAAACCCTCTTTTTGGTGTTAAAAAACTACTGTCAGGATTTATTAAAGACACAGTAAAAAATAGCACAGAAAAGGCGTGGACAGGGTTATTTTTGTGGCTGACCTTATCACATATGCATTTGTAGGAGTTTCCCTTTCAGACTCAAAATTTAAGGGAGGAGAGTATTTAAATGAATCATGCAAGGTGATTTTTACTAAGGTTTGCGCTCGTCAATTTACTGGTATTTGCGCCATTATTTACCACCCCAAAAAGCATGTCTTAAACCAGACGCTAATTTGCGTCTGGTTTGCGTCTTGGTAGATTGCGTTGGTCATTATGGAAATTATTCGGCTGTGTATGTGTTCTTTAATGTGTGTGTCGTCAGTAGATCACACACAGAACTTTCCACTCCCATCGGCGCTTTTATGGAATTGCGCTCTCACGCTAATTTGCCCTGTTTAGTAAATCTGGCTCTATATTACACGTTTTACCATGGCTGATTCTTTTTGGAGGGCTCTAAAAAGCATTATGTCATTAGTTTTCTAAAAACAGCATTATAAGATCACAAAACAATCTGTGTTGAAATGTGCCAATTAAGCTGTTAAGATCAGACTGAAATGATCAGATAAATTGATATGCAGAGCTTGTTGTAGTTTATTGTGACTTGACGGGTTAAGTTTCTGATCTCCCAATAAGTATCACTGACATGTAAACATGGATGTGTGATATCACAAAATTGCAGAAGGTCAGAACAAGTCATTTTTTGGAGCTCAGTTTAAATTTGAACTTTTAAGTGGGCTGAGGAGGAAGTTTTGAGTTCTGAAAGTTACAATGTGTTTTCATAGTGCGTCAAGTTCTTTTATCTCAAAAGATCAAGGAAGATTAGATTTCTCAAATAACCCCTTAAACCACAGGAGAGGAATGAGCGTGGTTTCATTAAGCAGGTTAATTAAAAATATGTTCAGGTTCTGATGACTAAATCTGAATCAACTGTAGAAATTCGTAAAAGGCTGAAGAGAAAAGCCACCAGTTTCTGCATGAAAACTCTCTCTCTCGCTTCATTCACCTCCCCTTAATTTCACCTTTATTCTCTCTTGTTTTATCTATCTGTCTGTCTTACATGATCGACAGCTGGTTCTTGAGAATGGGGAGCTGGAACAGTGGAGGGGTTGAGCTGGAACAATAGAGAGAAAAGTGCAAATGTCAGTGAAACTGTCTGCTTCATTTACCCAGGACCAAAAAAGTGGCTTATTACAAAAAAATTGATTTATGATAAAGCTCTCAGGAGACCTTGAGGACCTACAATGAGCAAGGACTTCCTCCAGCCGAGTCAAGCTTCCTATAGAACAAATTATCTCTCCATTGAAGAGACTCAACACAACTGTTTGTTGCTTTTGACCTAAAGCTAATAACTGATATAAAGGGCAGAAATTAGGATAGTTCACCAAAAAAATGAAAACCCTGTCATTTAACCACCTCATGTAATTCAAAACATCATTCTGTTTGACTCCTTTCATATATGAAACACAAATCAAGTTATTTAGAAAAAAAAAGTAATTACACGCTGTCAAATTCAGTACACATTCAACATCACAGTAACAGTTCCTGGTTTATTTTGCATCAGACATAACTTTCATGAAAAACTATCAGAAAAACAACTCTCATTCTTTTCCTGTGTGTCATCATTATGTATGACTCCTTTCATGTGTAGAACACAAATAAAGCTTATTTGAACAAATGTTAATTACACACTGTTATATGAGTCAGAAGACTGAAATCTCACAAACCTAAAAAAAAATAAACATCACAGTAACAGTTCTCGGCTCATTTTGAATCATGCATAACTTGCATGACTCCTTTTCTGTACATCATCATTCTCCTTTCATATGACGAACACAAATAACAAAAAATGTAATAAATGTTAATAACACATTTAACTCTATGACTGAGTTAGCAAATAAACTGAAGTCTCACAAACCTGAAATATACATAACGGTTCCCGGTTCATTTTGAATTGAGGATAACTGAAATATGACACGTTAAATGAGGGACTAAGTTTGATTCAAACTGCAAACTTACTAACAAGTTAGAGAATATTTTGTAGACTAAGCATCACGTCAACTTTGTCATAATTATGATCAAAGCATGACTTTTTTTTCTTAAGTGGTGAAAATCGGGAATACCATTAGTTCTACCAGAAAGACTCGGGAGGCAAGAGAACGTATGAATAAGATTTATTTAACAGTTTGTATGCAACATGAAATGTTAAAGTTCTTTGGCGTAGGCCCCGTCCGTAATCCAAATCCAGAGGGTAGAAGACACTTGCAGTTCCTGCCTGAAGATGAAGGCAAGGGACGGAGCCTATACCCCAATGGATGGACAGGGACCGACCTGGTGGTGGTGGGGAGGATGGGGGTGAACGCCGGTGTCAGTTTCTACGAACGTAGTAATGGGTGTTAACCGGGCTTAAATACTCCATATGTCGAGTGGTTATTGGCTAGATCTGTGGTTAATGAATGACGTGATATTAGAGTCTTCCCGGTAGAACTTGCACTAGAGCTCCCATTTCTAAATGACTCATAAATGAATATGATGCGGCACACACCAAGGTTGAAATGTGCAAACATGAAAGAAATCACAGAATTTTGCTTGGATGAATAAATCATTTAAGGCAAAATAACCTCCATCATGTTTCAGGCTATGCTATGAGAAGTATGCCGCATTTTCTTTAAGATCATCATACAAGGTTAAGTCCTGAAATGCAGTGCAATACTGACCTTTCTAAAAGAATAAGGCTATTCATGCTCATCCCAGAATATAGTAAAATAAACGAAGGAACATTATTTACATCATATATCATCTACAATGGATAGCAAAGCTTCAAACCAAATTATTCCTCAAGAAGCCCTTGGGAACCCCCAGCAGGTTTAGCAGCTGGTCACAGATGTGAACCAACAGCATTCTTTGGCTTTCCCCAAACATAAACCCTTCATGGTCGAGAAAAGATGACACAGGAGACCATATTAGGCAATGCGATTTTGTGCTTTGGATTTGAATATGAGCGATTTGCCGAATGGCAGTCCTGCCACAAATTCCCCAACTCCATGAAGTTGACAACGTAGATTTGAATGAGTTTAGGGTCACAAAACAGCTGATTCAGGAAATTTGAAAGTAACTGAAAACATTTTGAGCATGTACTTCTGTGCAGTGTTGGGGGTAATCAGATTACTTTTTCAAGTAACAAATAAAGTAACACATTACTTTTTAAATTTACAACAAAATATCGGAGTTTCTTTTTCAAAAAGTATAAAATCGGAAGTGTAGATTTGTTGTGTGTGCTCATTTCAATTGCACAAAAACAGATTCAGTGTTCCTCAAAATGAATAAAAACAGTAAAATGCTATTTAAGAATATTATGCAAACCTGCGATAATTAAATATGTTAAATAGTAAAAACAAACTTTATGTATTTAATCTCACTTTATTAACACTTTATTATTTATGTCTTTGCTGCTGACCTAGGAGTAACACAATATTGTTAGGATTAACTTTTGAAAGTAAATTTCCCCAACACTGCTTCTGGAATACAACATCTATACTGTAAGGTGTGTGTAAGTTTATGTATGTGAGCTTCAACTTGAGACCAGCATTCTTACTTTTTCACTAATATAATTTGTTCATTTTTGCATGTGCTTTAATTATTTCATGTGTTGTTTTGTAACTGTTACTGCACCTACAATTTAGCATATAGCCCTTCGGCGTCTGTTCCTTCATGTGGTTTTGAAAACACGTCAAAGTGTTAATTGTCACACCTCCTCTGTTGCTCACATGCGCTACTAGTTGGCAGTCATTGTGACTGAGGTTAGAGGTATCAAATTTATGAAACATATTCAGAGTTTTATAGAAGGCATTTAGTAGCAAGTAAACTAGATGTCCATGAGCAGAACTGTGTATTTGTTTTTGCCTGTGAAATAATCAGTATTGCTTTTAGTTGGACAAATTACTGGTTACAAAATCTACATATTTTTTCTTAATGTGTTCTGTACAGACATTTGTAGTTGTGAATCATTATTGTGGTAGCCTATCATACATTTAAGAAATATCACACTCACAAACATGATGTTCTTCCTAATTTCATAAAGGCTGAGCTTAAACCAGCAGCATGTATACAGCAATTCAATAAACAATGAGTATTTATTTTAGACCCAATATTGGCAATTACTTAGTCCATTTTTGCTACGCCAACAAAAATGAAACCAAACCATGACGGATGGGCAGCTAAATCTGCAAAACAAAGTAGTGGTGCTTCAGAACGAATCAGTGTGTTTGAACTAATCAGCTGAGTGAGTGATTCAATGACTCACAATGACTCAAACAGTCACTTGTTTCATTGATTAATGAATCAATGAATGTTCACTTAGAAAGACAGTCACTTGTTTGTTACCTGCAGATCCCCACCACTATTGCAGTCTGTCTGGAAGAAGCAGAGTGACAAACAGTAAAAGTCCCAGAGCTGTCTGCTGACTGAACGTGCAAGGAGAAAAGTGCTACCTGAAAGAGTGACCGTAGTCTAATGATGTTGCTATGCTAATTGTTCTGGGCTTTAACAAAAAGGTTATAAGTTCAGTCCCAAATTGGTGTGAACCTTGGACTGAAGTTAATTAGATCGCAATCCTTCTCCATCACCACTGTGCCTTTCGCACTCATTTAACCCCAGGTTACTCCAAGAAGACTGTCCTAGCAATCAGTATACTGTCATTTTCACTGGATTAACAGCATTTGCTTAAAAGACAATTAGCTAAATGCATAGTAGAATAATATAGAGAATAATATGAAATCTAAAGCGGGTAAGGTAAAAGATAAAGGTAATCTATTTTTCTGTTTGGTTAGAACTGATATTTAAGA
Source organism: Abramis brama (assembly GCF_963993115.1). NCBI lineage: Eukaryota > Metazoa > Chordata > Actinopteri > Cypriniformes > Leuciscidae > Abramis > Abramis brama. The sequence goes on from NC_139983.1 coordinate 28,322,948, forward strand.
CATTCGACAAAGGCTTCTGTCTTCTGCTTCTTCCATTTTTCTCATTACTTGTTCTCATAATGTGTCAACATCATTAGAAAGTTGCTCATCAGTGAATATATACAACCCCCTGTGTGTGTGTGTGTGTGTGTGTGTGTGTATAATTATTACTATAATTGAATGTAGTTTAAAAAAAAAAGAAAAAAAAAAGAAATTAAATGCATGCTATAAAAAATGATTTAGTAATTAATCCAATAAAAGTTTAAATTTAGCTATTTTCACAATGGCAAGCAAGATATATCAAGAATTGTTGTTGTATTCTCACTAAGCAGTACACCAACAAACTTTAAAAGCAGCAGAAAGTCTAGGCTTAGAACAGCTCTGGCATCCGGCTTTTGATTTAAATGAATTTTGCAAACATAGCTGCTCCATTTTTCTTTGTGGATGTTTCCCACGTCCTTTTACCCTTTCTGCAGCATGATGAAGATAAAGTAAGACAGCGGAAGAAGAAAATTGCAAATTATTGCTGCAGAGTCACTGATGAACACACGGCAGCATGTCTGCTGTTATCCTAGTGGAGAAATATACACCCAAACACCATTAATGGGGGAATTATGCGTGCCAACAGCCAAGTCATTTAATGACTTATACAGCAGTATAACATCTCGGAGCATTTAAAATGAGACTCTGGAGAGCTGTTCATATTTATGGATGCGTCAACATCATAGACGTATACAGATCACATAAATGTAAAAATACTTGAGACATTATCCATCGTGCTATTTGAACTGTTGCACAAGCAAAGGTGACAGGCAGCTTAACTGAGTTGTATGCTTTCATGCTCAACATAGAGACAGTCAAAGTGACACAGATCCATCTTGCATACAGGTTGTTGAAAAGTTGGAATGCTTGAAAAAAATCTTTTGAGGCTAGTGGCAGCAAAAAAAGCCCAAAAGAGCTCACTATGAAAAGCGATCGTCTGGAGCACCTCAGCCGGTGGTTTGAATATTTGTAGAAATAAAAATATTTTAATCTAAATCATGTAGTAAATTCATCATACAACTTTAAATAGCAGTAATGCAACAAGAAAATGTTTTATGGACAACATCACAGTACTCTGCCTGGGGACCTTCATCTTCAGGAAAATTGTATTTCTTAAGACTTTCCTTTTATCTCAGGAGAATTAATATATTCCCATGTTCATTCTCCAACCTAATGTTTCTTTTAAGTATCGACTTTGTCTGTGATGTTTCTCCTAAAAAGGCTTTGGAGAAATTAAAATAGACTCAAATGAGACAATTGTTGACATACAGTAAGACTGTAGGTAATTCGGCCAGGGATTTTTACGTGGGTGGTGGGAGAAAAACACTGACCTTCTGGTTTCGGACGGCAATAAAATCATAGACAAGCCCCTAGCCCCTGACCCCATGAGAAACAATTACCGTCCGAATAGGGTTTTAGACAAGGAATACGGACCCATTTCTGTGATCTCCTGATTCTTCTGTGCCTGTATATAATCTCCAGCATACTTACCTGCGATTTCTCCCTCATGTGTCTTCAAGTGTGTGTTCTCCTCAGCGTCACCATACTCCATTACACTGAAGTGTGTGCTCCACCGGACTACCAACCACCTCTATCTGTAAGACAAAGACTTTCATTAACGTCATTCAACAACCATCCATCAACTGCCATAATCAGTATCTACTTGCCTGTTTATCTTACCATCCTTCTCAATGTATATTTCCTGACACCTGGGGCTGAAAGTACATTTGGGGCTTAAGTCAATCTTAATTATTGACTTAAGATTTGAAAGTTAAATTACCATGGTTACTAAACAGATATGAGAGGATTTTGAGTTAGGATGGTTCCGTAATACAGCCCCTGGAAGTGTAAATGCCATGTGACTAATCATTCTACAACAATGACATCATGACAAAGTTGATTATCACCACCTGTTCCAAGTGCCTTCAGTACCAACTATTCTGAGCTGTGATGTGAAAAATATTTTAACTCCAATTACGCATTTAAAATCCTTCCAGTAAATAGTCAGGCACTGGTAAAATGGGTTTGTATTGTAATAACATGTGTGATTCATATTGGATGTTGCTCACAGTAAATAAATTGTCAGAATACATGCCCATCAGTGCAGAGTCTTTTGACTCCATAATGGTTTATTTATCAGCACAGACTAAAGGGTCCGTGCTAACCTGCCAAATCTAGTCCCAGAATTAATACTGAAATGTATCATGATTTGAAATGTTTTAATCTCCTTACTAAACACGTGTAACCCCAGTGAACAGGAAAGGGTCTCTCTCTATATTGAGAAAAGTGGAGAGATTATTTTTAAGAAACTGACTTCTGAAATCCAGGGCTCATGTGATATTGCCAGTGCTGGGGCTGCATTTTTGTGTTAAACCCTGCTGTAGGCTACTGTACGAAAACTCAATGCAGCTCTCTAACACCTTGCCGTCAGACAGAATTTAAGTTTCAAAGCTGTATCCCGACCAAATAAAGGTAGTGTAACCTGTGAAGTCTATTTTACTGTGCATGGAAATGGAATTACTGCCATTCAGATTGATGAAACCTTTAAAGAAGAACACAAATGTTTTTAGGGTTTAGGCCAATTAGTGATGTTTTTAGGTGTAATGTTTAACGTTCTAGGATTTGTGTGTGTGTTCTTGTTTAACCTACAGTGAGAGGACCAAATGTCCCCACAAAGATAGTAAAATGTGAAAACTTTGACATGATAGAAAACAGCTTATAAATCATACCAAGTGATGTTTTTTTTTTAAAATGTAAAAAAGCAGAAGGTTTGCTGTGATGGGTAGGTTTAGGGGTAGGGTTAGTGTAAGGGGATAGAAAAATGTGTATGGAAAGTCTACATAAAGATATAAAAACAGGTTTGTGTGTGTCTGTGGTATTGGTAACCCTATGTTATGGGACAAAATGTACTTATAGAGATGGGCGGATCAGCTCTAACTCGAATCCACTGTTAAAAACTAATCATTCACCATGATTTTCTCTCATTTAGATATCCGCACCCAATCGTCACATCACAATTATTCTACTCAGAGTTAAGCATGATGATATGGTAGCATATCACACTGCAGTATACCGCTTTTAAATGAACATTTATTTAAAGCAAAAGTTCCTCTTTGGCGAAATTACACTTCCTTAACTAAACCAGGGGTCGGCATTGGCAATAGGCAATTGCTGGCAAGTAAGCAAAAGCGAGAGATGTGTATTTAATTCAGATAAAGTACATCGCACCTGCATACAGATCTACATTTTGATGCATTAAAGCATGAGCGCTGCACATCACGCGCACACAAAAGTTATACTGATTGACAGCTTACAGCTTGTTCTGCTCTATTTGTTGCGCTTAGCTTTGAGAGAGAAAAGCAAACTCCACTCATGTTGGTCACTTCATGTGTTTCGAATCCTGAAGTTCAACACACAGTAGTCTTCATTAAAAGTAGCGAAACTACATTTTTATTACCAGTGTTGATGCCTATTATTTAACACAATTATAGGTGGGTGATATGATCAGTCTTCTTTCATGATATGATTAATTTTAAACGTCAGTGAAATTTCACAATTATCAATAGCCTACTTAAGCCTACTAGGTTAATTAATGTAAGTAAAAGTCCTCAAAACTGTTACAGAAGACAAGTAAACAGTCGGCAATACAATAAGAACAAAGAAACTAAATTACAAACAAAACCGACAAAAAAATACAACAGAACAAAAATACAAATTAAATAAAAGGGTGGTTGATTATTATTTCACTTTTTTAACTTTAGTTAGTGTGTAATGTTACTGTTTAAGCATAAACAACATCTGCAAAGTTATGATGCTCAAAGTTCAAAGCAAAGGGAGATATTTTCTTTTACAGAAATCGCTTTTTAAGGACTACAACAAATGGCTGGTAGAGACTACACGAGCTTCCTCCCGGGTTAATGACATCACTAACCCTAAAATTTACATAAACCCCGCCCCCGGGAACGCGATTTATAGATTACCATGAAAGAATATGCTAATCAATGACTAGAAGATAGTTAACTCCACATCAGCTACATAAATTCATCAACTAACCATTCAGAAATGTCTTGTTGTCCACCCTCCGTGCCGGGAGCAGCAGCTCATTTGCATTTAAAGGGACACACACAAAAACGGAGCGTTTTTGCTCACCCTCAAAAAGTGACAATTTTAACATGCTATAAAAAATTTATCTGTGGGATTTTGAGCTAAAACTTCCCATACACACTCTGGGGACATCAGATTTTACATCTTGTGAAAAGGGTATTATACCACCCCTATAAATAAATAGTGCTTTAGGTTGTTCATGTACTAACAGTGATATTCAGATAAGTAATAGCACAACAGAAATGAAATAAAGTAATCAAATGTAAAATAACACTGCTGGATTCATTTTTAATGCTTAGCTCAAGGAAGATGAGGACGATGAAGACAATGATGCAATAACATAAGGTTTACTATAATTCTCAGAGTAAACAGCCAACATGAGAGTCAGCATGCTAACACAAACAATACCAGACAAGGAGAGCAGGTGAGGGAACAACTTAAGAAGGAATACAAATGAGGATAATTAATCACATACAGATGACATATATGAAATAATGATAACGGTAACCAAGGAGACAAACGAGTGGTGGGAATCTGAACAAAGAAGACACGTGACAAATGAAAATAAATAAAATAATGGTCCATGAAAATGAAATTAAACTGAACAGAATGGTGAAAACATTAAATATAGACTAATGCTTGTTAAAAGAACAGTTTATTCATTCAAGAGCAGTGAGTGATTTTATCACTTGTTGTTTGATTAACAATAATGACTGCAGCAGATTTATTAGGATGCTGTCATTTTAAGAGTTAACGTACAGACCAAATATACTGTTACACACGCACTCTTTCTCAGTGTTTACATTCACTTGAGACATAACCTGTTGTTGCGTTTTTATGAGGATAATTGCCAAAACAGCATTTTGACATATTTGTATGTAGGCTATTTGACCGTTTAGGCGCGTATCTGTTCCGCCCTGTCTCGGAGCTCGCACACAAGAGGCCGCCTAGTTAACAGTATCTCTTTCGCAGCTTAATGCGCTTTTAATAACACGGTTTAATGTAAAGCACGTCCCGCAGATTAGCATCAATATACCACTTTTTACAACTCTCACTTATTTGGTTGTTTTAGATGTCATGTTTGGGCTTTAAGAGAGGAACGAAAGTGCACCGTGAAGGAAAAGAAGGTGTGAGACGGAATGCGGCAGCGGCGCAATAATCGTTTCACATCGATTATCTTGTTTTCATAATCGTTGGAAGCCAAAACTGATATTGAAATTCAATTACGATTAATCACACTTCCCTACTATCCAATGAGACCACGGGAGAGGATTTGTGAATGGTAGTGAAGCGACGTAACTGTCCCTGTCCCAAATGGCACCCTAAACACAGCCTTTTCAACGGCTCTGGCTCATGCCATACACAGCACCAAATAAAGCAATAAGCCCCGCGAAGCCGCGATTTACTGTGAATTTAGAACAGCTAAGGGGTGTTCCGCATAGTGCCTAAAACCCCCTTAGCTGTTCTAAACTTAAAACATGGGTTCAAGGGGCTTATTGCTTTTATAAAACGGTTACTCCATAAAAATATTCATTTTAATATTTTATTCATAAAATAAACACCAGCAACAAAAAATACAACGTTATAACACATTTATTCCTCCGCCAAGCAATGTAGTTCCAAAGAGGTTGCCAAGCAACACATGCAGCAACAAAGAATCACAAACGGCAGTTGCGCAATGCGCAGTAATACTATGTAAAGCGGTCACAGGTGTATGTTTGTTGAGTAATATACATAAACAGTATATAAACTGGACACAGCGACCCCATTGTATTCAACGGAGACAGTGAAGTCAGTTAGAAGCACTCACTTCCTGATGGCTGAGCGTACTGCGCAGACTCAAACTGAGCTTGACGATGTAGATGTGACGTGAGCAACCCGTCTGTCTGCTAGTAGCTGTGCCCAGAGAAATCTGAATCATTCCCTTCTGAAACTTGCAGAGACGGAGAGTGTGAGTAGGAGGTGTCCATGAGCTTGGAGCAGGATAAACTTTTGCTAAGTATTCTGATTAATTACTTTGTCATTTTGCCTCCACGTCCCCCCGATTGCCCGCAAGCTTCTCCTCCTGTCCATACGGTAATTTCTCTACTGTGCGACAGAGAGTCGCGTGGTTATGACGCAATCGTTAGCCTATTTTTACAAAAATTGCTTCTACGGGGCCATAACGTAAGATACAAGGTAATAGAGCCTTTTATACATTTTCGTGTTTCTTTAGAAATAAATATTGGACAAATGGAGTGTTTAAACGCCTCAGATACAAGATTCGCTGTCAAAGTGACGCCAAAATGAATGGGAGTCAATGGAATGTTAACAGCAAGTGAGGGTCCGCTAATCAATGGCGGCGCCGGGGAAGCTTCAATATTTTATGAAAACCTGCCCCCCTGGTAATATACAATGGCTATATCCAATAGATATATACTTTATGAATGTATAATCCGTTTAATTTACTTTTTAAAATTCCGTAGTAAAATAGGCAGAATTTGAAATCTGAGACTTTGTTTCAAATCAAAAGCAACAAAGCTTACTATTATTGGATGGAAGGAGCCCTAATGTCCCGCTCTCATTCATCAACTGAAAATAGGATAGACTCGATTCTTGAAATTTGAAGGTCCAAAAGCAGTGCTTTGCAACACAGACGGGGTGAATTTATGAATGAAAGTGTGAAAGTTCTGTCACAAAACGATGTTGTTACGTATCCTCGCGCTTTTTTAAGTGGGTATACGGAAATCCTTGACCTTTCCTAGTGGGTAGCTAGGCCTATACTACTGCGTATAGGCGTACCTGCTTATAGGCCTTTCGCGTAAAATATACGGTTTGTAGGCTACTGTATAAAAACTATTACGTCTATGGAGAGTCCCCACTCCCCACAAAGATAGCGAAACCGTGTGTGTGTGTGTGTGGCCTACCGTTCGGTTCCTTCAAGCGCAGTTCCAGTGTGGAAAAGTAACACCAAAGCAACATCAGTACAAACAAAAGTCACACACCGCCATCTGCTGGCCAACTAGCCTATATCAGGAGATTCAAAGTCACTGAAACCTTGTGCTAAATCTTTCTTTAAAAATGTGAAATGTGAAAAAAGTGAACAAGTGCATTAATGTCTTCGAGTGACTCTATTATTACCAGATGAGAAAATTACAAAGTGTAGCTGACAAAGCCATTTCTCTCTCCTCTCACACGGACCTCCCATCTGAATGAGATGACAAGACAATTACACCGCCAAGATTGATCTTTCAAAAGGCTCTTCACTTCTTCGGTAATTACATACTTGATATGACGTCTAATGAAGATATTGTCAAGTTTGCAATGTATTTAAGGGGAAAGGAAAGAAAGTAACCCCTCCGACTATTTCTTTTCTGTCTCACATAAGATGCTGCAGTCTTTTTTTTAAATATACATATATTTATGTAGCTATGTATGTATGTTAAAGATGAATACACTATTTTGGTATACACTGCAAATTATTGTTTGTAAATATAGTATCTGCCATGCAGAATAGACCTATAGACTAAGTTCACAACATCCATTAGATCTTGCTTCTGTAAGAGCATAAAATTAAGCCTCATTCTAATTAACTAACTCTAAATAACATTTTTGGGTTAAATAAAAAGTTTCTACATCAGACCAAATGTAGATAGTTCACAGTTATAAAACATCATTTATGTCTTCCTCAGGGCTACTGTACAAAAAGTAGATTTGTTGTGAATGTCCATTAATAAGACGCTGCTGTCTTGCAAGTATTAGCCTTAATTGCATTCATTACACAACATAATTCAGAGGAGATTTTTTCCTCTCTTCTGCTTCTTTGATTTCACATATGGAATCGTCCAGGAGATTAATAAGCTTACACTGGATTTATGTGTGAAAATGTCAGCTGCGACTGCAGACCTGACTGAACAAACAAGTCACATTTCCATATTTCATCAGTCTGTGGTGTAGCTACCTGCCGTGGCATCAGGCATTATTGGGTTTTTATGTCTCTAGCTTCTGAAAAAAATAAATCTGATGCAGCATCTCACTGCTACAATCTCATTAGGAGTGAATGCAAATGTGCTTCCAACCAGTTAGAGACATTTTGAAGGTGGGAGTAGAGCATGTGCTGGATGGGCTCTAATGAAGTACGGCATAGGAGAGGAGACACTTTCATTGATGGAACTGACTCATTCGCATGAAGAGCACTTTATCTCATTAATCTTAACAAAAATACATGGGAAAATAACCACAATTTACCACATAAATACTCATACAAATCTGTCATGATGGACAGGAGAAGAATGAGAGCTGGTGCGAAGAGTTAGTGCACTGTCAGGTAGATTAATGACCACGGATGAAAACAAATCATGTAGTTATGGTGTCAGCTAGACCCCCTTTTGCCTTCAGAACTGTCTTAATTCTTCGTGGCACAGATTCAACAAGATGCTGGAAACATTCCTCAGAGATTTTGGTCCATATTGACATGACAGAATCACGCAGTTGCTGCAGATTTGTTGGCTCCACATCCATGATGCGAATCTCCTGTTCCACCACATCCCAAAGTTGCTCTGCTGGACTGAGATCTGGTGACTGCATTTGAGTACAGTGAGTAACTCATTGTCATGTTCAAGAAACCATCTTGAGATGATCTGAGCTTTGTGACATGGTGTGTTATCCTGCTGGAAGTAGCCATCAGGATGGACATGCAGCAACAATACTCAGGTAGGACATCAGCAATAATCAGGCTGTGGTGTTTAAACAATGCTCACTCGGTTCTAAGGGGTCCAAATTATGCCAAAAATATCTCCACACCATTACAGCACCTCCATCAGCCTGAAACGTTGATACAAGACAGGATGGATCCTTGCTTTCATGCTGTTTACTGACCCTATTATCTGAATAGTGCAGCAGAAATCAAGACTCATCAGACCAGGCAACGTTTCTCAGATCTTCTATTGTCCAATCTTGGTGAAGCTGTATGAATTGTAGCTTCGGGTTCCTGTTCTTATCTGTCAGGAGTGGCACCGACCGGTGTGTCTTCTGCAGCTGTAGCTCATCTGCTTCAGGTTTGATGTGTTGTGCGTTCAGAGATGCTCTTCTGCAGACCTTGGTTGTGACACGTGCTTATTTGAGGTACTGTTGCCTTTAGCTCACACCAGTCTGGTCATTCTCCATTCTCCAAGGCATTTTAGCCCGAAGAACTGCCTCTCACTGGATATTTTCTCCTTTTATACATGAAAATCCCAGTAGATCATCAGTTTCTGAAATATTTAGACCAGCCCATCTGGCACCTACAGCCATGCCACGTTCAAACTCACTTAAATCACCTTTCTTCTCCATTCAGATGCTCAGTCTGAACTTCAGCAGATCATCCTGACCATTTCTACATGCCTAAATGCATTGAGTTGCTGCCATGAGATTATTTATAAATTATTATAGCCTATATAGACTATAATACATTTGAGTAAATATGTAACCATTATAACAATTATTTAAATGATAAAAACAATTTATAAACAAGTTATTTTCTAAGTCCCTGAAAAAGTGTGAGTTCAAATTATAAATGCAGAAAAATTCTAGTTGGAGAAAACTAGAATAAATAGGCTAATCAAATGGTATTTTACATTTGCTAGAAGTGACAAGTTTTTTTATGTCAAAAATCAAATGATTAGTGTAGCTTATTATGTGACACTGCGCACTGAACTCTAGAATAGTGTAATTGTTGAATTAGGCTACACAAATTCATCAAGACCTACAGCATGCACTTCATTCCAAAGCATCTTCCCAATAAAATATAAATGACTAGGCCAACTTTCAGTTTATAGACACTTAGCTAAATAGGCAGATGCATTTTCAAGGCTTATAGCGCCTCCTTTAGGAAGCATAGTGATTTACATACATTTGTAAAACTGTAGGCCTATAATTATCTTACAATTGTGAATATTAGAAAATTAAATTCAAGATTAATTTAACCAATTGCAAAGAGGCTGGTGTCCTGGTGCTATTTGTTTTATGGATTAAAATTTACTTCAGAAATAAAATCGTAAAATAAAAGGCAATAACGAAACAAAGAAAAACAACGTAGGCTAAAATGTTTTTCCAAACCTGTATTACAAAAATATGTGAGGAACTGACAGCGTCAGTCATCGTTCACGGTTTCCATAGAAAGATGAAGAACGTTAACCTAGAAACGCATATTTTACTATTGTACATTTTCCTCAAACCCACAGAGCAAACGAAAATGAGCGGAACCATTGTTTCTGGGTCTAGTGTTACCCGTGCCATTCCACTGCTGCGCTCTTACAGCAGGCGGCGCTGAGCAGTCGTGAAGTAGTTTGATGCTGGAAGTGTGACAGGGCCATTACGAGAAGACCAAGAGGAACGACATGGCACTAAACTTGACTATCAACAGTAGCAACCCACCTCTAGGTAAGTACACATGCGATGTGTTCAATATATTACAAGCTACATTGCATTTAGCCGCTGAGCTCGCGCACCGGTTCAATGGACTGACACGCAGAACATCCTCGTGCCGTCGTGGCATAATCTAAAATTAACAGTCTGCCATTCCCAATGTTCATTAGGCTTTACTTGCCTTTCACCGCTTTACATTTTAATAGATTCAAAGCTAGATCTTTTACTGTAATAGTTTGGGTCTGCTTCCCTAAAAGTGATTCAGAAGTGTGGCTAATTTGTGCATGTTTTGTTTTCATTATGAGGGTAAGAGGGAGTTTTGTGGGTTTTGCAGTGATTACAGGGCAAAACCAAGGTTTTCTTGGTTTTAGAGCCTTTCCACCATATAGTTAAGATATAGAAATGTTGTTTTAACTGCAGAATGGTATTTATTATTTGGTAAATGAATTGAAGTGCGCCATCCAGTGCTTGGGGAAGCTGTGTCACTGGCTGATGCAAGTCATTTGAAAGAGCTGTCTGAATCTGTTTACTCCACACCTGTCTTTGAGCAGCAGGATGATCTAACTCCTTCTGTTATAAATCTTTGATTGTATATGTGTAGTAAGGTGAAATCTTTTTAATGGTCTCATGTGATGGATTCAAATTAGAAATGTTGAATCTTTGCAAAACCAGTGGGAAATGCGATAAACCAAAATTGGTGTGACTGGTTTTATGCAGTACAGTAAATGGGTGTCTCAGACATTTGTTGACAAACCTTAATTAGCAAACCTGATTTTCATCTTAAATTAAATTCCGAGAACGAACATGCATAAAGCAGGAAATACCATGCATAAAATGCTTGCATAAATTAATGCAGATATGCAAGTCCTGAATTGAGGCAATAGTATCCAGCTGCAGCGCCAGCAGTTTCAGGTTCAAGTTCAAAGCTTAATTTTAAAATATCAAGATATGTATATGAAGAAATGCTGTAAACAGTGCTTATTGATAGTAATTGAATCCATTTTGTATTTAACTAATGTAACCCTGTTTTAATTTTTTTTCCATTTACTGTATTATGTGATATTATTTCCTTCATGTTCATATTGTTACAATCAGTACTAAAGATAGAGTATAAATATTTTGTATTTAATCATGCCAAATTCAAATAAATATTTAATACAAAGCCTTGAAGAAGTTGATTGTGGTCAAGCCAAGCTCCTATCCGCATCTGTGCCGCTGGTTTTCGTTCCTGAGCCTCTCAGGTGAAAACAATCATTTTAAAAACGTATAATTAAGCTCATAATTAAATAGATGTAAAATTCATCAAAAGAGATTTTTTTTTTTTTTTTTTGTCATGGCATTCCTGCAGAAAGACCTCCAAGGTTTTTTGTTTGTTTTTTGCTTGCAGTCGCGTGCAGTCACTTGTGTAACCACAAAAATGATTTGCACACAATCTAGATGGACCAGTTTGGTCAGTTTCTTTTGAGGTCATCTCATAATATAACCTTATAATGAAAGCAAATCTGTTTCTGTTACATTTGAGGTTGGGCGTTTTATTTTCTGCTCTCTCAACCCTTCACAATTAAATACAATTTGCAAATTAATATTATTGTGAGTTGTGACTGTTCAGAGAATTTGTTTGCATCAATTAAATTTTTTCAAATGCATTAGAAAGGGCAACAATGCAGTATAAACAAGGATGTTATTTTTAATTGCATTTTGTGTGTGTGTGTGCATTTCTGTGCAGAATTATATCACAGGATTTGGAAATAATTGCAACTTAGATTTGTGTTTGCACACAGCAGGTATTAGATTTCTCTGTAATTCACCTCTCTGCATGTAGGGGCGCTGTTGACTGCCGAACACGTGAAGGGCAGCGTCAATCTCTCTGTGAAGGAGGGCAAAGACACCATGCTCCGTGTCTCTGAGTGAGTATATGGCCTGTATGAGACTACAAGTACAAGTGTTTTATGGACACATTAGGAGGACACACCACGTACACAATTTTTCTTGTATTTTTATTTATACACATTATTCTGTCTAATTTCCCATTTCTCTCATTCGGTGCGTCTCCTTCAGTGAGGTGCAGTTCAGTGACGTGAACTCCATCACCCGTTATCTTGCCCGAGTGGCTCCGGCATTGGGACTGTATGGTTCTAACATGATGGAGCAAACTGAGGTTAGATTTGGGAATCATATACTACATTCCACTGGCTCTCTATTGCATATTACAATCATTTCATCGGTTAGCAATGTTGTTGATTATGTTCTGTCTTTTGCAGGTTGATCACTGGCTGGAGTTCAGCGCCCGTCGTCTCTGTGGTCAGTCAGATCCGTCTTCTGCTCTGGCAGATCTGGATAAAGCTCTGGCACTGAGAACATTCCTGGTGGGTCACAGTGTGACACTGGCTGACCTCTGCATCTGGGCTGCTCTTAAAGGTCAGTCATCTGGCTATGAGAAATATACATATATACATGCATATCAGGGTTTCCGTTGTCCGGTAATTGCCGGACATTGGCCGGGAAAAAAATGAAATGTCCGACAAAATTAAATATCTCCGGTCAAATTGTCCGATTAAAATTGCCTAATAATCCCGCCCCCCTAACACAATCTGAATTTGAGAATAAGCCTAAAATGTATAAAGCAAAAATACACCGACCTTTGGCTATATTATAAAGGAACAGGCTCTACCGTTTGAAAGTTATTAAACATTATTACATGGCTTGGTTGAATTCCATTGTGGAATGCGGTCTGTTATTTCTTGATATCAGACCGCTGCGAAGCACTAGCGGCGCCAGGATTTTGATTGTAGGTGGGCCTCCAGAAAACTGGATAAGCCAAAAAATAAAAAATAAATAAAAACGGGTTCCCCTTCATCTCCATTTCAGCGCTTTTCTGGACACTGAGGACAGCGACTAAAATTATAGGCCTATTATTTTTAGTTTATTAACAGCAACAACAGCTGTAAAGATGAAGTTGACGATCGCCATCTCCGTAGTGAACGCGCCTATAGAGAGGAATGCACATCATGGATTACATAATCAGAGAGTAGCCTATTTCTTTTCGTTTTAAATTGTTAAAAAGACATTTCAAGCTTTCTTAAGATATATTTCATGTCTGTGAGGCCTACGCGCTGAGTTTCGTTAAATTAGGATGAGATGCGCTCCCGTTCACGAGCAATGCAAGTGACCGCGCGGGCACCGTCATGTAGGCCTATCGTCTGCTATATTAAAAATTATTATTATTTTATTAAATTTAGGCAATTGGTTGATACATTTTTTTTATTAAAATTAAGATACAATTTATACAAAACGAAATTCACTTCAAAAAAGGCTTTCTACAAAACAAAAAACTTAATTAAGTGGTCAAGATCATGTCTGACCCACTCCATTTCTCTCGATATTGCGCATACTATCTTACACGTGCGGTTCACTTTTCATAATCCACATAAATTAAAAAAATAATATTATAATATTTGAACAAATATTAAACTAAATGAGCTTATTTAATGGCTACAACACGTATAGTAGACCTAGACTCTCTATTTGTACAAATTGCTGCACATTCATTTTATTCTGAATTTTGCACATAAGTTGAAAGGCATTTGTTTGTGCATGCATAGCAATTCTCGCTGCAGAATCGGATCAAGACGAAGCAGCGAAGTCGCCTTGCGGAGAACAAGGTTACGCGGCTTATGCGCATTGCAAGTTGTGGAGAGACACTGGGAAGTTCGCTTGAGTAAAAACAATAGGCTTCAGATAGTTTATGTGGGGAAGGGGGATTGGCAATGGTTTGTTAAACTATGAATGTGAAACCATAGTAAAAACAATTGGCGTTGATTGACGCCAATCGGACGTTCATGTTTTTTTTCCATCTATTTGAAAGTTAGGCTAATAAACATGTTGCATTCTATATGGCCTGATTATGTAATTTTTTAAGTTAGCCTGCCTCCAGTTTTCCTCAACTTGACTAATTAAGAGGCGATATTTGACCGGCATATTATCAAAATGTCCGGAAAACGAAACCTCTGCCGGTCACTTTGACCGGCACCATTTTTTTCTAGCGGAAACTCTGATACATATATATGAAGAGTTCAGATGCAAAAGCCTCTAAGTGCCATCTGAAATTTTCTTCTAGAATGATCATTTTTATAAAGCTTGTATATTTAAGTTAAGTAATTTCACTTAAATGACAATTAAAGGTAATTTGCATTGCCATTTAAGTGAAATTATTGAACTTAAATATGAGCTTTATAAAAATGATCATTCTAGAAGAAAATTTCAGATGGCACTTAGAGGCTTTTGCATCTGAACTCTTCACATATATATATATATATATATATATATATATATATATATATATATATATATATATATATATATATATATATATATAAATATAAATATAAATGTGTGTGTGTGTTATGTGTGTGTGTATATATATATATGTATATATATATTTTGGCAAGCCGTTCAGGAAATAATTATATTTATAATATGAAGTCTGAATATATAGAATGAAAGTCTGAATATATAAAACGAATGTCTGAATATATATGGAATGAAAGGCTTGAATATATATATAGAATGAAAGATATAGAATGAAAGATATAGAATGAAAGTCTGAATATATATAGAATGAATCTCTGAATATATAGAATGAAAGTCTCAATATATATAGAATGAATGTCTGAATATATAAAATTAAATTCTGAATATATATAGAATGAATGTCTGAATATATAAAATTAAATTCTGAATATATAGAATGAAAGTCTGAATATATATAGAATGAAAGTCTGAATATATATAGAATGAAAGTCTGAATATATAGAATGAAAGTCTGAATATATATAGAATGAAAGTCTAAATGTATGTGAAAGTGTGAATATGTGAAAAGAAAAGTGTACATTTGACAATTCTCACTGAATAATGTGTAGCTTTTTTTTTTGCCTTATCAATTGTGATTCATTTAAAAATGTCATTCCCTGAAATTTTCCAATACTTTGGTGAACTGTTGACTTTTTTGCAACAGTTGGTCATACTCCAAACAACATAAACAATTTGGAGTCTACATCACGTCATCTCGAGGATCATATTTCCATTCTTGCAACATTCTTAGCACTTATGGGCAGTCATGTTCAACAAAATGTTGCTGAAAGAACATTATGCATCATTCTCGAAGGAATTTATGAATCTTATGAATTCACCGCATTCGCTCTTCCGCGATGAAATAGCTAATTAATTTCTTCATCAGTAGAACGATGTTGAGTACGGTTGCCAGTATTTTGGCCCGTACACACATTCGCCAGGGTGTTAATTAGATGATCGTTACTTAAAATTGCTGCTACTAAATTTCGTGCGGATTCGCTCATTGTTCAAAATGTGTATAAAAAATAGTAGATGAATAACACAAGATGGCGCTGATAACATCAGATTTTCATTCCATATATTCAGACTTTCATTCTATATATATTCAGACTTTCATTCTATATATATATTCAGACTTTCATTCTATACATTCAGACTTTCATTCTATATATATTCAGACTTTCATTTCATATATATTCAGACATTCATTCTATATATATATATATATATATATATATATATATTCAGACTTTCATTCTATATCTATATTTCCTGAACGGCTTGCCATAATATATATGTCCAAAATCAAGACAACTTAACATTTGTGATAATTCTCAAAAGGAAATGGCGAGTCCCAGGTCAAGCCAAGCTCCTATCCACATCTGTGCCGCTGGTTTTCGTTCCTGAGCTCTCAGGTGCCGTTCAGCTCTGTGGGCAGTAAATGGGCCAGCAAGATTGCCACCAACAAAGCCACTGTGAGTTTGTTACCAACCCAGGGATATGTTTTTGGCTTTCTGACAGACTACTGCAGACTACTTCTTTTAAACAAAATAAAAAGTTTGAAACAAGTCACATTTATGTTTTCAGCTAAAATTAACTTTGCACATGGAACATGCCTTTAAGTGTTAATAATGTTGTTCTTTTGCATGATTTTTTTTAGCCTGTGGACAAGGAAAAAAAGCAGGATGTGGGAAAGTTTGTGGAGCTCCCTGGTGCTGAGATGGGCAAAGTAATTGTGCGGTTTCCCCCTGAGGCTAGTGGGTAAGTAGTGTTAATGTATACAGTGAAGGTCTTTCACAATATACTAACGCTCAGAAGATTTTTTTTTTTTTTTTTAAGAAGTCTCTTTTGCTCACCAAGGCTTAATTTATAGGCTAGATGCACAAGGTGTCACCTGTGAGCTTCGGGATGCGAGTGTTGCATGTTTATTTCCATTCATATTCTTCCGGTCTTAGCGACGTTTGCATTTACTGTAAGGAGAAACTTATAATTGAAACTTGCCTGGATACACCAAATGTTTTTTAAATTAAAGAGAAATTGGTGGTCTATCAGAGACAAAAGAAAACATAATTAATAGTATTGTGTACCTCTGTGCAGTAATTAATCTGTATTATTTAATATGTTATTTGATTGTTATAGATTTGCATATGAAGTTCATTGTTTGTATTTTCCCTGTGCATTTCTATTACTGTATTTATTGTTGTGTAAGTGAAAAGATTAAAGAGCATCTGGTGTCTTTAAGCAGCACATACAATGTTTTACTGAGTAAAATATACACACAACTCTTATTGTTACTAAGCTATACTGTTTGCATTAACTACAGTTAAACAATAAATTAATCACAACTATTTAAGATTATCTTTTTACAGCCCTTGTTTTTATCTGTTGATGCAAAGAGAACAGGGTGCAAATGTAAAATAAGTGGGGGCTATGTTGATGAGGCAAGTTGATGTAAGTATGTGAAAAATATGTGCAGAACTGAGAAAATAATATTTATGGAGATCAGTTGTAGCCTTTGTCTCACAGGGCAAATGTGTGAATGTTTACGTGATATTTTAAAACAAATCTAATGGTTATTCCTGTAGTTTTAAGCTTTCACTTGAGTAGTCTGTTCTCAGGGAAGCACAAAACATATTTTTCTGATCCAGGTAGGCTACAGGTTTCAAGTGTATAGGTATAACCTTTTAAGATATTTTATACATGTTTCATTTAGAATGTTACTTAACAAGTGCAAGTAATACGAATATTATCGAGAACTAAAATATTTCTTTATGGGTGTGGATGCATAGCTAACTGGGCTGTGTAATGTCTTGCCTTGTTTTTACACACATTGTTTTGCTATATTTTATTTTTTAATGTAGTTATATTTACATATTTGTATATTTACAGTAGGCATAATTGGTTTTGGAATAAGACATTGTGTATGTGTATGCACTATGAGTCCAAGTCAGTTTTCTCTTCATGGACAGAAAAGTGTCCATCGATTCTATCGTTATTGTCTTTCTAATCTCCGGCACTATGCACTGGCATCAGGCAAACCTGGAAGTGTCCATGCACACACTCGCTAGATAGAAAAGCCTATATGGTGGTCATATCATATGCAACTAACCCATTTGATAAAAAATAAACTTTTTCAATTTAAAATAACTTTTCTATTTTTATACATTTTAAAATGTTATTTATTCCTGTCATTGCAAAACAGAATTTTCAGCAGCCATTACTCCAGTCTTCAGAAATCATTTTAATATGCTATGGAGCTCAGGAAACATTTCTTGTTATCATCAATGTTGAAAACAGTTGTGCTGCTTCACATTTCAGTGGACATCTGCTGATGAATAGATAGAAACAACATTATAAGTGTCATTTTTGAAAAGAATGAATTTATTTCAACAAAAAAATCTTAAAAAGGAATTGTAGATTAGTGTCTCTCTAAATGATCTTTCCATCTCCTCAGATACCTTCACATCGGTCATGCCAAGGCAGCTCTACTCAACCAGCACTACCAGGTCAATTTCAAGGGCAAGCTCATCATGCGTTTTGATGACACAAACCCTGAGAAGGAGAAAGAGGACTTTGAGAAGGTATTTTGCCTCGTTTCATACACTATTATTGCCCATATCCTCCCCCCTCACTAATTAACACTGTATTTGAACTGAACCTGGATCTTTGGCATGGGCACCAAGGCTCAATACATGTCTATACATGCAACTTTTACACTATAAATGTAACAAATTATTATTAATAACTTCCAAAGAATTATTTTTCGACACCCCTGGCTAAGCTAACACTTTTTCTACAGGTCATCTTGGAGGACGTGGCCATGCTACAGATCAAACCAGACCAGTTCACCTACACAAGCGATCACTTTCCCACTATTCTGCGTATGGGGGAGAAACTTCTACAGGAGGGCAAGGCCTACATAGATGACACTCCTCCAGATGTCATGAAACAAGAAAGGGAGCAAAGGGTCGAGTCTCAAAACCGCAGCAACTGTGAGCATCACCAGTTCTGGTCTTATTATATGTCACAGGAAATGTAATTTGAGGTATTATAATGAACATGTTGTGTCCGTTTCTCCTCAGCTGTGGAGAAGAACATGCAGATGTGGGAGGAGATGAAGAAAGGCACAGAGTTTGGCCAGACCTGCTGCATGAGAGCGAAGATTGACATGAATTCCAACAATGGCTGCATGCGTGACCCCACACTCTACCGCTGCAAGAACGCTCCTCATCCTCGCACCGGCTACACTTACAAGTGAGTGGACATCATGCTAGTGTTACTTGCATACTAGCTATTTTTAATCAGTCTTGGTCTTGTCAAATGTCGTTTTTAGTGTAGTGTTTTTTTTTTATTTGATTTTTTTTATATATATTTAGTCAATCAATCATAAATTTAGTCAAGTTTTATTTGACTAATGCCCGGTTTCACCGACAGGGCTTAGATAAAGCCAGGATTAGGCCTTAGTTCAATTAGGGCATTTAAGTAGCTTTTATAAACGTGCCTTAGAAAAAAAAAACATTACTGGTGTGCATCTTGAGACAAAACAATGGCACTTACATAATTTAAGATGTATCAGTGCAAGTTGCTTTCAGTTAAAACAGCTCAAACATGCGTTTAAGTCTGGGACTAGGCTTAAGCCTTATCTGTGAAACTGGGTGTAAAAGTCTTAGAATTTAAGTCTAGTTTTAGTCAATGAAGACTTAGTCATATTGTAGCCATCGTTTATAACGGTTAAACTGATATTTACAATTATTTTACTCAAAATTGTAATTGTGATTACTAATCATGATCGTAGTCATTTAAGTAATGTTTTTAATTTTCATCAAAATTATTGCTCTCCCTCCTATAGACCATTTCAAGGACATAAACAATAACAAACTCTAAAATCTAAACACTTTAATTTCCAAAAGAAGGTTAGTTTCGGGTCAGAGGGAGGACCCAACTACCGAGCAACAAGGACCTAATTTTAATTTTGATATTTTAAATAGCAGGATTAAATAAATGATCGCAATACCACTGTACATCAAGCGCATCCCGCCATTGTTTTGAATGCGCTCAACAACTAACCGGAAACATCCAAGGAACAAAGGCGTCACTTCCTTAGACCGACGAATAGCTGTTGAAATGGTCTATAAGCACAAATAAAGAGTGTCAGTTCATACGCATGATTTATTTTGCTCATCATTGTATAATATTTTCTTCTTTTTTGTTGAAGAACATTAACGAATTTTACACTACATGCAGTGTGTTACCAAATATGGCTAAATGACGCTTCCTCATTGATGTTCCTCTTATATTTTCTTTTTTTCTCCTTCCATCCAGAGTGTACCCCACGTATGATTTTGCGTGCCCCATTGTGGACAGTGTTGAGGGGGTGACTCATGCCTTGCGTACCACTGAGTACCATGACAGAGACGACCAGTTCTACTGGGTAATAAATGCTATTGGTCTGCGTAAACCGCACATCTGGGAGTACGCCAGACTCAATCTTAACAACACTTTGCTCTCCAAGAGGAAGCTCACCTGGTTTGTCGACCAGGGCTATGTGGATGGCTGGTGAGTATCATGAGAGTCCTCACTGTCTTTACTTTATAGAAAAAACTCTTTTGGATTGTATGGTAAAATGTTTTTCTTGCTCTCCCCATCTTTCCTTTCTGTAGGGATGACCCTCGTTTCCCCACAGTCAGAGGTGTGCTCCGTAGAGGAATGACTGTGGAGGGACTCAAACAATTCATTGCTGCTCAGGTATGTGTATTTCTTGCAATTAGAATGACTTTTGGCCAAGAATACAAAAGCCACAGAGTTGTTACCATGATTTTATCAAAGCAATGGCTGTTCTTTGCTGTGGCACTGGTAAAATCACTCTTAATTGCACACTTTATAAAATAGCACAGACAGCAATTTTATGAAAGACATCATTGGTCCATAAATGTAGCTAGTATAGCTATTAAAACTTAACTTTATAGTTATAGTGTTTCCCCACATCTGCAGTCTTTACAATTCAGATTTAATTCCTTAACCAATTTGATTCACATCCTTTTTTCTTTTCTGCCCATTCCACTGTGTTAAAGGGAGGCTCAAGATCTGTAGTCAATATGGAATGGGACAAGATCTGGGCGTTCAACAAGAAGGTAAATATTAAAATCACGTCCAGGGTCCATCATGGCTGCACCTAATCTCCAGCTGGTCCTTGTCATCCCATTCATTCACTAGTTAAATACCTTGAGCAGCTGGCTTACATCTCTACATTCTTTCAGCCATAGTTTGTCAAGTAAAACTTAAATTTGAAACTAATTTTCAAAACTTTAGCCTCTAATCTCTCCAGTCCCTCGGTACGCACCAGATATTCCGTTCACCTTTTGTGCTTCACTCTGCTTTTTACGTTTGCACGTCACCCTCCCTCCCACTTTCTCATTCTCTGTGACTAACTTAAATGCACTTGCATTTACTTGTTTATTAAAATAAAATAAAAAAATGGAGTAATTTCTTAATATTAATTAGTAATAATTAAAACAGGAGTTACTTGTTCTGTGTTGCTTTTAATTGTGATTTAATGTTTTTATTTCAAGTCTTTATTGCCACCATCTTTCAAAAGCTACACACGTTTGTAATTCTGCATCTGACCTGCTATCTACACCTCATTTCCTGCATCAAGCATGACCTGAGCTCTTTAACACTCTGCTCATTAGCTGTAAGCTTTAGTCTTCACTTCTTTTCTTGATTTGGCACCATTCATTTTTTTCACCCATTTTTTATTTTATTTTATTGAATACTTGACCCAAAAATGCAAATTGTTGTAATTTACTTTAGTTTTTATTCTTAGGTGAATTATTTATTTTAAAGGGCTAATTCACTCAAAAATTTAAGTTCTGTCATCAATTACTAGCCCTCATATCATTCCAAACCCAACCCCAGTACTTTCGTTCATTTTCAAAACACAAATTAAGTAATTTTTTTTTTAATGAAACCTGTTTCTGAAAGTCTATTCTAACAAAACCTTTGACCCTTCAAAAAGTTCATAAAGGCATTGTAAAAGTAATCCATATGAATTGAATGGTTTATTTTCACATATAAACATTGATCAAAGCACATACTAAAATGATGCACAGAAGTTGAACACATGAAAACATGCATGATTAACATGTGTGGCACATGAGAACAAACCTCAACCTCAAGCATGGGTGTTTTAGTAGCAAGGAACTTTAAAACCTCTTAAAGGGGTCCTATTATGCTTTTTCACTTTTTCAACTTTAGTTAGTGTGTAATGTTGCTGGTTGAGCATAAAAAGATCTGAAAGGTTACAAAGCTCAAAGTCCACTCCAAAGGGAGATATTTTATTTCATAGAATCCACTTTTCAAGAACTACAAAGAATGGCTCGTTTGGACTACAACATGATTTTTCCGGGCTTTATGAAGTCATAATGCTCCTCATTTAAATACCCCCCACCCACGGAATACTTAGAAAAGCAGACGAGGCCTGGGTGATCTCCTGCAATGTTATAGAGACGCTGTTTTTTCCACATCTCATTTGTTTGAACTTCCAAAGGCTGACAAACTTAGAATGGTTAAAATTTATTTTAAATGCAGTTCCTGAACATTATAATCCTGATGCTTCCCTGTGCTCTGCACATTTTATGGAGAATAGCTTCCAGAACCACAATGCAGGCTACACATAAAAGCTTCTCCTAAAATGGAGCAGTTTCCACTTTGTCGGGACAATCTGTTGTTAATGAATCACAACTTATAAGTATGACTTATTATTTGTAGTTGCGTTTTCTATTAACAGTTCTAATTATAAGGTTTATGTTGTTGCTATATGCTCTCCTGGTAGCCAACATTAGTGTTGATATAGTGTTGTTTACTATAGCTTTTGTAAGGCTGTTCACCGCCCCTTAGGAAAATTGAACTTTTTTTGTGATCTATTACTGTTTGTATAACCATAGTTTTCTGACAAATGTCATGATTAAATGGTGGATAACATTGTATCAAGAAAAACATACCACTCTGAAACGTCCTGTGAAATCCGTGCTTGCTAAGTCTGTGCATGAAATCCGTTCTTGATGATTCTCATGTTTGTTGACATTGTCAGGGTCTGAATCGGGTTTGAGATTGACGCCATCCTTTATATTTACACTAAAGCATAACTCGCGGTTAGGGAGAGGCGGGAAATTTACCGAAGCACTGAATGAAATTTGAGAATGAAAGCACTGCCAATCACAACACACTGGGCCAGCTAACCAATCACAGCACATTTCATATTTCGTAAGGAGAGGTGTTCGGGACAGACTGGGGAGACAGGAGCAGTAATAATGTAAAATATGTGAAAAATGTGTTTTTTGAACAATCAAGCATGAAAGCATATTATAGTACACCCCAAAAACAAAATCAAGACTTTGTGAAAGGGCATAATAGGACCCCTTTAATTTGTTCAGAGAAATTTTAGCCATTGCCTCTAGGGGGTCAACTTCTGGTTAGAGTTCCCTGATTTAGGTTTGCACAGGAGCGGTAATCGAGTGCTTGTGATATCATATCACATTGAAACACTTCCCGTTCTGTCTGTCTCTGAGCTCTGTATCCCCAGTTCTACATTAAACTGCATCTCACTCTTCTGTTTACAAGCTGCCAGTTAGCTGTAAAAAGGTACTCCTACTCCTCTTCCTCTTCCTCCTTCCTCTTGTTCCTCTTCCTCGTGTTTCCCCTGCCCCTGTGTTGTCTGCTCCTCCTTTCCATCTAACTTTCTATTTCCTGATCTATGGCTTTCGCAAAAGTCTGGATTATTCATCTGGCAGATTGATTCTTCACTCAAACCTGAAAAATCTCTCATCATTTAGACGTCCCAAACCTTATGATTTTCTTTCTTCCATGGAAGACACATATTTTGCAGTTTCCTGGCTGCTCTTTTAACATATAACAAAAGTTTGACCTCACAATCTGATATACCTGCTGTCTTTTATGAAGTCAACATGACTATGAGAAATCAGATCGCGTCTCCTTTCTTTCTTTTTAGTCTGACTAGAATAATTACATGGGGGGGAAAAAGCCAAATATTGGCCAATATATCTGCCTTGTCGATATATCGGTCAACCACTATTTACTTGTATGTTAGTTGTTGCTGTTATCAATGTTGATCGTTAAGAACTGTACAATTTTGGTGGTATTGTATCGCCTACTGAAATAATTGGTATTTTGGACAACCCTGGTCTGTAATCTTTCACCTCGGATTCATTGAAGGCACAGATTTCTTCTCTTTTTTTTCCTTCTGACTTCCTCTCATATGCTGCAGCTTCTATCTGTGTTTATCGCTCATTTCCAGCCCTCATACAGCTTCTGGCAGATTCTATAGAATGTGAAAATACATTAATTTTGAGAAATTCATGGTGTTCAAACTTATTTAGCTTTAGTGCTCCCCAGTGACTCATTTTAAACTTTTTACTCTTGATTTCAACTCTTGTTGTGAACTCCCTCATTTCCCAGTCAGAGAACATTGATAGTTACTGTTGATGTTATAAACCTACTTAAATAAAGGCTCCAAGCAGTTTTGGGCAGTAATTATGCACCTGTGTGGCTATTACAGTCTGTTTGGTACAATGTTTGGCTTGCCCTGCTCTTCATATCACTCTTCTCTACCTGTCCTTGCTCATCCTGTTTCATTATTCGGTCTGACCACCATTCAGAGCAATGTGAGAGCAAAGAAGCTTGATTGACATATCTAAAGAATCATTTGTTCCCCCCTCTCTCTCTCTCTCTCGCCCTCCCTGTATAGGTCATTGACCCAATAGCCCCAAGATACACTGCCCTACTAAGCTCACAGGTTGTGCCAGTCTTCATTTCTGAAGCTAAGGAGGAAATGAAAGAGATTGCCAAGCATCCCAAGGTAATAGAATCTGCATGCACGCACCCCTAAAGAACTTGTCAGTACCATAGAAAATATTCTCATTAATTCATATGTAGGTAGGTAATATATAAAGAGAGACGGGTATATAAATTGGGCCTTGTCATTTGAGTCACATCCTATTTCGTGGGGATTTGCAGAATGCAGATGTGGGAATGAAGCAGGTGTGGTACGGGCCAAAGGTCTTTATCGAGGGTGCTGACGCAGAAACTTTCACTGAGGGTGAGACCGTGACCTTCATCAACTGGGGAAACATCATCATCACCAAAATCCACAGGTAAAACTTAAAAAAAAGACCCCTTACTTTGTGTGCTCTGGCGCCAACTCTTGTTACAATTTAACATGATTGTTTTCTATTTTAATACATTTTAAGATGTAATTTATTCTTCTGGTAAAAAGGCTAAATTTTCAGCATCATCCTTCATTTGCATTATCCTTCAGAAATCATTCTAATATGCTGATTTGGTCGTCAAGAAACGTTTCTTATCCTCATCTGTGTCTAAAACCGTTCATTTAACGGATCATTTTATGTGTCATTGCTAAATAAAATATTTCAAGGGCTGCCCCCTAATAGTTGACGAGAAGAGACTTAGTTGACCAAATGTTAATTAATCAGCTAGTCGCAGGAAAAATAAAAAAAATAAAGTGGCAAAGTCACACAGTGCACAACGGACTGATCATTAACACGACTGGTCCATGTGGTAATTATTTCGGTCAGGAAATCCAAACGTTCACCTATCATTCATCGACCTCATACATGGCTTATCATTTGAAACATGTTAGTAGTAGCCTAATGTTAGCCACACGGCTGCTTGCTCTAAGGTTAATGGTAACAGATAAATGTGTGCTATTATTAGGTGCATATCCAAGTGTTCATGTGGAAGCTAAATTAGTACCGCGACATGTTTAACTTAACGTGCTTGTCTCTCAATTGCCACTATCCTGAGATGACGAGTCAACTTCATCTTTGCAGCTGACACTGAACCTGAAAACTCTTGTTTATTAATAGATTATTAAAATATTGGTAACACTTTATTTTGATGGTCCCTTTTGAACGTGCTGTTGACTATAAGTAACTTTGCAACTATATGTCAACTAACTTTCACTGGAGTATAAGTAGACTGTCTGCTTAATATCTGCAAACACTTTATTGTGATGTTCCTCCAACAGACACTCTACTGACTATAAGTAATTTTGCAACTACATGTCAACTTAATCTAACCCTAACCCTACCAGTCTATTAATACTTAACTAACACTCTAATGAGAGTTAGTAGACACGTAGGTGCAACTTTACTTATAGTCAACAGAATATGTTAAAGGGACCATCAAAATAAAGTGAAACCAAAATATTCAGTCAAGTCTCCATTCTGTTTTTTTGTTGACCTTCATAATCACTACTTTTGCCGGTGAGCCTCGGCAAGTTTTATGCATGCGCTTGAGCTTAATTTATATTTTAAAGGCTCATTAATATGGTTTAGTATTACACGGTCATGTGGAACTACTAGTATGTAAGCAATGGTACACAGGCCTATATTATTCTTTCTCAGCCCTATACATGTAGATTTACTGCTGATGTCTTCTGTCTTGGTGCATGCAGGGACAGCAGTGGAGCGATCTCGTCTCTAGACGGTCGTCTGAACCTGGAGAACACTGATTATAAAAAGACCACTAAGATCACCTGGCTCACTGAATCCAGCCGTGCTCCCCTCCTGCCTGTTGTGTGCGTCAACTACCAGCACCTCATTACCAAACCAGTCTTGGGCAAGGATGATGATTTCAAGGATTACATCAACAAGAACAGCAAGGTGTGGTACTCAAGTCTGTTGTGGGGTGTTGTCTCTGTTTCTGTGGTTACATTTGTGCCACAGTTGAGCAGTTTTTTGGGGGTGTGAACAGCAAATAAATAAATAAAAATCACATTCTCTCGCTTCCAGTTCTGTTCTAGGCTACTTTCATTTATTATTTGAATAGAGAGTTCAAAAGGACAGCATTTATTTGAAATACAATTTTTTGAAGCATTATAAATGTCTTTACTGTGACTTTTGACCAATTTAATGTGTCCTTGCAGAATGAAAGTATTAAATTCTTTAAAAAGACCCCTAACTTTTGAACAGTAGTGTATAAACTGGTTAAAATCTGATGTGTATTAGTATTTATTTATTTTTCAGATAGAGGAGAAGATGATAGGAGACCCTTGCCTGAAGGACTTGAAGAAAGGTGACATCATACAGCTGCAGAGACGGGGTTTCTATATCTGTGATCAGCCGTATGAGCCAATCAGGTTGCACCTCTAATCTGTTTAACACAGTATTATGAATCTTTTGTAACTATAAACATTTAAATATATTTTTTCTGGTTTTATACTTCGTTTTAATTCTGTACTTTATTTGATCTATTCATTTAGCCCCCACAGCTGCAAGGAGAGTCCCTGTGTCCTGCTCTATATCCCAGATGGACACACAAAAGAGATGCCCACTGCTGGCTCCAAGGACAAGAGCAAGAGCCAGACAGCCGCTAAACCTGTGAGCACAGAATTGGATCCATTTGTTCTCCTAACAAATCAAACATTGAACAAAATGATCACTCTTTTCATATTGTTCTTCCTCCAGGTGAAGGCTGAGTCTGCTCCTCTGAGCAAAGCCAAGCTGGCTCCTGTCTCCAGCCCTACTCCAGCAGCAGCAGGAGACGCTTCCTCTCTATTCTCCAGCATTGTGGCTCAGGGAGACCTGGTCAGACAGCTCAAGACAGACAAGGCCCCTAAAGAGCAAGTGGACGCCGCATTAAAGCAGCTTTTGGCCTTGAAGTCTGAGTTTAAACAACTGACCGGACAGGAGTACAAACCTGGTATGGCCCCACCTACTTCCACCCCAGCACCGAAGAGCTCTGCCCCCACCCCTGCAGCAGGAAGTCCAAGCCCTGCCTCCACCGGTTGTCCGTTCACTCGTGTTGCTGAGCAGGGCGAGGTGGTCAGAAAACTGAAGGCTGAAAAAGCACCCAAGGTCTGTTGGTCATTCAGTTGCTTATAAGGCTCTGCTTCATTTAGGGTGCTATCTTAAGGGGCGGTCTGGTGCGAAATTTTACAGGCCAAAAAGTCCATTGTTAAAGTCACCTTGAAATCACAATTGACAATTGTGGAATATTACAGTATTTATTATAAAGGATTTATTCGTGTACCCTCGTAATCTTTAATCAAAATTACTTCCCCCTCCATCTTGCAACGACATCTCTTTTCTGGGTTCATGTTTTCCGGTGCAAGGGTGGAAAAATCTGTCACTCGCATGAGATCACAGCAATAGCAAACAAATTTGATCCAACTTATCTAATCAATTCACAATTGACAAAATCAAGTCCGCCCTACATTTGTTTCACTCAAATATGTCACAATACGGAAGAAAAGAATATCGCAACTTCCATTTCATGCTGACTTTAACAGTGTATTGTCACATAGAAGTCAGTTTCAAATTAAGCAGATTTCTCTTCAGTCAATGTTGCAAATTTGCAAAAGCAACTTGAAATAGTGAAATGTTCTCCACCCTCACGTCCTTATTGCACAGATTCCTATTGAAATTTCCTATTGGATTTTATCCATGTTATTTTGCAGAGCAGAGATAAATGTGCCTGCATCTTAACAAGGTAGCTGCCTCTCTAAGAAGTATACGGTAAAGCAGCTCACAAGGCTTTAGGTCAGACATCATGTTAGGAGTTTAGTCTTTCCTATAACTGTACCATCTTTTTTTTTTTTTTTTTTTTTTGGTTTATTTTGGGGTTTCACTGCTGACCACGTCATCTTCATTTTACAGGAGCAAGTAGATGCTGCAGTAAAACAGCTCTTGGCTGCCAAAGCTGAGTTCAAACAGCTCACTGGTCAAGACTACAAACCAGGCATGGCTTCTCCCACATCATCTCCTTCACAGCCCGCCCCTTCATCTGACTCCTCCCCTGCTGCCATATACGGGCACGTGTCTGAACAGGGGGAGGTGGTCAGAAAGCTGAAAGCTGAGAAAGCATCAAAAGTGAGACTATAATTACATCTTGCCTTAGATTATGGTGAAATTAATATTTCCTTCAGGATTTTGTTTTTGCACTGGGGCCACCCTAAACAGTACTCAATACTTTTTTTTTCTAACATATTTTTTGTTTTATTGTACTCAATATTTGTTGCAGATATGCATCTTTAGCTAGCCACTAAAATAGTATTACAAAATGTTTTATATATTGCAAATAATTGCTTTATATTATATATGATTATATATAAATATTTGTTATTTAATTTATATAAAGTTACATCATATAAATTATTTATTTAATTATGTATGTTTATAGTAAAAATATAATAGATTTTTATTTTTATATATATATAATTTTTATTTATTTATTTGCTATGGTGATTTCAGGAAACATTGTGTTTAATTTGTAATTTACTTGTTGGTAAAGCACCATGATTTTTTCCCCCTCCTCAGGAACAGGTTGATGCAGCAGTGAAGCAGCTTTTGGCTCTGAAGGCAGAATATAAGCAGGTGACAGGGCAGGACTACAAACCTGGAGTTCCCCCCGCTGGTGCTTCTCCATCAACTCCAGCTCAGCCTGCCGCCACCACCCTTACGCCGTCTGGCTCCTCTGACAGCTCTCCTAAGTCTATTCATGATCGAGTCACTCAACAAGGAGAACTTGTGAGGAAACTGAAAACAGACAAGGCACCCAAGGTTTTTGACTTATCTCAGCTTTGGTCAAAGTTTTTAAAATATTACATTTTTAAATGATTCTAAGTAGTATTCAACAATTGTTCATATGTTTACAGGATCAGGTAGATGCGGCTGTGAAGCAGTTGCTGAGTCTTAAAGCTGAGTACAAGCAGCAAACTGGACAGGAATACAAACCAGGCGTGCCTCCTTCCTCTGGTCCCGCCCCTGTACAGTCTAGCTCCACCCCACCTCAGTCCAGCTCCTCCCCTCAGGCTCAAGCACTGTTTGCAGACATAGCCCAGCAGGGTGAGCAAGTGAGACGGCTTAAAGCAGAGAAAGCTCCTAAGGTTTGTTTGAATTTTGTTTGCTGACAAGTTTAATAAATATTACATTTTTGAAGTGATTTTATCACTTCTCCTGATTTTAGTGACCTCTCCTGATATTGTAATTAAATTTTTTAGGATCAAGTTGATAAAGCAGTGAAGACTCTGCTTGAGCTGAAGGGTCAGTATAAAGCCCTCACTGGAGAGGAGTACAAGCCTGTGACTACCCCAGGAAGCTCAGGGAACACAGGGGGGGAAGACAAGAACCGTAAGGAGCGGGAGAACAAATCTGAGAAGCAGGGAGGAGGAGGACGTAAGCAGCAGAAGGGAGGAGAGAAACCTCAACAAGGTCAAGACCCTGGAGCAGGTGGAGCAGGAGAAGGCCAAGGGCCAAAGAAACAGACACGGTGAGAGGCAAAACCGCAAAGTAATCCATATAGTGTCAAATGCCCTTTATTTATTTCCTTTAGACATGAGGGGCTTTTGCACCGGAGGAACCTTTTCATAGTTCCTAGAACTATTGGTGAAAGTACCCGGATGTCGGCGTGTTTGCACCACAGGAACTAGGAACGATTTTAGTTCTAGGAACTCTTTTGGAGGAGCTAATTTAGCTCCAACTTCAGAGTAGGGTCTAAACCAGCACTATAGGAACTATCCATGACGTTAGTGTACGGACTGAACGCACGTGAAACACCAGCACCTGCCATTTAAAAAAAAGCTGTGTAAACACAGATCATAGCCTATATATTTACTCCACAAACTAACTATACAAACATGGAAAACAGTGATAGATGGGCCTCTAAACATTTACGCTGAGGAGAAAATCCAAAGTGACTTTTGAGGGGACCAAGACAAACATGATTATGTATTTCTGCTCAGCTAGCAACACTGAACATCAACCACACAGCATAGGCTAATAACTTTTCATATATTGTCTACTTTCTATGTATAACAGTTCTATCTAATAACATATTAGACAGGACTGTTAGACAGATCGTAAACTAATGAACACAGAGAATGCGAGCATTGTTTGCTCTGGTGTTCTCAGCGCCGTCAAAATAAAGGTCACAACAACAAGCTCGGCTTGCGTCACTTCAGAGTTCCTACTGACGGGAATGCAACAGGAAAACGTTCCTATGGGAACCATCAGTTCTCGGGGAACCATCCTGGTGGTTAGTTCCTAGAACTAAGTTCCTAAAACTATCCGGTGCGAAAGCCCCTATGGATAAATACTTAAATGGAGGCTTGAGAAAGTTCTGCAGTTGTTTTAGTACTGCCACAACTGGTTTTCTCCTCCAAGACTAAACCCAGAAATACAGTCTCTTTTGTCTGAATACGTTTTCAGACTACAAGCTGTGTTCATGGACACTTCACTAAAGGCTATTCAATTATGTATTAAGTATACTTTGCATTTACCAGCAGGATCTATAGATTCACTCACTTATTTTGTGTTTCTTAAATGTAGGCTGGGACTGGAGGCAAAGAAAGAGGAAAACTTGGCTGATTGGTACTCACAGGTACACTGTGCTCACATGATTTTGTAAACCGTAGAAGAACTATCTTTTCAAAGTTATTTTTATTCAGCTGTTTAAAAATGTTTGTATTTGCTGTTTTCAGGTGATCACTAAGGCAGAGATGATTGAGTACTACGATGTCAGCGGCTGTTACGTGTTGAGGCCCTGGTCTTACGCTATCTGGGATGCCATCAAAGATTTCTTTGACCGGGAGATCAAGAAGCTGGGTGTGGAGAACTGCTACTTCCCCATGTTTGTCTCTCAAGCTGCCCTTGAGAAAGAGAAAACGCACATTGCAGATTTTGCTCCAGAGGTGAGAAGCTGGAAAGAATGTAAGATTAGAAGTTTAGGGTCAGTTAATACTTTTTTTTCAGCAAGGATGCATTAAATAGTTTGAGTCACAGTAAAGACATTTATAATGATAATATTAGTGCACACACATTAGGAGTAGTGAGTAGTGAACACATAGATTCACACACACACACACACACACACTTCAAACTGTGGACACACACCCGGAGTAGTGGGCCGCCATTTTTGCTGTGGTGCCCGGGGAGTGATTGGGGGTAAGTTGCCTTGCTCAACGGCACCTCAGTCATTTCCTGTCGGTTTTGAGAATTTAATTCACAACCTTCGAGTCACCAGTCTGACTCTCTAAACATTAGGCCACGACTTCCCCCTAAAATAGGGCTGTGACGGTGGCAGTTTTTTACCACCGCGGTGATTAGGGGGTTGTTTTGAAATAAGAAAAACAAAGAAACAACACACTAAAGCCTGTAAAGCATTGAAATAAATATCAGTAAATAGTGGTAACTTAAATAATATAATAAAGTTGAATCTTTAAAAAAAAACGTTACTCCCTTAATATTTCCACACAAAGACGCGTGATTTTTTTTATATATATATATATATATATATATATATATATATATATATATATATATATATATATATATATATATATAATGTGTTTATAATCCCCTTCGGAAATGGGAAAAGAAACAAGAGATTCCTTGCAGGGATGAGTCACGATTTTTGAATATTCGATTAGTTGATTTAATTATAGAATATCTAATATTCGATTATTCTCTAAAATAAAATGTTTTCGGTGTTGATGCGGTGATGACGCGTTCATGTAACCAGATGACGCTGCCAATAACGCACATAACAGCTGTCACAAAGAACCGGCAAAAGTAATGATTATGAATGTGTCAAATATAGCAAGGAGACATTTGAATTGTTTATTAATAAAGTGTTTTCTGTGTCAGTGTCGGGCTGCAAAGATGAAGTTGACGATGCTGACTCGTCATCTTCGCAGTGAACGCGCCTATAGAGAGAAATGCACACTTCATATGGAAAACATAAGTATATGCTAGTCGGTTTATTTTCGTTTTGAATTGTTTTGTTTAAAAGTAGACAATTCAAGCTTTCTATATGGAATAACTAATGGAATATTGTTAAATTCGCTGAAAATTGGGTGACCAGATCGCAAACCAGAATTCAAAGCCGACAAAGTTTAAAGTTTAATTGCTAACCTATTATTTATTTTGTAAACAAAGCTTTGTGCTTCACTCGTGTCATAATATTAATGTTAAACAGCATTCACATACAAAAAAATTGTTTTGGCGCCCTACCCTAAAAATTAAAATAATACGAAATTTTACTTGAGAATTAATTCAGCATATTAGAATGATTTCTGAGGGATCATGTGACACTGAAGACTTGAGTAATGGCTGCTTGAAATTTAGCTTTGCCATTACAGAAATAAATTACATTTTAAAATATATTATGATTGCAAAAAGTTATTTTAAATTATTTTCTTTTAAATTGTGTTTTTAATCAAATAAGTGCATATTTTTTTAAATTATAATAATGGATGATTGGAACAAGATCATGTTATGGTGGATTGTATTTGGGGCTTTTCAGTGTGTGGATAATAAATATGTATAAATAGCCTTTCAAAGATTTGTGCTTTTTATCTGCAAATGTCTTTAGGTTGCTTGGGTGACAAGATCAGGAAAGACAGAGCTGGCGGAGCCCATCGCTGTACGTCCCACTAGTGAGACAGGTGAGCAACTGCAGCTGTATCTGAAATGGACTGGATTCTTATCTTTGTATTATTTTTTCAATACATTTGCATTCTTCTTACATTGATGCAGTGATGTATCCTGCCTATGCCAAGTGGGTCCAGTCACACAGAGACCTGCCAATCAAACTCAACCAGTGGTGCAATGTTGTGGTCAGTTTCAGCATCAGTCGTACACTTTTACAAACACGTCTCAATTAAAGGCCTGTGTATTTATTCAGTTTCTTGCTGTTCTCAGCGTTGGGAGTTTAAACACCCGCAGCCCTTCCTGAGGACCAGAGAGTTTCTATGGCAGGAGGGACACACAGCGTTTGCCACCAAAGAGGAAGCTGTAGAGGAGGTTGGTTAAATGTGATCAGTCACGCCTCACTCACAACTTCATATTTGCAATTTGCAGCAAAAAACATGCTGATCCTGAAATAGTTGTAGCATGTTTCTGACCCACTCTTTTAACCATCATGTGTGCAGGTGTTGCAGATTCTGGACCTGTATACACGGGTGTACGAGGAGCTGATGGCCATCCCTGTGGTCAAGGGCAGGAAAACAGAGAAGGAGAAGTTTGCAGGAGGAGATTACACCACCACTGTGGAGGCTTACATCTCAGCAAGCGGCAGAGCAATTCAGGTAAGCGTATATCGAAATTATTTTACTCCTAAGTGAAGAACTAAAAAGAACTTTGCCGTGAGCATATCAGGGCCTTTATTTTACAGTCATTGTTTAGTAGGGCTGAGAATTGCCATAGACCTTCCGATTCAGTATTATAACTATATTTAGCTGCCATTACAAAATGTACTGCAATACGTTTATTTAATTTTTTTATGCATTTAGCATTTTATGCATTTTGGCTCTTGATGTCCATAATGTTTAATTCTGTTTAATTACTTTAATTGTTTAATTATAAACAAAATTGAATTATAAAAGTACTGTTTAAAATAATAATAAATAAAAAAATTGATGATACATTTGTGCATAATAAAGTATTTTTTACAAATATAAAAAAAAATACAAGGAGTAAATAACAGAGAGACATTCCCCTCTGTTTACAATCCCTTAAGACTGAATGGACTGTTTACATATAAACATAAATTTTCAAAATGCTTGTATAATGCGCCAAAGGTCAATACATACTAGAGCATGTGTCTGAGACTTGTATTTTTAAATTCAAACTTATTTAGCATGCAATGGCATCTTAAAAACACACATACGCTACAAACCACACAAGACACAAACGCAACATTCAAAGACAACTAGTGCATGTTTATGTAAAAAAAAAAAAAAAATGGAAAAGCCCTGTGGATTACAATGGAAGTCGGCCATACCTCTGCTGCAGAAAGTTACTTTTTTCTTATTGTATCAGCCATTATATCATCATCTCATAGATTTTTCATTGTGACAATTTAAAAATCGTTTGTCTCAAGAATGGCTTTTTTCCTCCCAACTCTATTGTTTAGTAGTAGTGCTTGCTAAGACAAGAATCACTATTACGATTGGTTATATTTTGGGTTAGGGATGTGAAACATTTTAAAAGCACTCGGAACACCTTAACATCCAGAAAAATGTAAAAATGTACCTGCAGGGTGTGTAAAAGAAGTATTGTAGTAGTATCAACGTACTGCAGTAAGATCTAAAATTCCTTATTGCTCTCTCAGGGTGCCACATCCCATCACCTGGGCCAGAACTTCTCCAGGATGTTTGATATTGTTTTTGAGGACCCTAAGAGACCAGGCGAGAAGCAGCTGGCCTACCAGAACTCATGGGGAATCACCACTCGGACCATCGGAGTCCTGACGATGGTTCATGGAGACAACATGGG
This sequence comes from Abramis brama, assembly GCF_963993115.1. Classification (NCBI taxonomy): domain Eukaryota; kingdom Metazoa; phylum Chordata; class Actinopteri; order Cypriniformes; family Leuciscidae; genus Abramis; species Abramis brama. The sequence continues at coordinate 28,358,119 of NC_139983.1, forward strand.
CCTGGTGCTGCCACCCAGAGTAGCATGTCTACAGGTGTGCTGGAGATCCATCATTTCTTGTTTATAATGGATTATAGCATTGTATGCAGACTTACACTCTGATTTGCAGGTCGTCATCATTCCTTGTGGAATCACAGCCACTCTGCCAGAAGCAGAGAAAGAGCTTCTGTTGGCCCAGTGCTCTAAGTATCTTTCCAGACTACAGGAGGCCAATATCAGAGTCAAGGCCGACCTGCGGGATAACTACTCACCTGGCTGGAAGTTCAATCATTGGGAGCTGAAGGTATGTAGGTTCTTCATCTACATGAAATAAACAATGCTTTAAGTATTTCATGTAAATCTATCTGACAGTATTCGAGTAATAGCTTAACTGAATAAAGCAATCAAATGTAAATAACACACTGCATAGTCTTCACTGTATTTTGTGCTTTGTCTGACGTCCTGTTTTCTGAATGAAGGGTGTGCCCATAAGGTTGGAGGTTGGGCCGAAGGACTTAAAACAGGGCCAGTTCGTAGCAGTAAGGAGAGACACGGGACAGAAAGTCATCGTGCCAGAGGCTGATGCCGTGAAGAGAATCCCAAACCTTCTAGAAGAGATCCAGAACAATCTCTTTAAACGGTACAAACAAACTCCTGCTCTCTAGTTCTTCACCTAGTATCACTACATTTGAGATCTGCCATTTCCATCAGAGGCAGAATGATTTACTATTTTCAACTTGTCACAGGGCCTCTGATGATTTGAACAAACACATGGTTGTGGCCGATACGATGGAACAATTCCAGAAAGATCTGGACCAGGGAAGGGTAAGTAAACTGTGTGGATCCAGAGCTCTTTGGATACTATTTATTTTCAATTAAAACCAGAAAGGTGCCTAATTTATGTCATTTCTTACAGATTGTACAGATTCCCTTCTGTGGAGGCATTGAGTGTGAGGACTGGATTAAGAAGATAACAGCCAAGTAAGAGACTAATCTATGCTTTGGGGTTGTTTTTCCTAGATAACCAGTATTTAGTTTAGTATTTTTTTCTTTAAACATTTCAGTGCCAAAATCTCCCAAATATGATGATCGTCTGCAATGGAATTATTTTCCTACAATATAAAGGCAGCTATATATTTTAATGTATAAAGACCCAAAAATATTACATGTGATATAGGACACAGGAGGTCCTTAAAAACTCTTAAATTAAGGGGCCAGTTGCATAAATTAGTCATGTTTTTTTTTCTTTAAGACCATTCATAAATGTCAGTCATTTACATAAAAACATACATTTGTCTAATTTGATACCAAAAAGTAAGATTAATTGCCCTTTAACTAACTGCTAGTTGGTCATAGTAGTACTAGTTTATGCAACTGGCCAGATGTATCAAATTTAAGGCCATAAAAAGTCTTAAATGGTGTAAGAAGTCTTAAATTTGGGGACAGAAAAACAGGAATGGCAATAATGCAGTGATTTAAAATTCAGAGGGCAGTGATGTAATGAAATAAATGTGAGCACTGCACATTTCAAAGTAAAAACGTGTGCTGTGGCATCTTTCTTTGGCTCGTGGTTTTAGAGAAATGCAATCAATGAATACTGCACATTTATGCCAAGCAATTTCTTGATTATCATCTACTGTTGCTGAATCATGACTGTTTACTTTATGCCATTTATATCTCTTAAAAATGGTTTAAAGGCTGAAATGGTAGGTTTTATAGAACATTTTATCAGGCTATTTATTAGGCAAAAGATTTCATTTGTATTAGACTATTTGAACTAAAGTTGAACAAATCATAGTTTTTTGTCTTTCTATGGTTTAATATGTGACCATAGATCTTGCTCTACCTCGCCCAAATGGCATTTTATTTGTGTAAAGTAATAAAATATATATTTTTTATTTTATTAATACATTTTGATTTAAATATTTTAATTTCTTGTATATTGTTACTACTAAAGGCGAAACTAATTCTAATATTGGAAGTTGGTAGCATTCAAAGTTGACAGCTTTTTTATACAGTTACTGTTTATTTATTTCTTAATATCAAATTCTGTAATAGTGTTAAAAATTGATACATTACACGTTAATACATTAACCAAAGATACACACACACACACACTTTTTTTTTTTTCATGGACCCCAGGAAGCCCTATTTAAAAACCTCTGGTCTTGAACACTAGAATATAATTATATCAATTCAAAGAATAAAAGATAAGATAGAAGTGGGTACTCTTAACACACACTTTTTCCTGTGTCTTCAGGGATCAAGACCTGGAGCCTGGTGCACCTTCAATGGGAGCCAAGAGTCTGTGTATCCCCTTCAACCCGCTGAAGACCCTGCAGGCCGGCCAGATGTGCGTCAGCGGGAAAGAGCCTGCTCAGTTCTACACGTTGTTCGGTCGCAGTTACTGAAACCGTCTGTCATCCCAAAATAGTGGCTCCCCTTATCAAATGCACTAGTAGGATAACTGTAAGACATCTGTCATCATCTCTAACCACTCTAAATACTGCTTATTACTATATTTTGGAGGAACCCTCTATTTTTCTGGTCACAGATTTACTAGCTGACAGGCAGAGTTTTAGGCTGAGATTTGATGTTCTATGTGACCATACTAAACCTTTGCACATCTTTGTCCTAAATAAATTGCTGACAATTGTAAACAAAACATTATCTGTAATAAAGGGATTCTTAATTTCTATTGTTTTTGTGCTCTTTGTGACTTGTCTGTTATGTTTACATGAGGATCAGAAATTAAGGTGTTTTCTTGATTATGTAACACTCCATAAACCAAGGGACTCTTCTTTATATACATAAACATTTACTACACTACAGTAGTGGCCAAAGGTGATGTCAGGAGGGGATAGTTTTTAATGTCCTTACAAGTTCAATTAAACCATCAAAAAATAAGAAAAATATAATTTTTTTTTTTTTTTTAAATATGAGGGAAGAACAAAACAATAAACTTGGTTTATCCATTCCAAATCCGATCTCCCACCCCCATGATGAGAGATGTTGATGTAGTGGCTTAAAAGATGCTGATTCTATTATGTGTGTGGATGGAGCATAACCAGCATCAGATTAAATATTTATATTTGGGTGTTTTTTCATTTTATTATGATAGAAAAGTATGTAGGACAGGAGGCAATGAGGGAAAGAGAGGGGGACCGGATCAGGAAAAGTTCTCAAGCCTGGGCTAGAACTCAAGAAACTCAAAGTGCAACTGTGCTGTAGATCAATGTTCTAACCACAAGGCTATCGGAAGAACCTAACCAGTGTTGGTTTTGTAAATATTAGAACCTCATTGTGTAAGAAACACGGGGGGAACGGAATCCGACAGCAAAAAATCTAGCTGTCGAAATCCGTTCCCCCACTCCCATGATGAGAGATGCTAATGTAGTGGCTTAAAAGATGGTGATTTTATTGTAAATGGACTGCATTTATATAGCACTTTCACAGACCTATGGCCACCAAAGCGCTTTACATAGCCTCACATTCACCCATTCACTCATTCACTCATACACCGACGGCGGTGTCAGCCATGCACGGCGCCATCCAGCTCATTGGGAGCAGCTGGGGTTAGGTGTCTTGCTCATGGACACCTCAACACTTGGTCAGGTGGAACCGGGGATTGAACCACCAACCTTCCGGTTTGTAGACAACCTACATGAACCACTGAGCCACTGCTGCCCATTGTGTGTGTGGATGGAGCTTAACCAGCATCAGCTTAAAGATTTATTTTCGGGTGTTTTTGCATTTTATTATGATAGGACAGTATGTAGGACAGGAAGCAAAGAGGAAAAGAGAGACTTGAAAACTTCTCAAGCCTGGGTTAGAACTCAAGTCACTCAAAGTGCAACAGTGCTATAGATCAATGTTCTAATCACAAAGCTATCCCAGACAGCTAGCTTTGGTTTTGTACACATTAGAACCTCATTGTGTATGAAACATTGGGAGAACAGAATCCGATGGCAAACAATTCAGCTGTCGGATTCCGTTCCCCCATACTTATGATGAGAGATGTTGATGTAGTCATAGTTCGAATTACAGGGGGTACTGGGGGGTACTATACCCCCCAATGAAGACCTAGTACCCCCCAAAGGGACAGAAATATCAGGTTTGGGGGGGTCAGATAATTTTTATGATATTGTGAAAAAATATAATTACAGTTACAATACAAGTCAACTCCTATTTTCACTGTAGGAACATTTTAATGTAAAGCGATTTCAGACACCCCTATTGTGGACCGTACCATTTTTAACCACTGTGGCGCTAGAAGCAACAGAGATATAGCCTGGCAAGCCAGACTACATCAAGATGTTTAGTCTGGCAACTGACCATAGACACGCTCAATTCGAGGGGCGGGATAAACGGCTGTCTTTCAAATTCCCTCTGCACGCAATAGGACAGCGCTACAACCAACCAGAGCGTTTTCCCAACAGCTGAGCTAACGTTAGATGATAGATTCAACTTTTGCCATATCTGACAGGCAAAAAAAGCATTTCTAAACAAACGTGCCGTAAATAGGCCTACTTCACCTTTGGCTTATAGTCAGAAGTTATGCTGTTTGCGTAGATCACGGAGCACGCAGTGACAACCGCGCCCACTACGGTCACATATTATGACGGTCACAGAATCTGGTGTAACACCGGCAAAACTACGAACACATCTTCCTTTTTAAAGAATGACTTAAGTGCCGTTCTTTGCTCTTTTCTTAAAGAAAAACTTAACTCCAAGTCCTCCAGAGTCGCGGCCAAAGCCGATTCGAAAGACTGTTCGCCAGCAGCCATTCTTTGTTTTCAAGCCAGGGAACGTCACATCTCTGTCTGTCGTCATTATGTTAAGCCCGCCCCGCCTACTCTATACGCGTTGTGATTGGCCTGACCCAATTTGGGTTTTTGCAGCTAGAAGGTCTATTGAGAGTGTCTAGACCCACCAGGCTGCAAAATAATTTTTGCTGCCGCTAGGGTGCGTCTAGTTTCTAGGCTAACAGAGATATAGAACGACTTCAACTTCTCAAGCAAGTGTCAACGTTGAATGACAAAACGCTAGTTTCATAAAGTATCATTCTTTTCAACATTCCTTATTTGTATATTCAAAAATATTTAAAATAATCTAATTTAATACAGTTATAATTTTTCAATGAAAATTATTTAATTTTATTTGTAACAGCCTAGTGTCTAATTATTTTAATTGAATATATTTATCAAATTAAAGAATTTGAAATGAAAGATGGAGCATACATTTAATAAAATTAGGGGAAAATGCCCTTTATAAAGGTACAAAAAATTATTCTGAGTGTTTTCAAACAGTGATGTAATGAAACAATTTAAGTTGTTTAGGCTATTAAGGAAATGTAATTTTGCCAAAAGAAGAACTTTAATTTTAAATAAATGTTCATTTTAAATCAGCCTACTTCAGTGTGATATGTGGTAACATATTATCATGCTTAACACTGAGAACTTGAATAATTGTAATGTGATGATCAGATGCAGATATCTAAATCAAAGAATATGGGCGGTTTGCGGGTGGATTATTTATTTTTAACAGCAGATTCGGGGGACTCAAAGTGCACCAGATTAATGAATTTATCTTTAAAATGTACAAAATTTTCTTACGGGGGGGCATGCCCCCGGACCCCCCTAGAGATACCAAGCTCCACCAACAAAATAATGTGGGAAACACATTAGGCTATATGATGATCTACAAAAAAATAAACATTTAATTATCTTATTAATAAAATAGCCTACATTATTAGGATTTTACCACCTCCCCCTCATTTTAAGCCAGGAAAAACCCTGAAATAGGCAATAGGCTTCTTGTAAAGGTATTACTTTTACTTGTAATTAGAATGGTATTTCAGTGCTCTTAACTTCTAACTTTGGGGAGTTGATCAAACCAGTTCTCTTTTGGAAATATAATAACAATGAGATATTCTATAGCCTACTGATTATCAGTTTGTCAATGTCGCATGTTTAGACCTTGTATGTGTGTTGCACAACACATGTTGCACTTGGCGATCACGGTGGGGATTGATATGGTAGTGGACCATGATGGTCATAGAAGAAGTGAAGGAGCAGTACCCCCCAATTATGGTGGGTTAATTCGCACTCTGGATGTAGTGATTTAAAAGATGCTGATTCTTTGCTGTGTGTGCATGGAGCTTAACTAACATCAGTTTGTAAATATTAGAACCTCATTGTGTAAGAAACATGGGGGGAACGGAATCCGACGGCAAAAAATCCAGCTGTCAGAATCCGTGGTGTGGATGGAGCTTAACCAGTATCAATTTGATAAACTTCTTCCTTAAACTTCCACATCATAATCCTCTCCAAACTTCATAACAATGCAGATTAAGTTAACTGGGCGATAGTCATTATACTCTTCAGGACTGTTTTTATTTTATTTTGGAACTGGTATGATAATGTGTGAATCAGTAGACCTCTGAAAAACGTCCACCCATGCAGGGGCTAGAAGCTGATTCATAGGCAAGCAATTCATCACCTGTAAAGCAGTATTTTCCAACGAGAATTTGTTTTACAAACATCATAAAGGTTATTTATAAAAAGCATTATTTAATTTTTTTGAATAAACATTATTTATTATACATACTTTTTCACTCAAATGCAAATACTGAACATACGAGAGAGAGAGAGAGAGAGAGAGCGAGAGAGAGAGAGAGAGAGAGAGAGAGAGAGAGAGAGAGGCAACTACCAAAATAAAAAAGTGTCAGTGGGTAATAATATAAAAAAAAGAAAAAGGTATAAAAATATTAAATAAATACTTTGCAAAGGTCACTAAAACTCTCACAAAGTCGTTATAACATTCTTTATAGCTTTCTTATTCATAGTGACTCTAATAATGATAGGCAGCCGCAGTAGTGTCCATGTAGCCTTACCTCAGTCAACAAAATCATTAAGTTGGGTTTTATTTATAAAATTGCATTTATGAATGTGAAATTGGTTTAAAAAAATACAAGTAATGAAGGTTATGAGAAAAATATAATAATGAGCCGAGATAATGTAAGTTACTGTGAATCTCGCGAGACTTTTGCAGTAGGATGGTTACCCTTCTAGACACAGCACGTGCTGGGCGTGATGTTAAACGTACAGGTGCGCACTTCACTCTCTCCGCCTCTTCGCGTGACGTCAGATTTGTGGAAGAAAATTGCGGAAATGCTACGTGGATAAACTATTATAGGCAATCAGCGTTTTATTACATCTATTGCTGTTTGTTTATGAGGGTAAGTGTGATTGTCGTTTTATTGCGTATAAGTCAGTTTAACCACAAGACGTTTGTTTACTGTTAGAGAATGTATCACACGGTTTATTTACTGTTAATCTGTTTACTGTGTTGGTCTGTTAATCTGACCTCTACATTGTTGAAAAGGCAAAGCAACGTTAATAAAAATACGATTAAGTGATAACTGATTGATAAAAAATAATAATAAAAAAAATCATTTATTTGTGTCAAAAAGCAACTTTTTGTAATGTAAGCTATGATTTTTAGTGGTTTTCAGACTGTAATATTCTTTATATAACATCATATAGCGCTTATAAGAGATTCAATTAATATTTAAATGTAAAAAACTTACAGAATTTTTACATAACATAATTATTATTGGTTATTGCTGTAAAAAATTAGTTATGTAAAACTGGAAAGTTAGAAAATACATAATATTTTATATCTTTAAGGTGTTTACAACACATGGAATAGAAATACAAACTACATCTCAATTCAATTCAATACACTTTATTGTAAATTTGTCTTGGACTCTGGTGCCCACATACACATACACTGACCAAAAACATAACAATCCATAAACCATACACAAGCACATAAAAAAATGTAAATAAATAAAAAGTATTGCTTATTTAAAAGTCTAATCGACGTAGGTACAAAGGATTTCTTAAAACGATTGTATCTACACATAGGCAGCCTATATCGTCTGCCAGAAAGCAGCAACTCATAAACAGTACTCATAAATAGCAACTCATAAATCGCTTATCTAAATAGTTGTATATTTTCGTTTACTTTTGCACAATTTTTTTATTCTGTTCAACTGTTTTTATTAAAAATGTTAAACTGTGTTTAATGAATGTTCTATAACCAACAAGATACAAGTGCCTATGAAAGCTTGTTTTCCACCACAGAATAAAAAAACAAAACAAAAATGTACTTTATATCTCACAATTCTGACTCCCCACCCCCCATCTAGGGCTGTGAAACGATTAATCGCGATTAATCGCATCCAAAATAAAAGTTTGTGTTCACATAATATATGTGTGTGTACTGTGCATAATTATTTTGTATATATAAATACACACACATGCATGTATATATTTAAGTTTTTTTTTATTTATACATAAAATATTTATATTTATATATAATACAAATTATATATACAGTATATTTAAGCAAATATTTCTTAAATATATACATGCATGTGTGTGTATTTATATATACAAAATAATTATGCACAGTACACACTCATATATTATGTGAACACAAACTTTTATTTTGGATGCGATTAATCACGATTAATCATTTCACAGCCCTACCCCCATCATAATTGCGAGTTTATATCTCACAATTCTGACTTTATATCTCACAATTCTGACTTTATGTCTCGCAATTGCGAGTTTATAACTTGCAATTCTGACCTTTTTTTAAGAATTGTGAGATAAAAGTCAGAATTGCGAGACATAAACTAGCAATTGTGAGAAAAAAAATTATTTACCTTTTTTTCCACAATGAAACCAAGCTTTCATAAATACCTCATATGTGATTGTCCTGTAGGGATTAATAAAGTGTAAATAAAATATAATGTTTATGTAAAATGTAATATTTTACTCCACAGACATTCGTTTCTCCCTGTCTTCAGATTCCTCGGTCCTCTTCCTGGAAATCGAAGCAAAGCAACTGAGGAAATGTCTTTGGAAGGAAGCATGTGTCATCTAACCTGCCTCTGAAATACAATGGGAACTCCCTGCAAACTGCACACTGCCAAAAGCGTAGCTTCAAAGACGACAACAACAGAAATTAGGACAATATAGAGGCAACCCCTGCTGATCCTGCTACAGCTTGATCGAACAACTAGATGTAGACACAACTGTAAAAGTGTCACGGGTGTTATTGGATTACGTTGTTGTGTGTAATGGGGGAATGTATGTTGGACCTCTATGGTGAAGATGGTTTTCAAAGTTGTGAAGGGTTTGACGAATGGTCCACGTTCAGTTCTGCGGACTGGACAGAACCCCAGCAAGATGATAAAGGGGTGTCAGGCTTGGGCGGATTACAGGACAAAACCAGGAAGGAGGAATTATCAACCATACCTGTGACAGAAACAGGAACTTTCCAGTTTCCTGAAAACGTACGTTTTCTGCAGTTTTGCATATTTAACTGTGTTTACATGATACTAAAATCATTTAGAGGTGAACCGTTATGTCTGTGCTAAGTGTTATTGTGATATTAACGCTGTTGTTTTACAGGCTGAAAATGGTGACAAGGTAAATCCCTGGTTCTGCTTTCAAGTTGAGGAGGCAGAGAAAAATCTTATCATGATGGAAATCCCTACATTGTCCCAGCTACAACAGAGCACATTAGACATGCCCTCTCAGTCTGCAGCAATATCAAGGTACAAGTCTATTGCTTTTGCTACTGTTCACTATGAGATCATGAAACCCAGTTTCATGTGTGTCATTACAGCAGCCATCTTTACTTTTTTTGTTTTTAATTTGTTTATTCACAAAATCAATTATAAATGCACATCATACAAACAATAACTTGAATATAACTTGCCATAATCTTTAGATTTGCCTTTTATCTTTAGATTAGGTTCCAATTCTCACTATTAACTACGACTTTTGCCGCTTATTAATAGTTAGTAAGGTAGTTGTTTAGTTTAGGAAATGAGTTGGATTAAGGGATGTAGAATATGGTCATGCAGAATAAGGCATTAATAAGTGCTGTATAAGTACTAATAAACAGCCATTATCCTAGTAATATGCATGCTAATAAGCAAGTAGTTAATCGTGAGAATTGGACCTTTAACAAAAGTGTTACCTATTTTATTATTATGAATATGTTTTAGAAAAAATACAGTGAAGCAGTTTTGCTAAGGCGTTATAAATATTTGAAAACTTTTATCTGACAACCAAAAAAATAGAAACATACAAAACATAAAGCTGGAAATCATATCGTATAGAGATTCAGATTGTAAAACTTTATGAATCTTTACAAAGTCCTGATATTTGTAAAAAAAATTATCGTTTTATCTTGGAAAATCATGATATTATTATTATTATTCATGCAGATGTATACACTCATTAAGCATGTATTCAAGCTGTATGGAAAATATCATTTTTACTTGTTAGTTGAAAAACATTTGGCAACATTTCTCACTTTCGTTTAATTTAACCTGGATTACTAAAATAACTAAAACAAACTAAACGAAAACTTTCTTATCTTCTTGTACAGTGACCTTGAGCTTGGGAAAGGCGCTTTATAAATAAAACGTATTATTATAATTATTAAAAATGACAAACACAAAGCCAAATTTCTAAAACTTTAACTAAAATTTAAGTAAAAACAGAAAATGTAACATTTAAATCTAATAGTATGTGTGTACATTGTCATAATTTGCCCTGATTGCAATGCGCTCAAACTATTTTTGCACAGTAAAATGTCTGCGCAAAAGCCTGTTTTAAATGATGGAATGTCATTGTCAAAAGTCTCTCTCTCTCTTTCCCATCAAGCCAAGCTGCAAATTTCTGGTGTCATCTACAGTCTGGGTCAAGAATTCTGAGTCTGTCCGGTCCCAAACCTAAACTATACTCCCATGAAGGCCTGCTGAAATCACTTCAGCTCAGACACCCCGACGCACGCGCTGACTCACAGGTGCGCAGAGAGTGACATGGCTGTGGACGGAGTATTCAGATTTAGCAAATCACTCGACCCGCATCCTTTGTGCTACAGATATGATTGATACCTCATGTGGCTTGTTGAGGGGAGACTTTTGTGGTGCTGTTAAAATAAAGCAGCTTTCATTTTCTATTTTCAGACCACAACTCTGTCTGATCTTGAACTAGAAAATCCAGAAGACCCTCCTGGAGCTCTTATTCAAACCAAGGTTGGTGATGACATATCAGTATGATTTCAGTACAATCATTTTTCAAAGAAAGTGTTTGTTTGCTTCATATTCTTCATAACTGGTATCAAAATAGTTTAATAGTTTGCCAGGTCTTCTTAGGTAAATGTAAAACCTATTTAAAGAGGTTGTTTCACATTATTAAGCAAGTCACAGTTGCAATATGGGGAGGAAGAAAGATCTTTCTGAAAAGCATGAAATGTCTTGCAAAAGGCATACAAACAACTAATATTTGGCAAAAACTGAATAGAGATTGTCAGATTAAGAGATTGAATCACAATAAGATGGCAGTCTACCAAAATTATGGACTGCTAACAATAAAGATATTTCAATATTTACAGTAGGAAATAAACTAAGAATGATTTTTACACTCCTTAAATGAATAGTCCAATCAAAAATGAAAATTGTCATGAACACAAAATATATTTTGAGACGTTGTTTGGACATTTCATAGATGTCAAAGTTAACCTAAATATTTTGGTTTCCAACATTCTTCAGAATATATTTTCTGTTCCACAAAAGAAAAAAATCACCATCTGAAAATGGATGAAAATCACTGATTTAGAGGAAATGAATTAAAGGTAAAAAATGAACAGGTTCATTGACCTTTAAACTTTTTTTTTTGTAGCTGATGCCATCATCACACTGTCAAAATTCTCCAGGATTCTTCTATCAGATCTCACGCCAGTGGCTCAACCAGTACAACGTGAACCTGCGGCCCAACCAGCACAAGAAAGATCCTCTGCAATAAACATCACATGTACACACACACACACAGTACCTGGGTAAACTGTCTCTTTAAACAAAGTACAAACTTTGTCCTTTTTTCCTTAATATATACACAAACAAGCACAGGTAAGGTCTTCACGCACTTTCACAAATATATCCCGGTAAAGCCTGCTTGACAAAAGCACAGGGATGTACTATGCACACTAGCTCAGGAAGAATTTCCTAACTTACTTGACATACACACTTACTACTAACGTAAATAAGAGGCTGTTAACATAAGCATTAGAACAGAACTAACAAGTGCCTAATGAGAACAAAATCAAACCTCAAGTATATGAAGTTAACAGCCATATCATTATTTATATATTCAATTGTCTGTTGCTGCCTAAGCTCATTGCTTACTGTTCTTAAATCTGTTATTTTTATTGAGAACTGATATCTTAAATGTTTGAATGTATTTGGTATATTTATATTGGAAATATTTAAACAAGAATAAATTAATATACAGCTCTAATAATTTGTCCTGCACTTTAGATCAGTTTGCCTTTTATTATTATTTTTTTTTAATTTTTTTTTTAAAAGGACTGAAAAATGTAACTCAAATGTTTAATAAAAAAGAGAGGTTTAAACTCTTATGGAATGATATTTATTTCTGGTTGGGTGTGTCAATGAGTCTTAACAATAGATTATTACATTTTCTAGTACATTACATTTTTCAAGTCCTAGTGGCTTTTTAGACTCAGTACATCAAATACATCAGTAGTAAACAGATTAAACATTTTTGTCAGTCACAATTTTTGCATATGCTTTAACAAAAGTATATCTTATAACTCAGTCAGGGTTTTTTTCATGTGTCAGGGGAGGCGCGGAGCAGGGTTGGGCGATATGACGATATCGATAGATTTTTCTATATTTTCTGTATGTAAATATATCCGTGCAGAGCAGGACAGCTTAAAAATGATAGAGCAGAAAATAAACATGGATGCATGAAAAGAAAAGCGGGATATGCTTGATGATTTATTAAAAAGCAGAATAAATACTGTACAGTACTGAATTCGGTACTGACAGGGAATGACATTGTGGCTTGAATGCTTAAATATACACATCTATGTATCAAAATGGCCGTCTTGTTGAGTATTCACCTAAACACAGTCAGTTATGTCTAAATTGAAAGTAGAAAGGTGAAATTATTATTATCCAATATTGGATTCATTCATAAGGTCTTAAAGTGACAGCAGCCTCATATAGGCCTACCTGCTGCTGTCTATGTCGTTTATGTTAATCAAATAACAAAAGAAAAGAAAACCATTCACTGCTCTTGACTGAATATCTTACATAGCTTTATTATGAATAAAATGTAGCACATCAAATGTTAAAGGGCTTCCTGTATGTTATGTTAGAAGGGATGCCTTTGACTTTGTAAACTCCTGTGACTTACTATAGCTCATTTCAGTTTAGGGCTAATTTGATATCAAGCTTATTAATTATATCAGCACAATTTATCACCAAATTAGTCAAGTTTAATGTTCATCAGTTTGAACAGTTTGCCTGGTTTAGTCGACTGACACATTTAGCTTTACGTGGCACTCCTGAGTTATGTGAAGCTGAGTCTGTCCCACTTCCTGTCATTGTGCTTGTGTACAAACAGAAAACAGAACTACTCTATATTTGGTCAAACCTAGCAAATAGGAAGTTCACTACTAGTTAAAAAGGTCACAGAAAAAACAAGTTAACACATTTGATCTGAGCATCCGTTCCCACGCTAAAAGTCCTCACTGCAACACAATAGTAACCAAGAACTATTCAGGGAGAACTGATTGATTACTCAGTCTTACCATCTGTTATCAGTTCTTGAACAGGTCTCTTTATATAGATGTGTATGTATTATTTTTGGAAACGTTTTGCATTGATTTGAATCTAGAACATGAAAAGCTGATTATGTGAACATCAGATATGGCAGAACCACATTTACCCTTAAATGCACCATAAAATGCTTTGAATAAAAGCATCTTCCAAACACACAAACTTCACTTTCGGTAGTTCTAGAGAGCAATGCATCACCAAACTGATACATTTGACCACCTTTATTTATAAAAAATAAGCCTTTTATCAGCCACATGCGTTTGATTGTGTAACTACGTGTCTTTATGCAGGCACAGTCCGTACATGTCTATGATTCTCACCTGAAAGCGGACAAAACATCCTCTTTTTTTTTGCACATCAGCACCTTGCTCTAACCATTTCCTCTACAAGTGTCTGTGGCGTCTCGCATCATTTCACCGACAATTGCATAACGTTCTCCTGAAATCACACTTTGGCAAAATCTTTTCAAAATCTCAAAGGTCTCTTTGTTTATGGCAGGTTCATATTGTTTTGAAAACTTTTATAGTTTCAAATGAATGACTCTGAAAATGTCATTTGGTGTAACCAAGTAATAAATAAGGTTAAATAAGGTTAAAGTATTTAAATTATTTTATAAAACTTTTTAGAAATGTCATGCATTATTAACTTAAATTATAAGAGACATTGACATCCTTTCTATGATATAATTTCCTGCTTTATGTTAGTGACACCATTTGACTTTGGCAGAAAAAGTTTTTCAAATATTAATAACTACTTAAGGTTTTCACTTCACTGTATGTAAAGATGCGTCCCATTTGCCATTGTTCGACTTTTTTTTTTTGTGGGCGAAGTCCAGCAATTTCAATAGGAATCCATGCGATGTGGAATTTCGAGTGAGCGGAAAAAATATCCCAACGCAGCTACGCAACGAATTAAAGTTGGTAATTTGAATAAAAGAGGTTGGATTTATGCAAACACAACTATTTGAGAAGTCTGCTATACGTCACCAGAGAGAAGTTGTTTCACCGTAAGAAATCGAGTAATGACATTTTGATAAAAGTCAAAACATATTCAGGGATGAATCTTTCACAGTAAGATCAATGAAGTGTTACTGTAATGATATCAAAGGTATGGATGATTCATTTTAATATAACAAATATAACAGGAACATTTCATATTTGAATTCGGTAACACTATTTTAAGGTGACGTAGTTACACGTTACCACATGTACTTACGTAACTCTATAGTAAGTACATGTAGTTAATTAATATTACTCAGTAAGTAAGTACAATGTAACTGCGTCACCTTAAAATAAAGTGTAACCAAATTCTAAATTCTATTCATTCTTTAAATGTTATACAGGCTTCAGGAAGAGGAAAATAAAGTCCCAGTTGAGAAAAAAAAAAAAAAAAAAAATCACACTAAAGAAGAAGATCTTGAGCTGCTTCGTAACCCTTGCAGGCCTTTGCTGATCCTCTTAAGAACACTGTCGCTGGTGAGAACGTAGAAAACTGGATTTATGGCACTGTTGATGGTAGACAAACCCAGAGAGATCGTATAGGGTGTGTAGACACTTCTTTCAAAGTCACATTTCCCCTTCAAAGAGTGATTGATGGCGCGTAGCAAAAGGATCACATGGTATGGCGTGAAGCAGACCAGAAAGAACAAGACGACAGCCACGGCCAGGTTACGAACTTTGACTTTGGTCCGTAGCTTCAGGCCCGTGCTAGCTTGCACGTTAACAAGGATGGCCAAGTTGCAGACTATTAAAATGCACAGCGGGATGAAGAAACCGATGAAGAAGCGGGCATAGTTGAGTGCCGTCACAACATCAGAGGGGTTGCTTGGCTCGAAGCACCGCTTCTCCTCCATTTTCTCCGAGTTGCCCTCTGTCATGATGAAAACCGGCATGTGACCCACAGCAACGACTACCACAATCACAACAGTGATGATCACGGCATGCCTCATCTTTCTCAGACCTCGAGACTCCACGGCGTAGACCACCCCGACGAAGCGGTCCATGGAAATGCAGCACATCAAGAAGATACTGATGTACATGTTGTTGAAGAACACATAGCCGGTGACCTTACAGGCCAGAGAGCCCCATTCCCAGTGATGGCCTCTGTTGATGTAAATGGCCCAGAGCGGAAGCGTACCTAGATACATCAGGTCACATACTGACAGGCCGAAGAGGTAGATTCCTAGAACGTTCTTCCGACACACTTCAATGAGAGTGAAGAAGACTGTGATCAGGTTAGCAGGCAGACCTACTGTGATGACTATACTATAGAGAGCCACAAGTGGAAGTGGGTTTTCTTCATCGTAAGGCGGCTCACAACCGTTTGTGTGGTTTGGGGGTATTGTTGTACTGGTTGTGTTCATGGTCACTGGGAGGCTGAGACTATCCAAAAAGATAGAAAAAAGAATAGTTAAATTGGCATTCATTTAAAGAAACATGGGGTTAGCAGCAGTAGTATGGCAATAGTATCTTAAACAGTGCTACCTTAAAGCTACACTGTGTAATTTTTTTAAGTTGATTCTTTGCAAAAAACACTTTGTTCTTTCAAAATGATATGTACTCATTAATGTGTAATTACTTCTACCAACTAATCAAGTATTCTCGTAAGCGTAGAATCTGCCATTTAGAATACGAGCGAGTCGCTCGAATGGTGGCAGCCATGTTGCGCCTCCATCTTGAAAATACATTAGCCAAAGAGGGACATACCTGGAAATTCAAGCTTCGCCTTTCGCGTTTTGACACTCAGTGGCACCGTGACGAATGCAAGGGGGAGATTACTCGCGACTGCCGGCAGATTTGAAATAATACGGCCACCGTAGGAGTTAAAACGCCCTCGGAATGGGAGGGGCTAGAAAGAAATATTCAGTGGGTAGTCATAAACAATTTCACCGCTAGATGGGAGAAAATCCTACACAGTGTAGCTTTAAGTATAATAAATACATTTTCAGAAGCATGTTATCGTTTTCACTCAGATTATTTCCCACGGCCACAGCAAAGTCAAATATTATAAAATACTATATAGGCTATATACAGGACATTTTTATATTAATCAATGTATTATTATATTGGACAAACTAAACTCACAATTTTTGAGATGGCCATTTTAATCAGAGTTAAGGTGCAGTCACATTGTTCAGGGAATTTTCGCAGGTGAAATCCAGTCCAGAATCACGCAATTGCGAAATTTAAGTGAGGGGAAAAGATTTCCTCTCACAGATTCTGCAACAGGTTTTTGTCCAAGAGATTCACCGCATTACTAGCAGAAAAGCTGCTTGGTTTGAAACGGAGACTTCTCTGCGAGTTGTGCGACATATGTCACTACACTATTGACAATAGACCACACACCTTTTATGCCTGCAAAATTTTGCTCAAATTTCACTAATGGGACCACACCATTTAGTTGAACTTACAGAAATAATTGAATGAATTATGAAGCCACTAATCGTCACGTGACCTACTGAAAATATGGCGACCACCATGAGGGACCCACACCATGGTAAATAAAACAGATTATTAGGATACTGATAAATGATTTTAAACATTTTTAAGTACTATTCATTTCTAGATGTGTAGCTTTTAATGAGGAGAAAAAAAGAAAGAAAGAAAAAAAACCCACTACACCCAGCTTTAAACAATGACTATTATCAAAGTCTTTTTATCCATCTTTTAACAAAATCATAAACATTCGATCCTGATAGAGAAATGAATAGAAAGTATATAATATCAATATAATATAATATTTTGACATCATAACAAAAGTATGATGTCAAAATGTTCTATAAGTAGCTCTTAAAAGATGATATGCTGCATTAAAAAGCGTTCTTTTGTAGCATTTTTTAAGCTTCAGAACAGTAGCTATCTGTAGTTTTATCAAATTCGATTTTACAATTCAACAACATGATGTATTAGTTGTTTCCCTTGAAGTGGTAAGTTGAATCCACAACTATTTTGCATAACGAATAAAAGTTACCTCTTCCAGGTGATCTCGGAAACTCTACTCAGTCTCAGTGTTCATATCATCAATCTTTTTTCCTATTTGTCAAATTATATTATATAATACAAGACCGAACGCTCTCTTTCATCCCCACGAATGCGTTAGATCCGTCCAGCAACACAGCCAAAAGGAAATGAAGTGATAATGATGAGCAAGTGTTCAGTTACTATCTGCAGTTACGTGTGAGATGCTGTAACTCACGTACAGTGTAGACAGAGGGTAAATAGTAGGCTATGCAAATAGTATGCGGTTTGTTACCTTTGTATCAAATACGTTTGAGACAGCAAGCCATCTGAGTAACATTTTATTTTACATTTCCTTAAAAAGGCGACGTCGTGGACATTATTATTATTATTTTGGTTTTTTTCTTCACATTATTTTATATTTAAACACGTGGTGGCTGAACTTACTCGCTTTCCCTTACTCTTAAGTATTTATTTTGTTGCATTTGACCTAAGACGTGCTAAAACGTGGTCCTAAACACATCTGCGTTTACTATGGGGTCATATTTGAATAAGGCAATCTCTGATTATTAAACATTAGATAAACACCCAAAACATTTTTCTCGTGACTATATTTGGAATGCATGCATACAACTGCTCTTCAGTGTTAATAAGGTTCAATCCAATCACCCACTAACGTAAGACAAAAGGTTCCTCCAGAGGGCGCTGCAGGGATACAAATGTTTTGTGTGTGTGTGTGTGTGTGTGTGTGTGTGTGTGTGTGTGTATGTGATGTGTGTGTGTGGGGGGGGAAATGGCTGCTTTACAAAGCATTAAAGTTCTTTAATAATGTATTCACATAGGTCCAAACCCGTATGACTTTGTTTCGCCTGTGGAACACAACATTATCATCATATTATTATTCCTTGCGACTTAATTTGGACTAAAAATGGAGGGGAAAATGAATATCTTGTTAATAATAATTTGATTGAATCTTCCAGTATACTGATACTCTAAAATAATAAAAAAGGCATACATTCAACAATTACTTTTATATAATATAACATAATTCTTATAACCTTTTATATTATGTTTTGTGTTATGTAATTTTGTATGTCAAACCACATGCTTTTATAATTTGATTACAATCTGTGATGAAATTTCAATGTAGCCTATATTTAACTTTTTTGTTATATTAAAGAATTGAATACATCAAAGACTTTTAAACTGTTGCAAATCCGTCCTGGATGTGTTGCTGTGGTGACGCTTTACGGCATTTGAATCATGGCGGAGTCGCTGAACGGTGTACAGTTGAGCACGGTAAATATTTGATTTTAACCACTTCAGACACAAATGCAATCGCATGTCACGAGTTTTTCAATAGATTGTGCTTTTAGCAGGGAAATATATATGTTGAATCTGTGCGGTAAACCTGCAGATTATGTTTTATTTACGATTTAATGATGAACATTTTGGTCAGATACCAGATTTTGTTGACATGATTGTTGTTTATCATCCAGCATGTAAACCAGCTCTATTCTACATCATCGCATATTCTATGGCATTTAGTACGTTTTGTGTCTCTTTAAATTTGTAACATGAGCTGTTAATATTTTGTGTTAAATGGTTGGTAGAAAATGATGGTATGTTTTTTAGTTACATTTTCGGGCTGATGCTTTTAAAAGTGTAATTTGTTTACGAAACGACGAAAATCATAAATAAAGATCCACTCTCACTTAAATTGAGTTGAATAAGACCTTTTGAGAGACAAAATTTTTACCAGGTCTTCGGCCTTGTGCATTTTTTTCCACACCTTTTAATCATAGACTGTAAAAAATAGCTTTTTTTTAAATATATTTTCATTATTTATAATCAGAATATTTGATAATAGTTTTTTATTTGATATCTGCTAGTACATAATGTAGTCTTGCATATTTTAACCATATTTAATATGTGGTTAACTAACTTAGACTTCTTCAAAACTTATACTCACTTATACTTATACCCCACCACACACACACACACACACACACACACACACACACACACAAAGAGAAATATGTTGATTTTTGTAAAAGATTGGGAAGACTGTGATCAGACTCATCATAATTGTTAGATTGTGCCAACAACAATAAAGAAAATCTTTAAACTAGTTGTCAAGCTTGACTTTCACCGTTTTACAGTGTTTTGGAGAATGTTTTGATCGCTAAAATGTAATTTTTGAACACCCATATACAATTATAAATTCCATATTTCATCATATGATCATTTTGTATTTTGTTATTTTACTATATTGTTTATGCTCTTTCTCTTTTGCCACCAGAAATGGCAGGAGGCTTCAAACAGAGGGGCTGCTATACTCAGCTATTTGGGGGAGCAGGTCCCCCTGATTTACTGCCTAGAGAGAGAGCCACAACCAGGAGAGGAGGAGCAAAAGGTTGAGGAACGCCTCCTGTATCCTCTGGAGTGCTTTCTTTTTGGGGAGGACCCCTGTGTGGGCTTGGAGAAGCTACAGCAACACAACAGCAGCTCATCAGCTCAGCAGTGTGGACGTGTCTTCAAAGAGGGCGAGACCGTCTACTCCTGCAGGTTAGAATGGAGACCGTTTAATAAAGTACTTCACAGTTTATACAGTCACCATCAACTGAAAGTGACATGTGAAGGCCGAGTTTGGTAACCCATACCCGGAATTTGTCCTCTGCATTTAACTTATCCAAGTTAGTGCACACACATTAGGAGTAGTGAGTAGTGAACACACTCACTGCAAACCGTGGACACACACCGGGAGCAGTGGGCAGCCATTTTGCTGTGACGCCCAGGTAACATACATCAGCAAGACTGATTGATGGGCCGGTATTTCTGTATTTGGTTGTTGTTTCGATGCGCATTGTTCATTGGACAGCCTTGGTCAATGGACAATGCACACTTTGCTTATTCAAGTTAGTGGCGAGGCCAGAATTTTTAAAGTGAGTGGACCTTGGTGAAATGGGGTGGACCTCAATGCCTACTCTCAAATGACATAATTTTACAATTCATGGGATACAAATAATTAGACAATGAGTTAAATGTGATTTATTTTCAGCCAACAGTTTCATGAAAACAACAAAATCTATTATAAACAGGCTTCAAATAACCAATGAATAGAAAAGGAACAATAGATGAAGGTAAATAATTATAGAGATAGTGTGTAAGGCTGGGAAAGGCTTCCCCTGGTCTTGGACTTGGATTTGGCACGGGATTTTCTCACTGCTTCTGATTGCTTTTAGACTTGTAGGGAGAAGCTGCTCATAACTGCTGGTCTAGGATCAGTTTGCTCTGTAATAATAATAGCGCATTGGCGATTTGGCAAATGATCCTGTGCGTATCATCTGTGTTTACACTCTGGAGAGCATCAAATGTTTATTTTTACAACGTGCTTTTTTAGCATTGAGCAGTGTAGCTAATGACAGACATGTCTGTTGAGTTCTTGAATGCAGTGGCCAATCAGAGGTGTTTAAGTTAGAATCCACTAACTGCTCAAAGGCGGAGTTTTGTCCAGTTCTGCACGCTCACAAATCCTCTCATTAGAACAAGGTGTAGACATATTATATACAGTACAGGTCAAAAGTTTGGAAACATTACTATTTTGAATGTTTCTGCTCATCAAGCCTGCGTTTATTTGATCAAAAATACAGAAAAAAAATGTAATATTGTGAAATATTATTACAACTTAAAATAATAGTTTTCTATTTGAATATACTTTAAAAAATAATTTATTCCTGTGATGCAAAGCTGAATTTTCAGCATCATTACTCCAGTCTTCAGTGTCACATTCTAATATTCTGATTTATTATGAGTATTGGAAACAGTTCTGCTGCCTAATATATTTGATGAATAAAAGGTTAAAAAGAACTGCATTTATTCAAAATAAAAAAAAATATTTTCTAATAATATAAATCTTCTTTACTATCACTTTTTTTAATCAATTTAACACATCCTTGCTGAATAAAAGTATTGATTTATTTCAAAAAAAAAGAAAGAAAAAAAAAATTACTGACCCCAAATTACTGACTAGTAGTGTATATTGTTGTTACAAAAGATTTCTATTTTTTTTTTTAAATTTGCTTTTTTTATTTTTATTTTTACTTTTTATTCATCAAAGTATCCTAAAAAAAAATATCACAGGTTATGAAAAAATATGAAGCAGCAGAACTGTTTCCAACTTTGATAATGAATCATCATATTAGAATGATTTCTAAAGGATCATGTGATAGACTGGAGTAATCACAGCCACGCTGATATAGAGCCATATCGCATGGTTATGAGTGTGATATTGTGCTTATAAACAGTATGACGGCACAACTGTGTAAATAAATCAGAAACAACAATGGAGTGTCTTTAAAAACCCTCTTCCTTCTTCCGCCACGGATTCAAATCTCAGGTTGACAATTTAACAGATGAGCCTAAGCCACTGTTACTAACTCTAAAATGTCACTTTAGAAATAGCAACAAGAAATGCTGAGTCGCTTCATTGAAGCTTCTTGTATTATGTAGAGTATAATGAGAGAGAGAGATCGACTAAGCAAGTTCATTATCTGCTTCTAGCTGATATACTTCAGGTCAATCTTATATTCATAATCCTAAATTCGGTTTGAATGTGTGCTGAGGAAAGCAATATCTTTGTCTTTTTCCTTTTAACAGTTAAGGGGATTTCCCATGACAGTGGGCTTCGTGTTATTGTTTACAACCGTGTTTCAGTCACTTTCACTATAAAAGTCTTTGCTACTGACTTCCTCATAAAGACAGTCTTTACAACCATCTAATGTTGTACTGTAACTTTCACTGAAGTCGAAATCAAAATCACTAACGGACCCTTTCTCAATATAAATCGCATATTTGAGGTATAAATAACTATAAATATTTTTTTTTTATTATAATATATATCAATTAAGTTTTTATGATGAGATTATGAGGAGCCCTGTTCAATGTATAGGTTGCATTCGACAATATTGCTTTCCTTGCCTTGAATCATCCTTATATGTATCTCCAGGGACTGTGCAATAGATCCCACCTGTGTACTCTGCATAGAATGCTTCCAGAAGAGTGTGCACAAAAGTCATCGCTACAAGGTACATGCACTCATCATCATCTTCATTATTATTATTATTATTATTTATTTTTTTACTTTTAATGTTTATGATATAGTTTTTTAAAATGCAATTACAAATTACATCAAAATTAATTATTTTTTATTCTTATATATTATATTATATTATATTATGTATTTGTTATTATAATTATAATTATTTACATTGCGACCGCAGATGCATGCCTCAGCAGGAGGAGGTTTTTGCGATTGTGGAGACTTGGAGGCTTGGAAGACCGGACCCTGCTGCTCTCAACACGACCCTGGCACTTCAGTTGCTATGGAAACGGTACAGTTCATTCTCCAGAAGCTTATCGATGTAACGATTGTTGTAGATTTTTACTGTGAACAGTATTGTTGAACTAACTTCCTGCCTTGAGGTCAGAGGAGCTGTTCTGCCCCTGCGTTCGCTAACCCCCAACCCTCCCTCCCTCTGTGGGAAAACGGAGTGTGTGGGAAAGTGACACGCAGGAGGGCTGTGATGCAAAACCAGCTGGAAAAAACAAACAGACTACAGGGATAGAAGAATAAGTAAAGTCTTTCGTGAGAGGGTTTGTTGTACAAGTAAATAAATGTGTTGGAATAGACTTGGTGCTAAATCCCAGTATTCCATCAAAAGCTAGGATGCACTGATATGGGATGTAATCATGGCAGATTTCTAGCTGTGTGCCTGGATTTTGGCCTGGAAAGCAAATGGTCTGTTTCAGTGGTCAGATAATTCAATAGATCCGCCGTGATCAGATCAGGGACCAGATCCACACTCACTCACCACATACTCACCTTTGTCGGAAAACAGCAGGTGGCTTTTTGTCTTTGACACCCTCAGGCGAGATCTAAACATGCACATAATGAACATGACAGATTGGCATTAAACCAAAACAACAAACATCATATCCTGCTCAAAGGGTCTGCCATGTTTTGTGTCTTATCTTTTTTGCTGCACAGTCAATTTATGAGCACTTTCGGTACCTGAACTCTATTATTGGAGTGACTGGCTTTTAGGAGATGTTAGAGATTGTGAAAATTGAGGATGTTTAGAAGGTTACTGCAGTAGGCCTCTGGGAACTTGACTTCTTGCCAGATATCAGACAAATATACAAATGAGAATAAACAACAGTGATGTTATTTTTGTGATCTTCCCTCTGTGAGCCTGCTGTCCCAGTATTTAGCAGAATTCCCAAGCTGTTCTTTTCCACACCGTGAAAGTGAATGGGGACTAGTGCTATCAAGCTCCATAAACAAAAATAAAGGCATCATCAAAGTAGTCCACATGACTCGTGCACTGTATTTCAAATCTATTAAGGTCATGTGAGACATAGGCCACAGTTTAAATCATTCACTGAAAATCTTCTCATCCACTCGAGCTCTGAAATTCTCATTTTCATCAAATTGACAGGCAAGGGTGTCAGTACGTAGCTGAAAAAAGGAAACGAAGGGTCTGCCTATAACCAGAGCCGTTATCCAACTGAAAGCACTGGATTTCGCCAAAGACCTGACCATACCCGCCAGCGAGGCAACTCATTTCTTATTTCGGCTACGTACTGACACACTTGCCTGTCAATTTCTTCAGTGCGGCGTAAGAATGATGCAGTCTTGCCCAGCGCTTGCCCTCTGACTTCAGGGAGAAACTGCTGTCTTTTCAGCGCTAAGTGATCGGGTTAAGGAAAAAACATTCACATCCCCTCGTAATGCAATCAAACACCTGTGTTTTTTGACATGCTAATGCTTTTAATGTACATAAAAAGGTGAGAAATCAGTCATTGTAAAATCTACTGGAAATGACTACAGCTTATTTTTATGGTATGTCATAAAGTGTTTATTTCACTATTTATTTCATAAAGTGTTTATAATCACTCCGCCCAAGTAGCAGTGCTTCGCCTTCTGAGAATATAGTTCCCAGTATGTATACGGTTAGAAGATGGCTGTGTCTCATGTGACCTTGTTATTTGTACACGCTGTGACTATACAAATCACAACATGTAAATAGGACAATGTTGGCGTTATTTTGTCACTGATTGGGAGCAGTATGCTAGCTGGAGCCATTTACCTCCAGTCTTTGTGCTAAGCTAGGCTAGTGGTGGGTGTGTCAGACGCAGTTCCGGCACGCACGGAGATGAAAAGGGTATGTATATGGACTTATAAGCTAAAGTCCCAAAAAGTCGGCGTGTTCCTTTAAGGGATGTAGAATATGGTCATGCAAAATAAGGCATTAATATGTGCTTTATAAGCCAATATCCTGGTAATATGCATGCTAATAACAACTAGGTAATTGTGTGAATTGGAGTTGGACCTTAAACTAAAAGGTTACCGAAAATTATTTTTTAATAAATGCGTTTTCTTCATCTTATAATCAGGGTCATCTTATATTTGGAACAATACGGTATTAGATTTTTGTAGGTGAGAAGAAAACATTGTATACAAAAAGTAAAAACGAAAGGACTCTCAATGACAGTTGGCGTTATGTGTGTCACAGGATGAGTGTGTGATGGATCCAGGTCTTCAAGGAAGGGCTCAGACGCTGTTCCACCTGTTGCTGCGGTACACGGCAGACATGCTGGTTTGGGAAGAGAACAATGAACTATCAGAAGAGCTTAAGCCAAAGTGAGATATGCAGTTACATGCTCCAACTTCAGCAAAAAAAGGTTAAAGGTTAATGTTATTTAATATTGTGTTTAGAGTGAAAGAAGACACCTACTTCTGTGTGCTCTACAACGATGAACATCACTCATACGACCACGTCATCTACACACTTCAGCGAGCAATCGCCTGTGACCAGAATCAGGCTCAAATCTACACTGCACTCATTGACAAGGAAGTGAGTTTTCTTGGCATCCGCTTTCCACATGCTCTTATGTTGTCAATGCACAGACTTTTCAATAGTGCCGTTATTATGATGTCAGGGGCGGAAAGCAGTGAAGAGAGGTACCCTCAGATCCTGTCAAGACGCCAGGGATAATATCAAGGTAAACATACTTGTACACTCTATATACACTCATTTGGTTGTTTGTAGATGTAACGACTATTTCAAATTTGTTAACTCGTGTTTGAGTTTCCTGTGCAGCGTAACTCAGAGCACATTATCCAGAGACCTTTGCGGGTGGAGATTCTTCACACTGCTGTTATGGCCCATCAGACCTTCGCCCTCAGACTCGGCGCATGGTTCCAGAAGATCATTGGCTACTCAGGTAGACCATTTAGGACTCGTGCACTAAGGACTGGTTCTTATTCATAACTGTTCCATTTTTAAAACGATGCAATACTTTTCACAACAGTTACATTTACACGGCATTCGTTTCATGGCTGTAGTAAGCCCTTCTGAATCTATAGTGCAAACATCGATTCAGCCCTTCTGAGGGTGTGTTCACACTTGGCACACTCTGGTGCGATTGCTCTGATAGTGCAGTTGGTGCACACCAAATGAACTCTGGTGCAGTTCGACTGAAATATGAACGCAACATGGACCAAAGACATGTAAACGAAACAGCAACATGACATGTCGTCACAAGATGCGACCCTAAAAAGGACAGAATTCTTGAGCATACAGTAGTTTTTTACATAGTTGCAATTTGGCCATCACAGTTTGGTACAGGTGTCAGAACCACGTCTCGGATCTTTGTTTGTGTGTGTATAATGGAGGAATTCCTAATATACTTTAAAATATAATTTATATCTGTGACGCAAAACTGAGTTTTCATCAGCCATTACTCTTAAGTGTCATTAGTGTCTTCATTAATTACTCTTCGGTCTTCAGTATCACATGATCTGTCAGAAATCATTTTCAGCATTTTCAGGATTTCTATTTTCAGGATTCATTGAAGAATAAAAAGTTTAAAAGAATTGTAGCATTTTTTCTAACATTATAAATCTTTACTATTCTTTTCTTTTTTAAGTTTTTATTCATCAAAGAATCCTGAAAAAATGTATCACAGATTATAAGAAAATATTAAGCAGCACAACTGTTTCCAATGTTGATTATAACTGAGTATCAAATCAGCATATTAGAATGATTTCTGAAGGATCATGTGACTGAAGACTGGAGTAATGATGCTGAAAATTCAGCTTTGCATCACAAAAATAAATTCTTTATTGAAAGTATATTAAAATAGAAAACCATTATTTTTAAATTTGAATAATATTTCACAATAATTTGTTTTTTTGGTATTTTTTATCAAATAAATGCAGGCTTGATGAGCATAAGAGGCTTCTTTCAAAAACATAAAAAATAGTAATCGGTACTGTATAACAATAATCTGTATGTATTTATACATTTTAATATATTTTTTTCCTTAAAAGAAATGTAACCAGGGTTTTGAGACCGGCTTTTATGTTGCTTATTTTTATAAAAAATGTTGAGGTTTTGTCCTTGTCGTTGGTTCTGTAGTTAGCCTCAGGGAGGTGTTCTGCCAGGTGGCTTTGGAGCCGGCCGCAGACAACGATAAACTCTGCTTGATCAGTCGACTCATGCTGCATGATGCCAAACTTTATAAAGGTAAATATTGCAATCTCTACAACAGGGGTGTCGTGATATACTGTATTGATTATAATCCTGATATTTAAAAAATGAAATATTGTTATTTTAATAATGGTTTAATAATCATATGATGATTTGACACGTAAATGGACAAAGACATCCTGTAGCTGAACAAAATGCAGATATAGAGACATTTTGACTGATCAAACATAAAGAGAATTAACACACCATTGCGACAGTAAATGGTTTATCTGTGTTCTTCAAGCCATCTCGAGTATTTTCATAAAGATAATGTATATTTATAATGCAGTGCCAATTGACATAGCCTTTATCTCCATATAGAATACTATAAAATTATATAATTTCTGCCTCATTCTGTGATAAGAAGCCACATCAATTCACAGAAGTTATTTCAAACTGGTTTCCATTAAGTGTAATTGTTCCTTTTGAATGCAGTGTGATTCTTAAAAAAAAGGATAAATTTGACCGATAGCATTATTATTTAAAATATTTCTATATTTTATTATATAATAATCTATAATAATTATCATTATTGTGAATTCTTTTGACCATGATAATCATGTAGTGAAACATCTGGTATCGTGACAGCCCTACTCTACAATTAAGTTATGCACGTTCAAAAGCCTGAAAACATTTAAAATCTGGTTAGATCTTCTTAGTACTGTCTCTAAATCTCTCTTTTTTTTTTTTTTACTCTCCTCAGGAGCCCGCAAGGTCGTCCATGAGTTAATTTTCACTAGTTTACTGATGGACACCGAATACAAGAGGCAGTTTGCCATGAAATTCACAGAGGTATCATTTTACAGCTGCATATCATTTCACATATATTTTAATGTTTAAGTAATATTGTAGTTGTTGTTTTACGCTTGTCACATGCTTGGCATTAGCAAAAACAGCTGAGATGAGGTCTAACGTGTGTACATCGTGTTTCAGCACTACAAGCAGCTTCAGGAAGACTTCATCAGTGATGACCATCAGAGGAACATCTCCATCACAGCCTTGTCTGTGCAAATCTACACTGTTCCCACGCTGGTATGATGAACGTCTGTCTGAAAATTACAGCAGTCGTGTGTCTAAAATGTGCAGCGTTTTTCTGTTTCCAGAGATCCATTGTGTTCATTGCATTTATGAGTTTCCTACTCATAAATACAATTAAAATGTAAAAAGTAATTACAAGGAAACTCAGTTTTTTTATGTGTTAGCATACAGAATGTGAGAATGCAGTCTGATCAGAAATCAGGCAGATCTTGTTCTTGTTCAACTATTGCACACAAGTTGTATGGACCATAATGCATATTAAAATCTAAAACCTTTTTTTTTTTTCACTATAAAGAACCTTTTGTGCATTGAAAAGGTTCCATGGATGATAAAGGTTTGTCATGGAACCGTTGATGCTAATAATAACCCTCTGTTTTTAAGAGTATGCTGTAAGTAAATGAAAGAAGAACATTCATTTAACTCTATTTAAAGGTTGAAGGCATGTAACATTGTTTTCTTTTTTTCAGGCTAGGCAGTTGATAGAGGAGGGCAACGTCATCAAGGTCATTATAGACACTGTAATGGAGATGATGCGGGAACATCTGGACAGCAACCACCGCTTCCACTTCCAGGGCCACAACCCTGACAAGTTCTTCCGGGTTCAAGTTATCTTCCATGACCTCAGGTCTACACACAACCCTTGAATTACGGAACATAATAACAGCTCTGTTTAATTTTGATCAGTTGGCTCAATTCAGATTTTAACATCATCAGGTACATTCTAATCAGTAAGCCCTCTGTGTGGACGGAGGCGATGAGGGTGAAGTTCCTCGAAGGTTTCTGCGTCTTTCTCCGCTTCCTTTGCTGTATGCAGGTGATGCTTTCTCCCATCAAAAGGTTATTTGCCTGAAAGTCTGTTGTTTGGTTAGATCTGTAGCTTAATTGAATCTCATTCTTTGATGGCAGGGGATGGAGGAGGTGAAGAGGCAGTTCGGTCAGCATGTTGAAGTGGAGCCGGAGTGGGAGGCGGGTTTTACCCTCCAGATGCAGCTACGCCACATTCTTGCCATGTTTCAGGACTGGTGTTCATCTGACGTGAGTCACGGCTTGTCAGAGATCTTGCTTTTCTGTGCTGCTTTTTAGGATAAGATACATAAAAGTAATTGATGATAGGGAATATTGTATGTAACATGATTATATAGTATGAATATATTAAATAAATACACTACCAATTAAAACTATTTTACATCGTTCCTTTCAAACTATTTTGGCAGAACATCTGTGGACATGTATGACTGTGCCGTGAGCTCCAAAAGCCCGTTTGACTGCATTCCTTTTAAAAAACAATAATCTGTTTTCATTAATTAGATTTTGTGACATGCTTTTAATAATTGTTTTTATATATTTATTCAAATTTGTGTACAGTATGTATACACTCTAATGTATAAAAGTAAATGTAGTACAGCTAAAATATAATTTGACTCTGATTTAACTACCATTTACTACCATTCAAAACTTTGGGGTCAATAATATTTGTAAGGTTTTTGAAAGAGGAAACTAATAATTTTTAGGATTCTTTGATAAATAAAAAAGGATTTATTTGAAAAAGTTGTTGTAAATTTAAGAACTAGTGACCTGTTACAGATATAATAACCGTCCATTTCAATATTACATACATTTAAATAAAATATATCTAACCATCTGGACAGTTTCATATTGAATAAAAATGTATGTAAAAAAAAAAAAAAAAAAAAGTCAAATATGTCAAGCCAATCACAACCAATTGCCCACCAAAATCAGACAAGGTTTCTCTCTAGATTTTGACATTGCAATGCAAACTGGTAATTGACATAATGAAAATCCAAACTGTTAATCACTTCAGACTCTACGGCCAACAAAGGAAGTGCGGATGGTCTTTTTTTTTTCTTTTTTTGTCTTCAGCACATTCACTCATAATTGACAAATATTTTCAAATGTTTCACTTTGTGCCACCAGCTGCAAAGTGCAATGTGAGTGCAATTGTCAAGTCAAACTATTTCTACTTTTCTCAGTTACAAAAAACACTATGGTAAAACAGATTGTGCTTTATTACCATCAATTATGTTTTATAATCATACTCATGGAAAGAATCAATCATGTAAAAATCAACTTCAGGTCACCGATTGACTCCCTGTAATGCTGAGACCAGGTGCTTGAATTCTTCAGTTTACTTTTCAAGCCTTACTATTGCTTGACTGATTATCTTACAAATTGTTTATCCACTAGTTAATGAATGACCTGAAAATGTGACACTGTGTGGACGTGTGTGTGTGTGACCCTGGTAAACCTTACGTTGTGGGGACAAAATGTCCCCACAAGGACTGCAATACTATAAATCTTTGACATTTTTGGTCCCCATGAGGAAAACAGCTTATAAATCATACTAAATTATGTTTTTTGAAAATGAAAAAATACAGAAAGATTATGTGAGGGTTGTGTTTAGGGGATCGAATACAGTTTGTACAGTATACAAATCATTATGTCTATGGAAAGTCCCCATAAAACATGTGTGTGTGTGTTCTTTACCCACAGGAGCGGGTTCTGCTGTTGGCGTTTCAGGAGTGTCACAGAGCTCTAATGTCCTGCACCAACCAGCCCTTCCGCAGCGAGCCGGCGGACAGCTACATGTGCAAGCAGATCCTCCACTCACGGCCGTACAAAGTCTCCCAGGAGCCCGTCTCCATCCACCTGCCCATCTCCAGACTACTGGCTGGTTAGCAGAGTTGTTGAATTTCTGCATCAAAAGTCAGAATTTTCGGGGTTTCTCGCTGGTGATGTTTTGAAATGACACAGGAAGTCATGTCTGCGGTTTCTTCAAAAATTCTTGCATGAAAGAGATGATTTACTATTTTTTCAATGCAACCCATATTTTTTTCTACCAACATTCTTTTATTTTACATTGTTCCTTGTTCCTTGTTACATGATTGGTCCAAACTATTTTGGCAGAACATCTGTGGACATGTATGACTGTGCCGTGAGCTCCAAAAGCCTGTTTGACTGCATTCCTTTTAAAAAACAAAACTAAAACAATAATCTGTTTTCATTAATTAGATTTTATGACATGCTTTTAATAGATTTTGTTTTATATATATATATAAGTATATACTGTAAGTCTCTTATGCTATGTATTTATTTGATAAACAGTCATATTGTGAAATATAATTACAATTTAAAATAGTTTTTTTAAAATGTTTAATTTAAAATATATTAAAATAGAAAATAGTCATTTTAATTGTAATAATTTATTCCTGTGATGGTAAATCTGAATTTTCAGCATCATTACTCCAGTCTTTAGCATCACATGATCCTTATATTTTATATTTATATATATATACTTATATTTATACTTATATTTAGAAATCTTTTTGTAAAATCTTTCATTTATTTATTTTGTCTTATTTATTTTTAAGGCTTTATTGTCACTTTTTATCAATTTAATGCATACTTGCTAAATAAAATTATCAGTTTCTTTTAAAACAAAAAAACAACCACAAAAATGTAGAGACCCCAAACTTTTTAGTGGTAGTGTATTTCCATATATTATTTGAACTCATTGATCATTTTTTTGTTACTTCAGTAATCTCTGGCTGTTATCTAACCCCAGTCTG
The DNA here is from genome assembly GCF_963993115.1 of Abramis brama. Classification (NCBI taxonomy): domain Eukaryota; kingdom Metazoa; phylum Chordata; class Actinopteri; order Cypriniformes; family Leuciscidae; genus Abramis; species Abramis brama. The sequence continues at coordinate 28,390,013 of NC_139983.1, forward strand.
AATCTGCTCTCAGGTCTGTATGTGCTGTTGTGCCAGACTGGAGCAATCCAGTACCTCCCTGACTTTGTGGATCCTGTGAGTATAGCATTCATGAATAAAATTAACCAGTAATGTGTGAAGTTCTAGTACTGTGGTTTATGGGTGTGTGTGTGTGTGTGTGTGTGTTTCAGGTGCAGCTGAACTTCACTGAGCTAGCGGATCAGCCCCTGCGCTGTGTTGTGTTGGCGGCTCAGGTCGGTGCCGATATGTGGCGCAGAAACGGCCTGTCACTCGTCAGCCAGGTGAGGGCGACACTAATTCCAAAAAATGTTTTAAAGCTTGGTCACACATCAGATGTCACTAAAAACATCAAAGTAGACAATATTTGTAAGTACAATAGTTAAATTCTCTGAAAAACCTGAATAACATGTTCAAAATCTGAACCTAAAGTCTCCAAATAAAAACTGTTGGATCATCAACTGATTTTGATGATATTTCAAACACATCCATAGTTTCATTTTAACATCTTGTAAATTTGGATGTGGTCTGAAATGGCTCTTAATGATTTTTGTGATGATGCAGTCGATATTGTATTTAATTTGTAAGAAAATATACATGAACGTATGTATTGTATATTTCAGACAAAACACACTATGTAACACAATTCAAATGCACAAATTTAAAGGGGTCATATGATGCTAATTAATGTTTTCCTTTTCCTTTAGTGTGTGATGTATCTGTTTGTGCATTTATACGATCTGCAAAGTTATAAAGCTCATAGACTCCTACAAAGAGATTTATTCTAAACAGAGAACACTGATCCAGATCCACTGTGAAACATTCTGCTCAAATCATGCTTGCAAAGTTGGTTTCGATCGACCGGCTTGATCATCTGCATTTTCAGAATCTGACTCGGGGCCGAAAAGATACGGTAAAATCGATGACGTTATTAACTGTGTGTTTACAGTTGCTTAAAGCTGAAGCTCGCGATTATGGTAAGGGCGTTACATTTCCGACACATGCTTGAGCTGTTTGGCCAATCACAATGCACAAGGTCAGCTGGCCAATCAGAGCACACTGAGGAGTTTTGGAAGAAGGGGTTTTGTAGAAATAGAGGAGCTGCAATAATGTACAGTATGTCAAAAATAATAATTTTTTAAACATTAAAGCATCTTAACCTATACCAATAATCTAAAATAATGAACTTTTAAAATAGCTTCATAATAACCCCTTTAAATACACAGGTTGTGTTCTGTAATTTATGTATTCTAACTTTGGCTGATGTTTGTTGGCTCTGTTGTTAGGTGTATTACTATCAGGATGTAAAATGCAGGGATGAAATGTTTGATAAGGATGTTATGATGCTGCAGGTATGTGCATAAAATCATAAATGTGTAAATAAAATGTATATTATAAATAAATAAAAAATATATAATTCTAAAATGTATAAAAAATATATTCATATTAATGACGTTTTCTGGCCAACCACAGATTGCTGCTTCCAAAATGGACCCCAATCATTTCCTCATGCTTGTTCTTTTGAGATTTGAGCTTTTCGATATTTTTAATGGCAACTGCTCCAGTAAAGATCAGGTGAGTAAGTTGAGATCAAAAATTAGATTTTTTTTTCCTCATAAATAATTGTTGATTTTGATTGGTTTCTGTGCCTTTTCATCACACAGGAAGTACTGAAACAGTGGAATAGGTTAACAGAGCAGATGCTCTACCTGATAATCGTCATTGTTGGTAAGATCTCACAACATGACCTTTTATTCCTATTCCCACCATAGTTAGTTATGGACATTTTTACAGTTTGCTACCTTTAGTTGATGTGTTATCAGTTGTTTTATGTAAATGGTTTCATTGGAGACACTGCCTTTATTGTTTTACCTCATGTATATATATTTTACATGCAAAATATGCAGGTGAGCGGTACGTACCTGGAATAAGTCATGTGACTAAGGAGGACGTGACTATGAGGGAGGTTATCCATCTGCTCTGTATTGAACCCATGGCTCATAGCAGCCTGGTCAAAAGCCTGCCTGATAATGTAAGACATTTAGTGCATTTATACTGTATCTAGTGCATATATTTCATGTTATTTAATTTATGTATTAATTTATTGCTAACATTTTACAAAAAGCTCCCATTGTTATAGTTTTTATTAGACTAATGTTAGTTTAAATGTTAGTTAATATAAAGTACAACTGTTCAATAGCAGTTTCCATCCAAATTTGCAAGAATGGAATATCGCTTAAAACATTTTTGAAACAACGTTTCCATTCCATATGTTCAAGAGGAAAAAAAATCACTTCTTGGGAAATTGGTGCAAACTATCTTTAATGAAAATGGAAGTTGCTGCAGTCGGGGAAACCACTATGGCTCTTTTTTTGAGTAGATAGATGACTTGTGCCTCAGAGCACTGACAAAATACTATATACTCTGTCATGCTATCTTTCGTTCAGATGCCTGGTGTTTGGGAAATGCAATCATGTGAGACATTTCTGAGGAGGAATTAAACCAAATCATTCTGAAGAGACACTTTGGCTCAGGCGTTTCAGAATGATCAAACCAATATTTGAGATGCTGTGCAATGAAATTGGTCTGCTGGTTGGTCCAGTTTTCCAATCGCATCCAAAAATGTGTTTCCATCGTAGTTCATGCACATGTGTTCTTGTCGGATAAAACATTTACAGGGTTCAAGCAAAAAAAAAAATTACATTTTGAAAATGTTTGAAAACTGTTGTGCTTTCAAGGTTTGAAATAAGCTTGAATTTTGAAAATCATCCTTGAAAATGCTTGTTTTTTTCTTAGAACGCCTCGATTAAAAAAGAAAGAAAAGAATTACTTTTGAAAATAGTCGTGGATCATTTGCGCATCATTGCATTGATATCACATGAGCATTTGCGTCAGATGTAGTGTTGGGCAATGTGCTCTATAGTCAAATCGTCCTATAGGCGATACACAATATTATCGCTGTTTTTATTATTCATATTAACTTAAACAGTTAACTAAGTTAATGAATAAACCTTATTGTAAACTGTTGCCTATTTAGTTATTCAATTATTCAGCATTACAGTAAAATTATGGTAGCCATTATGGACTGAGATTTACGTACATTAACTTACTAAATTACATTGTCTGAATGCGTGTGGAGGTTATAAACTAAAAACTTTTATAAAATTGTATCTGTTCTAACTAAATGAGTTTTTTTTTTTTAATGCATCACAGGAAAGCCATGAAACAGTGCTTGAAACGGTTATCTCCAAGGTTGCCACTTTCAAGTGAGTACATTTCACCAAATGTTTGGTTGGTTATATCAGTTATTACACTGTTAATACTAGTTATTATACCAGTTGTTACACTGACCGCTCTAAAGTATATTCCAAACAGCACTCTCTAACATTTAACTCTTTGTTAAATGCGCTTTAGGAAACCAGGTGTGTCAGGCCATGGCTTGTATGAGCTGAAGAAGGAATATCTGAAAGAGTTTAACCCCTTCTTCTATCATTATTCCAGACCACAGCATAGTAAGGTATATGATGCGTCTGTTATCTCATTGTCTCATTCAGTAAAACACATTAGTCTTGAAACAGCAGGATGTTTATTTGTTCATGTTAGGCAGAAGAGGCTCAGAAGAAAATGAATCGAGAGGGCAGTAATAAAGGTATGTAGATCTGTTTTGTACTGAAAACAACTGTACGCGTGTAGTGCAGAATAAAAAATGAAATGGATTAAAAAAAAAAAAGTGCTAAACAAAAATGCAACATTTGTTTATATACAAGTAAGATTAATTTTTTTTTTATCATCAATTATATGATAATGAATATGAGCAGATCTTTTGAGTCATTTTTACTATAATTGTGAATTTTTGCACCTGAATGCTGCATTGACCAATCAGAAGCCAGGACCGGAACTGCCCATTTATGATTTTTCAACGGAAAATTTGACTTGTCGTTGATATCTGATGTTCCTCTATTTTAGCCCTCTGCCCCCCAGTGCCCCCTCACTTTTGTCCAGCATTCTCAAAAATAGTGCATCTCCTCTGCTGTGACGTCTTCATCCACGTTCTGAGGAGAATTCTCCAGAAAGCAGTGGAGGACCGTTCCAACCGATGGACTGAACCCATGATCCAGAGGGTATGACTTTTTTTACGGCTTTTGTATTTCTAAGAACATTGTTAATTACCTGGAATATCATTGGCTGTTGCTGTTTTGACATGGGGATTTTTAACATGCATGTATGACTTCAGGCACTGCACCTCGTAGGCCAGGCTCTACTGGAGGAAAAAACCCAGTTGGAAAGCAGCGGTGCTGAAGAAGTGACCTTTGACTTTAGTCTAAAAGCACAAAGTAAGATGTTACCCTTCATCTTGGCCTAGCACAAAACCTAGTGTGATGCTTTGCATCTTTACATAGACGGCATCCTAACGACACCGTTATACTATGAGATATGAGAGCGGCGTTAAGATGAATATGTAAATATGTGCTGTGCGCTTTCCTTTAGACGTACAACAAAATGGCTGTGGTGAGAAAACAGCAGTAAAGAAAGCATCTGATCATAGTGATGTGGATATGTTTGCACAAGCTCTGCAATTCGAGTCAAGTCATATTTTTTTATATACCCACTTCATACAAAAATATTGCTTTAATATTTTTACAGTATTAAACATGAATAAGCAGTGTCAGTGTCACTTTTAATTAGAATTACAACTTTAATTTGCACTGTGTTCATGCTTTTACGGACGTCTGACCATGACCGCCTCAGAGCACAGAGCCTTTGCTAATTATATTGCGATATGAAAATAAAGGATACAGAAATTGTATCAAGTATTTAATTAAAAAAGAAATTTCCTGTACAGCTGTGAAAATACAATACTAAGGGTACGTTTACACGACAGCGATGTACTAAAAACATTGCGTTTTTCACGTACAGTGAGGAAAATAAGTATTTGAACACCCTGCTATTTTGCAAGTTCTCCCACTTAGAAATCATGGAGGGGTCTGAAATTGTCATCGTAGGTGCATGTCCACTGTGAGAGACATAATCTAAAAAAAAAATCCAGAAATCACAATGTATGATTTTTTAACTATTTATTTGTATGATACAGCTGATACATCCGTTTTTAGTTTCTGCAGGGGCGTAGTTTGTGGGGGGGTTGGGGGGGAGATAACCCCCCCAATATTTAAATCTATGCATTACAACCCCCCCAATATTTATACCATGATCACATGAAAAGGAGGCATACCCAAACTTCAACCCCCCCAATGTTCAAACCAAATCTACGCCCATGCGCAATGCATATATTTATTTAATTAAATAGCAGCCTTTCGCACTAAGCCAAATCACAGATTTACTGTTTGATTTTATTTCAGTATATTAATCGTTAGCCTTACAATGAATGCCTTGCTGTATGTATTTGCTGATCGATGCAGATGTGTTTGTATTTTCAGAAACTGGTTCTGAACATGGCAAGTCTTTGTTCCACTTCCTGAACAGAATGAAGTCTTTACCTTCTCTGGAAGCTCAGAATGACATGATCACATGGAACTTGCAGGTATGAAGATGATGATCATTTAATGTGTATCTGATTGTTGGATTCATCGATTTGAAATGAAAGACCTGAATGTCTCCACTGCAAGATGTTTGAGGTGGTGAAGTGTCTTCGGGAGAAATCCGGTCCTGTTGCTTCATTTGCAGTAGATCACAGCAAGTCAGAAGAGGTATTGCGATTCACACAGATTCAAGCATGCTGGAAATGCTTCCGTGTCTTCGAAGGGTTTGAAGTGTGTTGTCTCTGCTCAGAGCGTTCAGGATAAGGAGAAAGTGGAGCGGAAGAGAAAGGCTGAAGCTGCTAAAGCACACCGGCAGAAGATCATGGCTCAGATGTCGGCCATGCAGAAGAACTTCATAGAGTCCCACAAGATGCTTTACGACAACGTTCCTGAGAGCTTGAGTCAGAGCGACACCGCCACGTCTGTGGAGAGGTCAACACTTCCGCTCATCACTTTCTCTTATACCTTGTTATTCATTTTCTTTTTCTTCTTTTTCTTTTTATTCAATATTTCACTGTTCACTTTTGTTTATATTAAGGTTCCATTTATTAACATTAGTTAACTACATTGTTTACAAATACTTCGAAAAATACTTCGAAAGCATTTATTAATCTTACTTAATTTATTAGTAAATGCAAAAAAAAAATCAAATGATTAAAATCAAATGTTGGACCTGAGCTAACATGACCTAACAATGAACAGTTGTATTTTTATTAACTAATATTAACAAAGTGTAATAAATGCTGTAAATGTATTCCTCATTATTAATGTTAGTTATCCATTGTAAAAAATAATGGCAGCACTTTACAATAAAGGTGTAAATATTTACACCTTATTGTAAATATTTAACATTATTTTTAAGTTCTATTATCATACTCTCTTTCAGGTTTCTATTTTCGTTTCCTTCACTTTTCACTTTTGCTTTTTAGTTTTTTTTTTTTCACTTTCTTGCTTTCTTTCACTTCTAGCCTTTTTCATTAGTGTGGCATTTAATCATCCTTTTATTTACTTTTCCCCTTGTTCTTTCTTTCTTTCTTTCTTTCTTTGCTGCTTTTCTACCAATTACTTGTATTTTCCCCCCTTTTACTCATTCTATTTTGACTCTTTAGTTTGTTTCAGTTTCTCTTCTACTTTTTCTTTCACTTTTTTTTTACTGTTTCACTTTCTTTTGGCCTTTTTTATTGCACTCATTGCACTTACATTGTTTTTTATCATACTTTTTTCATTTCACTCTTTTCATCTCTTCTTCAACTCACTTTTATTTTTTCATTTGTTCTTGCTTTGCTTTTACTTTACTTTCCTTCTTTTTTTCATACTTTTATTCACTTTTGTTTTGCTGTAGCCTTTCACAGTATTTCGCTCTTTCATTCTTATTTCTTAATTTTTGCTTTTTTTTTGCATTCTTGCTCTTTCTTTTACTTATTTTTTCCATTGTTCTTCCCTGTCAATCTTTCAGGATTTAATGTTTCACTAATTTAATTTAATTCTTTCTTTCTTTTTTGCTCTTTACTTTTTGCTTGTTTTTTGCTTTCTCTTAGACTTTTTGAATTTATTTTGCTCTTTCACTTTCCTTTTCCCTATATTCATTTTTGCACCATTGACTTTTATTATTATTTTTATATTATATTATCATATTTTCATTATTCATTTTTACTTTTGCTTTTTTTATCCATAATTTTTCCTTTCGCTCTTTAATTCCTTTCACATTTCTCTCTTTTGCTTTTGAACTTTTTACCCTTTCATTTTTATGCATTTTCATTTTTTTTTCTTATTATTATTTTATTCAGTATTTTCTTTCATTCTTTTGCTCTTTTGTCCCCTAAAGCCTGCCTATCACTATAGCCTATACCTATCATTTGATATCATTTCTGCTAACACAAATGTAATCTAAATGAATTCCACGGTGTGTGTGCAGCTGTGGGATGGATGTGGATGAGAGCCGAGTGGCTGTGGGTCCTCAGCAGGGCTTCTGTTCCTCAGACTGGGAGGCTTTGACCTGTATCCTGTGTCAGGAGGAGCAGGAGGTTCAGGCTCAGGCAGCAGCCATGGTCCTCACGGCATGTGTGCAGAGATCTACAGTTCTCACCCAGAACCGTGCGAAGACGCTCACCACCAAAGGTATCTCTCGAGTACCTTTATTGCTATGAAGCTGCAAGCGTTGACACAATGCATGTATAAATGCCTTGACACGTTATGATGATTTAATGACACAATGATGAAAGGAATTATGCAAACATTGCTAATGTACTGTGAATCAGACTGATTTCTCTTCTTTTTTTTTTTTTTGTCCAACAGAAGGCTGCTACCCCGTGATTATGCCCGCTGATCTGGCTGTGGGCACACACACTGGCAGCTGTGGACATGTGATGCATGCCATCTGCTGGCAAAAGTGAGTCAGTGCTTAAATAGTTACTTAAAGGTGCTGTATGTAACTTTTTCTCTCTACTAAAGCATACTAATACCATAATATGTTTGCAGATATTTAGGAAACATGCTGAACATGCACATACTTGTTTCTCTGAAAAATCTCTATAAACGAAAGCATATTAAAACGCGGATAAATCACCTCATTAACTTACGTGTAAGTATCCTCGGCTTTCATTGTCAAATGCACCTGTTGCGTGTCCTCAAACTGGCAACCCGCGTGAGCGTCGAGTCTGAGGAGGGGGCGGGGAAAACGATGATCTCTGATATTTTGAATTTGGATTGCTGTACCATTTTCCATTTACTATTGTCATTCTTACAGACTGCATCTTTAAAGTGTAACTTCGCCGATTTTCAAAAAGCCTTAAATTTGACTTTTAAAAGGCCTTCAGATACCATCTGAATATATATATATATATATATATATATATATATACTTAATGCCTAACAATTACCTTATCCATATTTCATTCAATTGCAAAACTCAAGTATATAAAAGTCTCTCTATATTTTAATGTTTTTAATCAAGTAATGATTCATAAAAAAGGAAAACTAAAACTTGCTCACTCTCTCTAAAATTAGATTTTAGTTGTCAGTATATACCTTAACATTACTACAGTAATGATAGACACACAGGTACAGTAGGTCTTTGTTATTGTCCAGATTGGCAGTAACAAACCCACCTTTATTGTCTTAATAGACTACTTGCACAACCACTTCCATGTTCTAGTTATTACAACTCGAGAGTTTCTGGTAACAGCGTTCAGCACACCTACATACACAAGAATGCAGATTATTTCTACGTTTTATGGCTGTCAATTGATTAAAACAATGAATCATTTTCTCTGCATTAACATGAATTATCTTGAACTTGCTGAAATGTTCCTAGAAATATATTTGCTTTCCAACTGTGCATTCTGAATAATAAATAAATATCATTTTAGGTGTCGTTTAGTCAACTTGAAAATATTGAAAATATACATAACCAGCAATAAATGAGTTGTACTATTTCAAAACGGATACTAAAAAAAATATATAGTACACCTTACATCTTCATGCCTTTTTGTCTGTTTGCAGGTACTTTGAGGCTGTGCAGAACACCACTCGGAATCGGCTGCATGCAGAGCTGATCATAGACCTGGAGAACGGCGAGTACATGTGTCCGCTCTGCAAGTCCCTGTGTAACACGGTCATCCCGCTGATCCCTGTGGAGCCCAGCAGGATTAACTAGTACAGCACCTTTAATAACCTTATTACATTCAATATTTGGTGTTGATGAGTTGAGTTGAAATGTTCACTCTCTCTGTTTTCTGTCTGACAGTGAGAATGCGGAGTTAGTTGGTCAGCATCTCACTCTTGAGCGCTGGGTTCAGATTATTTCTTCTCGGATCAGAGGGCTGAGAGCCACATGGGAAGCGGGTGAGACCCTAAACTGATATGTCTTTTCAATTTCTTAATGTCATTAACACTTTCTTTTTAATTTGGATGGATTTGTGTGTTGGTGTATTTACAGACAATAACAGTGAGGCAGCAGCGGAGGAAGCAACAGCACTTTTTGACGAGTGTCAAGCTGATTTCAGATCCATTCTCAGTTTTGGAGTTCAAGAGCCGTGAGTCTCTAAACAGACTGATCTTTACTCAAAATTACCATATTTACTTAATATATGCTTCTGATCCTTTATGTATTTATTTATCTTAATGAGAAATACATGATTTTGTTGGTTTTATAGCCTAATATGTTGGTCATATACAGTCCTTGTCAGAATAATTGGCATGGTAAATATTGGATAGATAAATCTGCATATAAATTCAGTTTACCAAATGTAAATCAATTGAATGTGTGGGGAAATCACATTAATGTACAATGTATACAATATATATATATATATATATATATATATATATATATATATATATATATATATATATATATATATACATATACATATACATACATACATACATACATACATACATACATCAATTAAAAAATAATATAATATATAAATGATTGATTTCTGAAGAATCATGTGACACTGAAGACTAATGGCTGATGAAAATTAAGCTTTGCATCACAGAAATAAATTATATTTTAAAGTATATTCAAATAGAAAACCATTAATAATTTTTTTTAATAATATTTCACAATATTACTTTTTTTTTTATATAAATAAATATTTATTCATATTGACATTATGACAAATTCATGTTGTCACTAAATATGATGATCTAAAATCCCCATTTCTGATCAGGCCGAAGTTCTCTCGCAGTATCACAGAGATGTTGGGGGTCTGTGCGACTACAGTGCACAGGGTGGGTCTGCAGACGCCTCCCAATGACCTGTGCCCGTACGTGCCTGTCATGTCCTGGAACACTTGTGCCTACACCATCCAGGCCATCGGTAATGCGCTCCTCCTTTAACGTCATAACTGGGGCCTTTGTTAGGCATTGTTGTTTGTAAAGCTGCGTAAAAACAGTGGCAACATTCACACCCATAACCATATTTAAGTTTCACTCTGAAGTGATCAGTGCATCAGCAGTGTGAATGACACTTCCAGCTGTGTTCTGCTGCTTTGTGAATGTAGCCATTGTGTATTGTGAAAAGTAGTATACAAATAAATTTTATTTAACTCCAGAGACTTCATAGATAACTGAGATGCATACTTCACTTGACTTGTGCGTCTAATCTGATTTCTTTCTGTCTTTAGAGAACATGTTACAGGAAGAGGGAAAGGCTCTTTTTGGATCCCTCCAGAACAGACAGGTCTGGATTGGCTGTACTGATATTGATCGTAGTATGCACCATTTAATGTGGGATTGATTTCTAAAACTGTGTTGTTCTTCAGCTCTCTGGACTCAAAGCGCTGGTGCAGTTTTCAGCAGCTCAGAGGCTGAGGAGCAGTCAAGCTGTCATACAGAAGCATTTTGCTGATATGTTAGCAGGTCTGTTGTGTTTATGAGAGGATGGATATATTTGGTGGTTTTGTTCATATAATGTTCATACAATAATTATCTTTGCCTCTTTCTAGTCCTGGTACCTGTTCCAAATGTAGAAAACACACCATCAATATTAGAAGTGGATTTCTTTCATCTACTGGTGAGTGTTTTTTTGTTTTTGTTTTTGTTTTTTTAACTGGACCTTATAATTAGTCAACATGAATCCATATCCATCTGCTAAATAAATAAAATGCTAAATGACTGAAAGGCTTTTTTTATGTTTATATATTGTTTATTTTAAAAAGTGCAGATACAACCATCTGCTAAATATATAAAATGCTAAAGGAAAGGCTATATTATTTTTGCCTATACATAGATAGATTATTTATTGATTCATATGATTGTGCATTTATATTAATTTTACAAAAGTGCAGATCCATCCATCGTCTAGATCTAAATAAATAAAATGCTAAATGACTGAAAGGCTACATTTTTGCCTGGAAGATGATAAACAAGTACAAAAAGAAGTCCCATAGACTTGCATTGACCCAAATCATATCTAGAGACTTGGGGAATTGCTCTTTTGCTCTGAGCCAGAAAATATCCAGCCAAAATACCCTAGTATCCACATACCAACATGCTAAAAACCACACAGAACAACTTAGCAACCACGTCAACGCCCTGGCATTATGGAGGCGACTTCTGCACGGGCACGTACCATTAACAATTTTAGAAAAATGCTCTTTTATGCACTTAGACTTCAAGCGATAATTGAGAGCATCTAGTTACGTTAGTTCTAAGTGGTTGAACATTACCATTGAGTTGTTGGACTGTATGTTGTGATGTTCTGCTCAGGTGGGGCTGGTTCTGTCCATCCCAGCGTTGTACCAGGAAGAGGCCGTAGACCTGCAGCCTTCGGCAGTCAGCACAGCGTTCAATCACCTCTACCTGCTGCACCTGGTGACTATGGCACACATGCTGCAGATCCTGCTGGCCTCACACGGTACACACACACACTGCTGGATGCCAGTTGACACAAAAGTATGACATTTTTGCAAAATCCTTTGCACAGCACTGTTTCAGCAATATTGTGTGTGTGTGTAGACTGTGCTGTGATAGGAATGGCGGAGGAGGGCGACGAGGCCCAGGCTGCAGCAGAACTCTTCTCTGTTGTGTATCAACACACAGACGGGTGAGTTTAGACACGTCATGTAGGGGAAGACGCCCACTTCCTCTCTTGCTGTCTCTCATCGTCTCTCTCTTTCTCAGGTTGAGGCCTGGTGTTTCTGGTTTCACTGTAGAGAGTGTAAAGAGAGGTGTCCTTCCCTTCCTGCGCTGTGCAGCACTGTTCTTTAATTGCCTTACAGGAGTGCCCCCTCCAGAGGAGCTGTCCAGTACTGCAGGTCACTGCACTTCATTAGTTGGATTTAAACGTGCCACACTTAAAGGTGCTGGAAGCGATTTCTGAGAAACCCTGTTGAAAGTGGATCGGACCTGAGTGCCTAAACACATTTGTAGCCAGTCAGCAGTAAGGGGCGTGTCTACTCATGAGGGGGGAGGTGCCTGTGTTGCACAGCGTGTTGGTGAATTTGGGGGCGGAGCTATCAAGATAAGGGTGTGATCCTTTTGGGTTAGGGCATGTTTGTTTCTGGTGATTTCAAATATCAACAGTATTTTTCAGAAATCGCTTACTGCACACAAGTTTATCATCCAGGATATCATTCAGTGAATGAATTGGGCAGTGTGCAATATTGTGAACAGTGTGTGTGTGTGTGTACTGCGTACTGGATTGATTTCTAGTAGTATAATTGTATGTCACTGTGCACACAGCAGCAAACTCCACAGTGCTGCATCAGTATAAATTGTATAAAAACAATTATTAATCATAATTCATCTTTGCAGAATCACCTGATAATCAGCTCACTCTGCTGTGTAGTTACCTCTCCTTACCATCCAACCTGTTTCAGCTGTTTCAAGACTACAGGGATGTCATAACTACCTTATTAAAGAGGTAAAGACCAGATGATGCAAGCTCACAGCTTTATATATATGTGTATTAATGAGCCATGTCTACATATTGCCTACATTTTTGCTAATGAACTTCATTACTTGGTATAATAATAATAATTATACAAATAAATGTATAATAATAATAAACAAAACAACAATAATAATATATTATTGTTGCTGTTTAGTAGTTTATTATAATTAATAATAATAAACAGTAATATATTATTATTATTATTATTATTATTATTATTGTTTCTGCTGCTTTATTGATGATCATTATAATAATAAAAACAAACAACCAAAGTAATACAAGTAGTATAATAGTTTTATCATTGCTGTTCAGTTGTTGTTAATTAATTAAAAATTATTGTACAAAAAAAGATTATATATAACAATAATAATACATATTATTTATTATTAATAATAATTTAAAATGTTGTTTTGTTTATTATAAGCAAATAATAATTAAAAGAACTAATGATTACATTTTAAAAATACATTGAACAATTAAAATTTATTATTGCTGTTTAGTTTTTGTTGATAATTAAAATAAGAATGATGATGATGATGATAATAATAGTTAATAATTGACAACAATGAACATTCCTAAATCCATATCTATCAATTGATTGAGTTTGATTCTAAACATTGCTTTGTGTCTCAGGTGGTGTGGGAATACAGCCATATCCAAAGCCCTCAAAGGAGAAATGCACATCATCAGGTTTGATGCCACTCGAGTTCTCCTCCGACTGATAGTAAACTCCCTTCCTCTTTATTAAAGCACTCATTTCTTTGAATTCCTCAACTGTTATTCAGGTATCCTCACAAGAGAAATAGGCTAATAGATCTTCCAGAGGACTATAGTTTGTTGCTCAACCAAGCTAGTCACTTTAAGTAAGTACTATTAATAAAGGATTGTCTAGAATGTCTATTGAGGGAATTGAATATTTTCTGCAGATTAATAGGATGTTTCCTGTCTTGACTATATTTTTTCTTCCATAGATGCCCAAACTCATCAGATGACGAGCGGAAGCACCCGACTCTGTGTCTGCTGTGTGGGGTTATGCTGTGTGCGCAGAGCTCATGCTGTCAGGTGCAGCTGAACGGAGAGGAAGTGGGAGCGTGTACGGCCCACGCCGCAGTCTGTGGGGCTGGAGTGGGAATGTTTCTCAGGTGAGAGGAGAAAGTTTACTGTGTGTATCTTATTTTACAAAACAAATGTCTGTTAAGTAGGGAAGTAACAGTACACAGGAGTCACGGTTCGGTATGCACCTCGGTTCAAGGGTCACGGTTCGGTACAGTTCGATACCTGGACACGCATCACTGCACTGTAGTAGTGAGACTTCCATTAGTCACGACACAAACCATCACAATGCCAAATGATTTTGTCTCATAACAGCAGAAAAAACTTTAAATACTCAAATACTCATCATTTATGGTCATATGATAAGAGTAAGACATCATTCGAAACTGTAAAGTTTTTCTGCCGTCCCGGTTTCCTTTTCATTAAGCTTGTGGAGCGCGTCACGAAAATGAATCGAAACTCAGTGTATAGGCTACTGTTTTGGGTTAGTGCATAGATCGTATCATCTTCTTCTGCTCTTCTTCCTGTTGTGGTGGTCAGCAAACAGCGTTGCATTACCGCGTGCGCCCCCTTCTGGATTGGAGTGTGGATCTCCTGTGACTGACTGTTTTCGTCTTCTGACTGTATGCACCGAACCGTGACGCCCGTACCGTGACGGTTATAAATACAAATAACTATTGCTAATAATTCTGTTTATGTCTTTCTGAACAGGGTTAGAGAGTGTGAGATTGTCTTGATGGCCAGTAAGACACGGGGCAGTCCCTATCCAGCACCTTACCTAGATGATTATGGAGAAACAGACCCTCAGCTTGGGTAAAGTTCATTGTAGTGAATGAGTAGTTGACATATAAGATGTTTTCTATAATGTGACTTCTTTTTTAATCAATATTAAGATATTTCTTTAGCATTTTAGTCAGAAATATTCAGATCAGATCAGAAATATTATAATTAGCATTTATAATTTTTTAGATAAATATTGTTTCTTGCTATATTTTATTAATGCACATAAGTTGATATACTACCTTTCAAAAAATTTGGGGTTGGTAAGATTTAATGAAGTCTCTTATTTTGATTTGATCAAAAATACAGTAAAACAGTAATTATGTGAAATGTGAAATCACAATTTAAGAGAACTTTTATTTGAATATATTTTAATATGTAATTTATTCCTGTGATATCAAAGCTGAATTTTCAGCATCATTACTCCAGTCTTCAGCGTCACATGATCCTTCAGAAATCATTATAATATGATGATCTGCATCAAGAAACATTTCCTATTATTATCAATGTTGATTTTTTTGTTGTTGATTTTTTTAATGAATAGAAAGTTCATTATAAATTTCTTTACTGTCATTTTTTATCAAAAAATCTTATTGACCCCAAAACTTTTGAATGGTAGTAAAAAACTAAAATAATGTCTTCATAAATCTTCCCTTAGCTTTAGAAACACAATATCATAATTTAGCATGTGCTTTGTCTGTATAATCTTTAATAGCACTAATGCTAATCTGTATTTCTGATATAATTCTTCCCTCAGCTGTAGAAATACAATATCGTTTAGCATGTGCTTTGTCTTGTTTATTCTTTATTATCACCGATGCTAATCTGTATTTCTGCTATAAATCTTCCCCAGGCTTTACACACAATATCATCATTTAGCATGTGCTTTGTCTGTTTATTCTGTATTAGCACTCATGCTAACACGTATTTGTTTGGACTTTGCTAGGCGTGGGAACCCACTCCACTTGTGTCCCGAGCGCTACCACAAGCTCCTTCACATGTGGCATCAGCACTGTGTCCTGGAGGAAATCGCCCGAAGTCTGGAGGTCCTCAACGTCATGTTCCCCTTTGAGTGGCAGATGCTTTGAGCTCCGAGGAGTAGCAAGACACGCCACATTCGGTTAGCCTGCGCATGACATCAGCCTGACTGCAGGGAGTAATAAACACCCTCACATCTCTTAACTACTGCGGTCAGTGCATTATGGGTAGCCACACTTAACAGGCCCATACAAGATATTTACAAAGTATATTTGCTTTCTCAGCTCTTTATTTATTTGGCTTTGGTTGCGGATCTACACTCATCATAGCACTGCATATTTTTCTTTTTGCTCGTTGTGGTGTTTTTGCATTTGTTTTCAGGTTGTAAAGATTAATTGAGGGGCTTGTGTCACTACGAAACTCAAACGTGCTTTTATACCTCTGTGAATTCTAGTCCTCTCACCCTGCCACCGCTTGTTTGCTCTTTCATCTGTGTGAGAAATGTATTCATGTGAATGTAATATATCTCTATACTGCTTTATTAAGCAAAGACGCCCTCAAAGTTAAAAATAATATCCAGTGTTTCTGAGCGAGACGCTGTTTTGTAACTTATGTTCTTAGGTGAATCTCACAAAAACATGTCTGGGTCACATGCCACCCTGAAGTCAGAAGAAGAAATAAATATGTTTTTTGCATGAAGGCACCTGTGTTTAAGGCCACTACCATTTTTCTATTTACCACAGTCTTTTTTATTTTTTATTCCAATTATTGTCATTACAGTAAAAATAACTAAAATGCATTAAATAATTCAGTATAAATGAAATATAATGAATGAATAAGAATTTAGAAAGTGAATGCTAATAATATACAGCTACAGTTTTTTACAGTAATGAGATTTGTTGCAGTAATGTGAAATTGGGAAGTAATAATCTAGATGCAAATGATTTTAATGGTCCGAAAAATAGGCATTATTTAATTTAAGCACATTTTCTTATTTCTCTTGATTTCGGGCTGAATTATGAGCCAGGCATATTCTTGACGGATTTCATGAGATTCACTCATGCTATGGATGTCACATTGAACATGTATATAAAACAATGTATAATTAGATTATGCTATTTTACTATAAGAATGCAGCTGTGAATTAATGAATAAACATAAAAAGGTCAATAATCACATGTAACAATGCCTATCGGGTAAATTCAAATATATCACTTGTCAATATGTATTAAATCAAACACGTGTTTTTCTTGAGTGTCAGTCCAAGTTCAGCGTTTTCTTTTCCCCCACACTCATCGGTTGTTTCAAGCTGTAAGGTGCTTTTAAACTTCTTACTTACATGAAATAAACTCCTGAGTGACGACATGTCCATGCTGACTGATCTCTGTCTTTACTTCACATTCTGTCCTTCTTATTCTTAACACGACCGTTTTTACTCTATTGTGTCGAGGTTTCCCGTCTCATCCGCTTCCAGTTATTTTAGCTGTACACAAACTGTTCGATTTACTGCTTGATATTGCGAACTTATTATCATATCATTTTAATTTATTATCGTAATCATAAACACTGGTTTGTGGTGCAAATTATTTTACCATTTACTGCATTTTGTTATTCCTCCAGGTATAGCAGCTATTGAATCATATGTCTCGCACATTCACAGAAAACAGCTTTCACTTCCGCTTTGCTACATAAGGTGAATAGACTCTTGTTTATTCAGGTTTTAAAATTATATTTCAATAATTCATTAATAGTGATTGATGTGGGTATATCTATCAGATATTAAAAACACAAGCTAAATGTTTCTTTGGTGCATGCTTTGAGATTTCCTAAAAGCAAAAAAGTCTGCTTTTTATTTTTGAAATATGTAGTTCGTAGAGATCAATGCAACTTTATGAATATATGAATAACACTTTACTTAAATCTGTACATTACCATTCCGAAGTTTGGGGCCTTTTTTAAGAAATTAATTCAGAAAGGATGAATTAAATCGGTCAAAAGTGTCAGTGAATACTTTTACAAAAGAGTAATAAATAAACCTGAATATCATGGTTTCAACAAATATTATGCAGCACAACAGTTTTCAACATTGATAATAATACTAAATGTTCTTTAGCAGCAAATCGGCATACTAGAATGATTTCGAAGGATCATGTGACGTTGAATAATTGAGTAATGACGCTGAAAATGTCAGCTTTGACATCACAAGAATAAATTACATTTGAAAATATATTAAATATATTTAATATTGTATTTATAATGTATTCTTTATATATACATACTTCAAGCACAGTGTTACCAAAACATTTCAAATGTTTCAAGTCAATGAACTGCACACAACCCTTGGTACCAACACTTTAAGGTTTTAATGATGTATTAATTAAATGTACATGTTGCATTAATTGTCACTACATATTCATGATCATTTTAGGCATGGGTGTGCTTAAAATATACATCTGAAAAATGTTTTAGAGGCTGTTTGTATCATGTTTTCACAAGTGATTACAATACCTGGCTTTAGGCACGAGACCAAGGCATGAAACAAGAATTCATGATGGCTTGTGAGTAAGCCGACTTTTTTTGATATCTTGGAAATATTGAAAAACAAATTGCTTTATGGAAATATTGAAACTCCCTAATTAAAAACCTACAGTGAACAGTGTTTCCTCTAAACAAATCCAGTGACGCTCTTCGATAATCACAATTCATGTGAGAATCTCTAAAACACACACAAATGAAACTGTTGCATACTCGATGAGAGGCAGTTAGAAGGTTTTAAGACTTTGAAGGCCCCATGATATTTTGCCTTATGTTCTTTCACATTAAATCACAATAGAACTTCAGTATGTTGTGATATCACTCTGTTCTTGCTTTACAATGCCATCTAAGTTTTCACCTAATCATTTTCATAATCTTTAAGTCACATAGCATCAGAGTCCAGTCCTCTGTAGCTTATGTAATGTTTCTCAGCAGAAGGAGCATTTTGGAGGGTTAACTGCTCGTGGGAAGAGGCTTTGGAGGCACATTATCTGGACCATAATGTGCTGTAGGTGGTCTATCGATGTTCGGATCTCCATTGCTGGCTGTGTTGATCTGATTGAACTTGCCCAGGTGTTTGATGATGTTGAAATTAGTGCGAGCGGTTTCCACAAAGCTGTTCTCCAGGAGCCACCCGTCAGACTCGCACTCGGGGTCCCCCTGTCGCAGCACGTTCTCCAGGGACGTTTGGAGGTAACGGACCCCAGTAAGAACCGAGAGCTGTCAGAGAAGGAATCGATGAGGTTGTTTTGACTGATAGCAGTCTGATACTTTTTCCTATAAAAAAAGTTGATTCAACTGAAACTATTGTATAATTCACACTGTTTGAAGTGCTACATGAAGCTTCACATGCATTACATACTGAGGGATTGGAGTGACTGGTGCATAGAGCAGATTATAAAAGGAGTGTACAATCCCAGGATGGGATTAGGCCACAGAACCGGATCAGATTTTTAAAGCTAGGGTGGGCAATTTCGGAGAGGCTAGCAATAGCAAGCTAGCTTTTGAAACACAAGATCCTACCCTCCCTTCAGAGTGTCTCCAAAGCCATGCCTCCTTCAAAACACATGAACGCGCACAGCCACTCTCTTAATTACGGTAATTATGACATGTCGTGAACCCAGGAAAAACACGTTGTTTAGGTTCAGGAGGAATTGTAAAAGTTGGCTGTTTGTTTGTGGCGCGGAAGACGCTGATGATGTGGGATGTGTGTAGAGATATGCAAATACATACGCTGATAGGCAGGTAGGACATCCTATCATTGCATTCGGACCGAATGCAATGATTGGATGAACATTTTTTGGACTGTCAACACTTAGCCAATCAAATTCAAAGACTGGTGTCCTGAATCCAACGTTTTGTAAAGGTGCAGTCACATTTTTGCAGGCGAAATCCAGTAATTTCAATAGTCATCCATGTGATCTGGAATTTTCTTTGTGAGGGCGAAACATTTCTGCACACAGATTTCACACTCGAGTTGGTTACAAATTCACTGCGTTGGCCAACAAAAAGCTGCTTGGTTTTTAAAGTGCCATCTTTGTGAGCAGTGTTTCATGCTTCTCTACACTTGGACCTTTTAGCCCATGAAATTTCACTAATGTGACCGCACCATATTGTATCAGTTAAGCTTAGTTATCTTACTGTATATTACTGTAGCCTGAATAGAGTACCCATTAAAAGGCAGATGGAATTGCTAGGTGGACTCATTTGACCAGGCCGATGTGAGAGAGAGAATGATCAAATATAAGTTCTTATTTTCAAATTAAAAGTCATGCTTAAACTTTGCAAATGTTATAATATTGAATCCTTCCCTAATGTATTGGCAAAGCAATTGACACAACTAACCTCAAAGAGCCAGATGATCAGAACAGTGAGGCCGATAGAATGCATGATGTCTGCGTAATAATCTAGCAGAGCCTGACGACATCCTCTCATCCACAGGTTGAGCTCCTCTGTCTGGTAGTCGTAGTTGAAGTGGGCGGAGTTATTGGTGATTTGGTACTGAATGCACGGCCGAGGAGAATTGACATTGCAGCAGCTGAAGGGAACCCCGTCCATTAAGTATTTTCCCTCCACGTTGCTCCTTAGACGGCTAGAAAAAAAATTATAATTATAAAAATTATAATTATATAAAAAATTATAATTGCACAAAAATCAGAAGACATTTCGATTTATTTCATTATTATTTTAGTGCCCCTATTATGATTTTTCAGATTTTACCTTTCATGTAGTGTGTAATAGCTGTTTGTGAATGTAAAAGGTCTTCAAAGATTCAAAGAGTTATAACCCAAAAAAAAGAACTGATTTTGCCTGAAATAAGTCACCAGTAATTCCAGTCTTACTTCTTACTCAAAATTACACAGGTTTGTAACAAATTTGCAAAATGCCAGTCTATGATCTTCATTGGCTGCCAGTGAACAACGTCTACTTTGACCCGTCCTCAAACACTAGTTGTAGCTGAGACTGGGAGAGTTTGGTTTGTGTTGTCGGGAAGATGCTTTTTTTCTACGCTCGAATTGAAAACCGACGCTATTGTTTCTGTTCATATCAGTTTGAAGGGCTGAGGAAGATCTGGAGCTGAAATTCAGATATGGTAATAGTGTTTCGTTTCCACACTCTATAACCAGTAGACCAATCACAACAGACTGGGTCATCAGACCAATCAGAGCAGAGTAAGCTCTCGGAAAGGAGGGGTTTAGAAAGACTGAATCCTTGATTGAACCGACACTGTGAGAAAACAGGTGATGCTGTTATTCATATTATGAGAAAATGAAACTTTTTTTGACCTTGGATGTATGTGAACCTATTGTAGGAGACCTGCCAATCTAAATTAGGAACCTTTAAAATAGCATAATAGGGGCATTTCAACTAACTAATTACATATTAACTATTTATATAACGGTATTTGTTTCAGGCCCAACTTACTCTACCACTTCCCGTTGAGACATGTCCAAGTATCGGTTGCTGACCCACTGGATCTGGAACCAGTCTCTGTAGCCCTCGTTCCCACAGCACTGAAACTGAATCTGCAGCAGGTCCACTGTGTGCTTCAAGAAGCAGCGGCCTGGTGTGTCCGTGTCTTTGTAGTAACGCATAGCGTCACGTAGCCCCAACGTTAGCGATTCCTCCAGCTGTCCCAGCATGCTGTAGCACATCAAGGCACCCACGAGCACGCTCAGAGTGAAGAAAAACGTACAAATGATGTACGGGAGCATCACCAACTTCCAACGTAAGAACTTGTTGGTGTCCACACAGTCATAGCAGATCTTTCCTCCCAAAAAGTTAATCGCACAGGCTATAAGTCCCACGGCAATTAGCATGTTTGGCACGGATTGGAGCTGACGCTCGACCATTAGATCCTGCCGCTTGTTGATTTCCACTTTCAAAAAGATGCCCAAGCTAAAGAGGATGATTCCAGTTACAATGGAAATCCAGTTCAGCACCCACAAAACCTGGGCCAGTTTGTCTCTCTTGGTTTTGGTGAATCTAACCGGCAGCACAGCCATTTTACAGTATGTGTGTGGGAACTGGCTCAAAATTTCAGAGAACCCTACACTTTATATAATTGATTTTGTGGAAGTCTAATGGAGTACAAAAATCAAATAGCTAAATTAGAAATTTGAGATGAAAGTCATTGAGGTGTACAAGGTTCTTACAGAAGATGACATGAATGGACTAATGCTTCTTAGCTATTAGCTTCTTAGGCTAACTTAGTGAGTGTCAATCAATAAAGGACCTTGAACTGCAATCGCCAAACAGCATTCATGCAGCTCATTCATTTAAATAATGAGAAGAACTAGATATAAGTTAAAAAAAGAATTGGGCAAAACAAAGCCGTTTTATATTTTGATTTATCAAACTCCCTGGAGATGCCATGTGAGGTCCATTAGAAACGTAGTGAAGCTGAAACTATTTCCATTTTGTTTTGCAAATGTATGCCTGAGAGGCAAAAAAAGAGAGAAAACATACTTAACAACAGCTGAGACAATATCGAGAAGAGCATTATTGCATACCTTTAAAAGTCTCATAAAAATAGAAGGATAGAGATTGAGTCATATTAAATAAAAATTTAGGATTTAGATTTTGCCTCATGAAGTATATATTCAGGTTACATTTTTGTGCAATAATTGTTATCTACGGCACAGTTACCATGCAAATATTTTCAGCCATATAACTCTTCAAAAAGCTAAGAACACTCCCGGCTTGAGTACTGAAAGCTCAAAATAGCAGGCGAAAACAAAATAAGTTCACCTGACCGGACAGGCACAGGGCTTGTCCTCAGCCAGGAGTGGTGAGGGAGATGATCCCTGCACAAGGGTAGTAATGATCAGATAACTACTCACCCATCCATGTCTCTCCACCCCTCAATGGCATCCCGACCTACTCCAAGTCATTTCTTTCCATCAGATGTTAGCAGCTTTTGGTTAACAATCTGAATGCATTGTTTGCAAATGAATACTAATGTGTGTGTGTGTGTGTTAGTGTCTGCCGCAGACTCAGCTGTGACCTCTCTCGTAATTCTGTCTAATCAGTAATCAGCCCAGTTGGATTTGGAAGAGTGCCTTCTGCCACCAGCACAAATCTCACTGACTGGAGTGTGTGTGTGTGTGTGTGTGTGTATGTGTATTAGTGTGTTAGAGAGTAAAGAATGAGAAAAGGGTTATTGAGCTACTAAAAGTCTCCAACTATGCTTGCATGTAGTTACATTTTTATATCCTTCTTTTTCTTTTCTTTTTTTTTTAATGACATTATTTACATATATTATTTATTATATATGTATGGTAGTGCTGTCAAATCAATTAATCGTGATTAATCACATCTAACATAAAGTTTGTAAATATTATATATTGTGTGTGTGTGTGTGTGTGTGTGTGTGTGTGTGTGTGTGTGTGTGTGTGTGTGTGTGTGTGTGTGTGTGTGTGTGTGTGTGAGTGATTTATCACGATTAATCGATTTGATAGCACAAATTTTATGGTATTTCATATATATCCCATTTAAATACAAATATTATATATTTTCATATTACTTTATTTTGTAGTTTCTTTTAAAATAATATAGACCTGAAAGATATGGAGAAAAAAAATTGGGATTACTTTTGAATCTTTTCCTATAACACAGGTAATATATACATTATATGTACCAAAACACACATATGTGCACAAGATCTTTGTTTATTTTTCTAAAAATGTAAATTATTGATAAATAATATTGATAAATAAATAAATACATTTTTATTTTAGAGAACAAAACAGAACACAACAGAACTGAACAAAACAGTCCATTTATGGATTAGAATATGTTCTTCTATACATTAAAATTCCCTTTTAGAAGTGGGACTCCTGACTCTGAGGCTGTTTGCTTTGTTGTAAACAATGGGCATTCTTTATTTGGCCGACTCCTGTTTTATGCATATTTGATGTAATACCACATGTACTGACAGCAAATGAAATCCAAAGGATTATTCAGGCCTAAAGGGGATTGAGTCAGGGGAAAGCACATACTAACTAGTCAGCAGATCTGAATGCAGGACACTGGGTGAAGGGTGCTTTATCTGGTGAGTACTGGTTACCACAATGTTTATGAGTTATGAGCTTGGACAATTTTTCACTTACTGTATAGATGAATAACTGTTAAAATACACAAGCTTTTATACTGACTATTTAGCATATAGTCTATTTAGCATACATGACTATTTAGCATACATGAATATGCACAAGTTAAAATAGCTTTTTTCTCCTTTCCATGAACATGGTTTAACTAAGGTCGAACTTTTAAAGCCAAGATTGGGTAGTTGATATCTTTAAGGTTTCCGTGTGGAAACACTTGGAAGGATCTTTATGGAAAAACAGGATGATGCTAAACACAGAGGTCTTGTGGAATAAAGCTTTAACAGACAACAATATCAAGGGCCTCGTTGGCTGCTTACGGGGCCTTTGTGCAGAAGGTAGGACTTCAGTGTCTAATATATTGTACCTGTGTCTCGGTCTAATATGGATCACAATGATGACACATTAATTTGTTTGATGTGTTGTTTCCTATAGGTGAAGGGGATACGAGTGAATGTTTGGCCCGTTTTAACTGCTGGCTTCAGAGTTCAGCAGAACTGGCCAAGAAGGAGCTGTTAATGCTCTGTGAGTAGATGAAATCTTATTAAACGTTGAGGTTTACCGCTTTTGTTTAGGGTGTTCAGATAAACCTCACTTGGCTCTTCTCTGATTGTAGGTTTTGGTCGATGTAAAGGCTTGTGGATGTTTGTAGATGAAAACTCTGTTGCTCTAGTCCATAAACTGGTCCTCAAGTTGAAGAACCTGCTTTCTCTGGTCCACCTAGTGAAGAAACAAAGTGAGCCTCTACACTCGAAACAAGGTCAGTCTTGGAGTCTCTGTTCACTTTATTTGAAAACCCACAGGCAAAGTCACCAGAAAAATATACAACATTCAAAGGCTTGGGGTCAGTAATATTTTTTTTTATGTTTATGAAAAAAGTCTCTTATGCTCACCAAGGCTGCAATTATTTTTTCAAATAAAGTAAAAACAATGATGAAATAATTTAAAATCACTGTTTTATTCATTATTAATTTTGTGTTTTATGTATTGCAAAACAAAAGAAATGCATATGTAGATACCAAAACAATGTTCTGGGAAATTTTTTGTGATATTTAAAAAAATCCAAGGATGTGAATATGTTTGTAAACAACAGTACAGTATGACACTGTTGGGATATGAAGTGCTCTAACAAACTGGTTTTCAATCTCTGTTCACGGGTGTCCCATGTGGGGTGTGTAGGAAGCAGGGCTTCATATATATGGGGTTGTTGGAAACAAGAGCATCATGCCATGAGGCAACACATCCTGCTGGGCCGCCTGGTGCAGTGGTGGAGCATCACTGGACTTCTGCCCAAGTACCCAGGTGATATTCTGGATAGGGGACTTTGTTTATGTAAACGAAGTTTGTGTCTTTACAAATGTCTTTACTGTCACTTTGACCTATTTAATGCAGCCCTGCTCTAAAGTATTCATTTATTTAAAGTGCAACTACTATATGCTATCTTAAAGGTTCCTAATTTTGTTTTGGAGGGCTCCTGTAATAGGTTTACATGTATCCAAGGTCAAAACATTTCTCATAATATACATTGCAGCATCACCTCTTTGCTCACAGTGCCTGAAACTGCTTGATAAAGAATTCAGTCTTTCTAAACTCCTCCTTTCTGAGAGCCTACTCTGCTCTGATTGGTCAGATGGCCCAGTCTGTTGGTTGATTGGTCTACCGCTTAGAGGTTGATTGGAAATTAAACACCTATTACCATATTTGAATTTCAGCTCCAAAGGCTTCCTCAGCATTTGAATGCACAGTGATACAGTAAACAGTAAGGATGGCGTCGGTTTTACCGTATCAATGAGTCCTCATCCTTTGGAAGCAAAGTGGATTTTCACAGCTCTTCCAGTCTCAGCTACAACTAGTGTTTGAGGGCGGGTCAAAGTAGACATTGTTCACTGGCAGCCAATGAAGATCATAGACCATTAAAGGGATAGTTTACCAAAAAAAATTAAATTCTGTCATCATTTACTCACCCTCAAGTTGTTCCAAACCTGTATGAGTTTCTTTCTTCTGTTGGAAAAAAGTAAAAGTTGGAAAAGTAAAAATATTATGGAAGTCAATGGCTACCGTCAACAGTCTGGTTGCCGACATTCTTCAAAATATCTTCATTTTTGGGTGAACTATCCCTTTATATTAAATTGTATTATAGGCTATTTAATAGCTTTTCAGCTATTTCAGCCATTTTTATTTCTCTTTGCTTTGTCTTTTTTTAGAAGCCCATGAGCTGAAGAGGATATCTCAGATGTGGCGTGAGATGGACCACAAACAAAGGAGAACATGTCTGCAGTTGAGGTAACCACTTTTCCACTCTGACAAAATCATGGTTATTTAGTATTTAACAGTAATGAATGAGTTCATGCTCTGTCTCTCATCAGCAGTTATGCTGAGGATAAGTACCGATGGAGTTCTCTTATTCAGGGTATGGTAGCTCATATGGACAAACAACACGGGCCTATATGGGTTTCAGAAGACTGTGCCTACCAGATGTACCCACCACCATCTCTAGAAGCTTTACTAAAGCTGGTGCTGCTGCCTAATATTGACATGGTGTCTGTCCAAGCCATTGTATCCTGCTTGTTTTTATTTTAATATTTTGATGTTGAAATGTTATGTTATTCATTAATTCAAAATTCTGTTACCCATAATATATGTTTGTATATCTTTTCCATTTTTAGTTTATAAATGTTTTACTGTTTATATTTAGCTATTAAATAACCTATAATAGACTTTATATACTTTAGATAGCATTTCATATTCAAAAAAAAAAAAAAAAAAAAAAAAACTTTTTTCACTAGGGCTGCATTAAATTGATCAAAAGCGACAGTAAAGACATGTATAATGATACAAAAAAATATATATTTCAAATAAATGCTGTTCCTTTGAACTTTCTATTAATCAAAGAATCCTGAAAAGAAATGCATGGTTTCCACAAAACTATTAAGCAGCACAACTTTTTTCAATTATAAGAAACATTTATTCTGAAGGATCATGTGACACTGAAGACTGGAGTAATGATGCTGAAAATTCAGTTTTGCCATCACAGGAAAAATAGAAAACAATTATTTTAAATTACAATAATATTTCTCAACATTACTGATTTAGTGTATTTTTGACCAAATAAATGCAGCCTTGGCGAGCATAAGAGTTATTAGATTGGAAACACTATACGTATATGACTATAAGTAACGTTGCACCTACATGTCAACTAACTCTCATTAGAGTATTAAACTGCCTGCTTAATATCTGCTAAAACTTTATTTTGATGCTCCTCAACAGACATTCTACTGAGTAACTTTGCAAGTGTATGTCAACTTATTCTACTAACCAAAACCATATCTAATACTCTAACAGGAATTATCTGACATGTAGGTGCAGGTTACTTATAGTCAACAGAATGAATGTCTAAAGGGGACCATCAAAATAAAGTTAAACCTATTATTTACAAATATTCATGTCTCACTTTTGGTTAACTTTCTTTAATAAGGCTCCAGGTAATGTACTTTGTCCTGGATGTGTCTAACTTCCTGCAGTGTGAGGATGATCTCCTGCAGTCATTCTGCCATGTTTTCAGTATCCCATCTGCATTTTCCCAACAGATTTTGGGATTTTGGCTTCTAGATCACGGATTAGTAACAGTGAGACGCTTTTTAATACCATCATTCAGTGTTATCAAAAATTGTCCTGGCATCATATTGCATGGGTCTAAACTCCTTGTTTGCTGAACATATGGCACTTTTTATTCCCAGGATTCAATGGATGTCTTATTGAGCCCAAGAGCTTGTCCTCCAGCACTGTCATGGCACCACTGTGCTGTTCTGAGGACCTTGTTGAGGACAGGAGAGAATCAAGCAGCACTGAAGTATCTATACAGCATCACACCAGCCATGGAGAACATTCATGATATCAAACTCTGTGTGGATGTATTAATACAGAACAAGTAAATCACAATGATTCTTATTCTGCAAAATCGTCCTGTGTTGTGGTGAGCATAATTTTGCCAAGTACATGTTCCTGAATCAACATCTTTGTTGATCCTGGAACGACATTCCAATCAACCAATGAGATTTGAAGTTTAAAGTTTGTCAAGTTTAGTCATACAACCAGGGTTATGTGCTTCGACATCAGTGTTATTCACCTGCCATTTCCCTAATGTTGGGTTTTTAGGGGATAGGGGATAGGGGATGTTGTTCCAAGTTCAACAAAATAGATTGATCAAGGAACAGGTCTTACTTAGCAAAATCACAGTGACCCCTATATTGCGAATAATTATGGGTTATGATTATTTTTCAGATGTATCTCTGCAGCCTGGGCTCTTCTCAGAGGACTTCACACTGAAGATGTTCATTTGTTCAAACACTTCATTCACGTCTGTGAGAATTGTGGGATTTGTAGTCATACGTTGGCCACACTATGCGAGGTGATACACACACTCTAAAATATTTCCAGGATTTTTCACAATAATAATATCCAGTGATATTTCACAATATAATACCGTATTTAGACTTTAGACTACAGCAGCTTACTGTGAAGTCATTTCACAATTATTTACTGTAAAAATGATACAGTAACTTACTGTGAAAGTCATGCAACTGGTAACCTGCAATTTACTGTAAATTTACAGTTAAATAATTAACAGTGCAGCAATGATTTTCTCCCTAGGGTATTTGGTAAACAAATCTGTTCTTTGACAGCCATCTAATTTTCATGGCAGGGTATGGCTCATCTCCATTTGACGGAAAGCCAAAATATGCAGTTCGATAAATCACAAATACTGAATCAAGAATTGATTATAGGTATAGGTCAACGTCCAGTAAGACCTGAACCAGGTAAACTATGCTAAAGTATTCATCTCAAATATACTGTAAGATGTTAGATGTAGTCCTCTTATTCTGTGTAAATGATGGGGTTTCAAGGACACACTCCCCGTCCACTGTCTGCATGGCTGTACCAAACGGATGACCGACTGACCCCTGGAGATTTTGTCAGGATTCTCAGACAATCTATTTCTGAAATATGTCCACTACCAAAGAAAAGAAGGTAAGAAACAAGCACTGTAAAAAAAAAACTCAACTCATTGATTTTGTTCATTTTCAGCAGTCAGTACTTCAGTCTTCAGTGTCACATGATCCTTCATAAACATCCAGACACAATTATTATTATCAATGTTGGAAACAGTTGTGCTGCTTAGTATTTTTTATGGAAACTGATATTTTTTATAACGTCAGCAGAACATTTTTAGTGTTTTTAGCTGGGAAGTTACATATGGACAAAATCTAATCTCTGCATGTTTTCTTGTTTGAGAAGCCATTTCACTGGGATATATGTACGTCACAATAAGAAAGAAAAGACTATTGCAACTTCTGTTTCATGTGAATTTGAATTAAATTTGTCATTCTGTTATGTTGCTATATGATATTCAACTGACAAAATCATCCCAAAATGATGACAATTCTAGCAGTGTGAAATGTTTTAAACATTCCGTTTTTAATCGAGCAAAAGTCTTTACAGATGTTACTACATTGATGATGATACTGTGTTTTGTTGTTGTAGGCTCCTGAGCACACTTAACCTCCACCCTAACTGCTACAGTAATGAGGACAAGTACTCTTCCAATCACTCAATTCCAGAGATCCCAATGGAGAGTCATAACCTTTTATCACCCAATCATGGTGAGTCATTGACATTTATGACTGGTAGTTTTTTAATCAATTGAATTTTTCCTCATAATTTAGAATCTAGTTAAAGCGGTCGACTCATTCCACACGACAGAATAATCACAGAAGAGATCATATCTGTATCTCAATTATTAATCTCACCCCTAGACGGTAGTAAGATTAAATGAAGAGCAAGTGGAGACATTTGCTTGTGTTTTGCAGAATTTTCCTCTTGAGTAAAAGACCCCAATAACCTCACATGTATGTCCTATAGAGTTTCAGAGGAGATCTTAATGTCACACACTCAGAGATCTGAATATGAATTTAAATAAAACTCTCAATGTCTCAAGTCTAAATAATCTGAGCTATGCTGCACACTTTCTATTTTATATAGTGTATACTTAATGTTATATTTAGTTTTTTTTTTTTTAAATAGCAGTTTTTTTGGTTTTATTTATTTATTTTTTTGGGTGGTGAAATATCTCAGACAAATAAAATATATTGATGCTTCTGAAACATATACAGTAACTGAGCTACAGTATGAAAGAACAACCTTTAAGCAATACAGTTGTTCTCGAGGATTGCTTGTGCCTCAGAGTGAGCATTATCACTCGTTTTCCACAGAGAAGTTCATTTATCATAAAACTGCGGATGATGCCGTTAGCATCAAGCCCAAGAATCGGACTGAGACTGAAGAGTGGATTATTTCACCAAGAGAGCCGAAAACAGAGTATGAATATCTGCAGGATTCTGACAGTGTTGAGGCGTCAGGAACCCCCAGCTTTCTGGAGCTGAAGCCTTTAGGGGTGAGTGACATGTTAATGACTATATCGCAGCTTTTTATTTAAAGTGTAAATCAACTCACATGTGTACATGAGTAAAATACAAATGTATGCATTGATAGTATTCTTAAAAATGTATATAAAAAAATTTGTATTAAATAAAAATTCTGACCATGTAATGTAGCATCAATAAATGTGATTTGGATCAGTTCATTCATTCATTCATTCATTCATTCATTCAATCATTTATTCAATCATTCAATCATTTATAAATATCATTAAAATTTTCTAAAAAAATGTGACCATGTATTGCAACATCATTTAATGTGATTTGGATTGGGTTCGTAAAAATAATTTGTTTATTTGTTAGTTTGTTTGTTTAATATGAACATCAGCTTTGTTAGTGTTCTTTAAATATTCAGAAAAATAGT
Source organism: Abramis brama (assembly GCF_963993115.1). NCBI lineage: Eukaryota > Metazoa > Chordata > Actinopteri > Cypriniformes > Leuciscidae > Abramis > Abramis brama. Next base: position 28,420,759 of record NC_139983.1, read on the forward strand.
ATTTGTTTTAAAAAAAGGCCATTTATTTGCAGCATCAATAAATGTGATCCGGATAAGATTAACTAAAAATAAAAAAAAAAAGTATTAATTAAATAATTGTATTAATTAATTTATTCATTCTTGCATTCATTCATTCATTCATGCAATATGAATTTATACGAGCAGTACATATATATATATATATATATATATATATATATATATATATAAGCATTAAATCATTGAAACATTCATGAAATGAAATTTATATAAATAAGCATTTCATGAAAGCTCATGAAATATATAGTATATGAGCTTTCATGAAATGCTTATTTTTATTTATTCATTTATTTTATTACAATATTCTTAAAATATGAAAATATTCTTAAAATATATCATAAATTAGTATTCATAAAAATCTGACCATGTGTTGCTTCATCAATAAATGTGGGTTTGGTTCAATTTCAGTACATACATACATTTGTTATTTTATTATTATTTGTTTATTTTATATATTTAGCCTATTTATTGGAAATAACAAAAGAGATGGGAAAAATGATTTAAATAAAACATTGCTTGTTTTATGAACAGCAGCTTCAGTGGTGTTCTTTGGTAGTGTTATGAATAGTATTAAAAAAAATCTGGCCATGTATTGCATTAGTAAATGTGATTTGAATCAGGTTGAAGACATTTATTTATTTATTTATTTATTAATGAAATGAACATCACTTAAACCGTTTAGCATCTGTTAACCAAGCTTTGACTGTTGGTGTTGTCTCTCTCCCGGGTGAAGGAATCTCAGGAAGGCTTCTGTCGTGACCCTGAGGACGCCGTAGACCAGCCAGAAATCCTCACTTCCTGCGGCTTCACGGATATGCACGACGTCCCGGCTCATCTCCAACAGACTGACCTCTCAGCAGATGATGGAGAACCCTATCAGGCCTGTTCCCTAAGAGCCCTTAAAGGCTCCATCATGGATCTGGACCTCAGCCTCATCCGTCTCTCCCAACCATCCCGTCAACTCCAGAATCCCATCGGCTCCCACTCCAGGCTCGCCCGCACCCCGCAGCTCAGTCTCTCTCAGCAGCGCAGACACAGTGAGTCCAGGGTCTCCAGCACACAAGAGGCGGTGTGTTTCCGGGCCGGCTCAGACCGGGTGGGTCACTGTAAACGGGCCAGCTGGTGGAAACAGGCACTGGAGACAGGCACTCAGATTCCTGCATTAGAGCAGGGTTCTCCCGTCACACCGGCTGTAACAGGTACTGTGGCCCAAAAGGATCAGACATTGTGACATTTACTTTGAAGAATGATAGCGCACATTAACTGAACGTTAACTGAAATAAAACAAAATATACAATAAATTGTTTTATTTCAGCTAAGGCAAGATTTCTTATTTTCATTGAGTTTAACTTAACTGATGTACTAAAATAACTAAAACTAAAAGTGAAATAAAAACATAAAACAAAATGAATTAAACTTTTACTAAAATAAAATGGAAACTGGAAATATGGATAAACCATGAATAAGAACATTCTGTCTGACACTTTTTTTTTTTCTTTTTTTTTTTAAGGACTGACAAATTGATTAAGAAAAACAACTGGCTGCTGCTTTTTCATTTAAAATGAATAAATAAATGTATAATGAATAGTTATTAATTCATCATTTTGTTTCTACATTTAACAACTGTGATTGATTATTATTCACTACATTTAACTACAGTATTACAGTATTATATACTACATTTAACTACAGTACATTTTTAATTATGGATCACACAAAAAAAGTTTTACATATTTTTATTTATTTGTCAATTTGAAATTACTGTTACATTTAATAACTTAAAAAATAATTAAAGTTTTAAATAAAAATGTCTTTTTAATTTATAAATTCTTTTGGCCCTCTAGCGGTTGAAAAATAAAACTGCATGCATTTTGCGGAAGAACATTGTTTTGGTTGTTCGTCAGCTCTGTGGATGCTCTGTTTCTTTCTCATAACAAAAAAAAAAAAAAAAAAAAAAAAAAGAACGATTATCCTACTGCTCATAACATTCAATAATATACCCAGTTTAGATGGAGGATCTCAAGCTGACTAGCTGAAGACATTACTATAGCTATATCCATTAATAGACACAGTACTTTCTTGAAAATAAATTCCAGCACAGCGCTACAACAACCATAATGAAATGCCCCTTCACAATAGATAATGCTTTACAATGAACTCTGTTAGAGAACTACAATTTATCTGTTCAATAAAATACCTTACTCACCAAACGCCATCTCCGTGTCACTTTTACAACATTTCAAATCCCTCAGTTCTCGCCATCTCTGAAAAGCAAAGCTAATATTGATTCTTGTTTTATTACGAGCTCTGTCACATTCTCTTTTCCCTAGCAGACTCTCTTCTGTCCTGTCTTTTGTAAATGAGTGATTACCCGTAGGTTAGAGATTTAAATGCTCCACATCAGCCTTTCTTGATCGTGCCAACTAACCTCTGCCAGTCCCACACCATACACCATACACCATACACCATACACCATACACCATACACCATCCCACCCGGTCTAAAATATGCACAATTATAATAGACTTACCATAGTGAATCAGGATCACTCATTATTTCAAATTTTGTTAATTTTGAACAAAAAAGTTACATAGTGTACCTTTAAATTGACAAGTTTATTTTACTCATTGTCCTTCTCTGGGCCACTAATTTAATAACCAATCTTCTTAGCCTCCTCTATAGAACAGCGGACATCTCCTGACCCACGACGTCCCCCACCTCATGGGCTCGGAAGCTTCTTAGACTTTCCATCCAATCCACAAGTGGAAAAACGAGAAGTCCAACAGGTATGACTTGCTCATTTACCTCTGATTTGTGTAAGAGGCATTTTCAGAAACATCCTAGATCAGACTTGTGCCCACATAGTGGCAGTATTGCATCAGTAAAGTGGGCTGATTCTTGCGTTGCAGCTGTGCATTGCATAATCATTTTCTTTCAACATAATCACTTGATTACTGAAAGCCTGTCCTTGTAATTAGACTGCTAAAAATGAACACATGGAGGCTTTGCATGTAAATTGTTGGTCTAAATTGTTTGCTTCTGTACAAAGAGTGAGTGTTGGTGAGAGTTGAACTAATCAGTCTCACAATCTCATCTCATCTTATCTGCTTAATTAGTGATAATGCATAATTAATATTCTATGCTCTATGGATATGTAAGTTACCCTTTGGAATGTTTATTTCAGGCCCTGCAAAGTCGATATATTATTCAATGTTGTGACATCAGTATTGTAGTTACTATACAATGATTCCATCATTAATCGTGGCCAAGCAAATCGTATCTGATTTATTCATGGACTGTGATGATTGTTCTTCTAGGAGCTGTTAACAGAATACATATATGAAGGTTATGGCAAAAAAATGATCACCTTTTTTCTTTCAACTGGATTATTTCCTGTTGTGACAAATGAGAATGCCAAAAAAACCTCTATCAAAGACATTTAATCATGGCCTTTATCAGCTGTATTCTTTTATATGATTTCTGCACTGATTAATGGCACCAGGATATTGGTTCTCTCATCCCATCCACACACATTCACAGGAAATGATGAGAAACACTTTTATTTTGAAAAACAGCTACATTTATTTTATTTTATTTTATTTTATTTTATTTTATTTTATTTTATTTTATTTTATTTTATTTTATTTTATTTTATTTTATTTTATTTTATTTTATTTTATTTTGTGCTTTCAGGCAGTGAAAGGTGAATTAACAGGTCGGAGAGTATCTTTTAAAATGACCATTAATCAGATGGATCACGGATCAACTTCACATCGAGGCCGCCGAGGAAAGACAAGTAAACGAATCAAACGAGCTTAAAAGAAAAGGAAAAAAACGTTTGCTGTTTGCATATGTAGGAGACGATGGGTGTTGTATGGCGAGTTGTAACATCATCAGTTTAACCAATTAGAAATTAGTTATAGGGATCAAAATAAATTCATGTAAAGTTTTTTACAACCACATCACCTTTAAAAGTTACAATTTGAGATTCTATGCATTTTTAATGATGAATCTTCTATTCAGTTAAATGAGAGAATGCTTTTTCAAGGCACAGTATTTACACAATATTGTGCAAAGGTATTTGGACACCAAAGGAACTCACGTTTATTGCTAATATTATTTGTACACTGTAAATTATCAATCAGTCATGGCAACTTATGTTTTTAGATTATCTCTTGTAATAACTCTAACAATTATTATTATTTTTTTAAATATAAAGTAAGTTATACGAGATTCAATAAAAATTTAAGTTGAAGTTACTTTTACAACCAAGTTGATTATACTTAAAAAAAAAAGAAAAAAAGTTAGGTCATTTTTTTTTAACAGTGTAAAAACACTATATAAAATGGTTTCTTATTGTCCTGTCCAAGTGATAACACAATATTGTTTATGTTATGATGCTCTTACTGTACAGGCAGTGACAGTGCTTTCACTGCACTTTACAGAAGGCCTCTTTGTAACCAACCGTTTCACTTATGTGCACTCATTGCTTCAATGGACTTTCTGGCACTGGCTGTTACTCAAAGGTAAATGGACCCTCATATAGTAATTTCCTCTGCTTGTTGCCGTTCTGCAAGAATGGTTTCTTGGCTGCTCTGCGCCTCACAAATCCACTTTGTATAAAACAGCTGAAGCATGTACAGTACAGTACAGTGCCGAGTGACTCTCAAATGCTGAGCAAGCACCTCACTGGACTTCCTTCTGCGCCTTAAGAAAGCTTTATGTATCTACTGTTATGCAGTACATTTTCATGTCTTAGATAAAATATTAACTATTGTACATACAATCATATTTTTCTTTTACTTATTCTTTCTGTTAAAGGAACACTCCACCGTTTTTTGAAATAGGGCTTATTCACCTTCTTTCCCACATTTAGATAGGTGGGCAAATGCATTTTTGTCTGAGTGCATGCATTGTTTTAGTTTGACAGGGTCGGCACTAGCTTAGCTTAGCATAATGAATGGAATCCTTTGTTGCCAGCTAGCATGTCCTGAGTAAAAGTGATATAAAAAATAAAAAAACACACCTAATTACTTCTTGTGGCCTGCGTATTCACAACAAGTACAAATAGCGATGCAGATTAACACTAGGCGATTTCCTATGCAGATATTGACTTGGGACTATATTAGGGGGAAGCACGGGCGAAGCACTGCTACTTGGGCGCAGAGATATCACGCCCAAGTAGCAGTGCTTCGCCCGTGCTTCCCCCTAATATAGTCCTCAATATATAAGTCAATATCTACCTAGGAAATCGTCTAGTGTTAATCTGCATCGCTATTTGTACTCGTTGTGAATACGCAGTAATTATGTGTTTTTTTATATTTTTTATATTACTTTAACTCAGGACATGCTAGCTGGCAACAAAGGATTCCATTCATTATGCTAAGCTAAGCTAGCGCCGACCCTGTCAAACTAAAACAATGCATGCACTGAGACAAAAATGCATTTGCCCACCTATCTAAATGTGGGAAAGAAGGTGAATAAGCCCTACTTCAAAAAACGGTGGAGTGTTCCTTTAACTTTAACAAAAAATTAAAAAGAAAAGAAAATTTATTTCGAAATAAATCAAACGTGTTTTCCTTTTCCTAATTGAAATGTTTTTTTATTTGTCTTTTGAAAAATGTTTAAGCTTCATAACCATAAGGGGTTTCCCCCCACTTTCAATTATTTTACCTCAATGAAAGGTTATATTTCTGCAAATTTTATGAATAAAAGATCAAAAGGATAAACAATGCAGATTTATTTTCACAGGCATCCTTGATCATATTTATCAAGGGTGCCAATAATTCTGACCATGACTGTACATGTGTCTTTCCTGTTACGCAGCACCATTTGAGGTAATAAATAAATATGTTTGTAAATTTAAAGAAGTATTTCTATAGCAGCAGACAGGCACAGCTGGAGAATTATGTAAATGAGTTAAGTCTTGGGGTCAGAAAAAAAGGTATATATATACACTGCACTGTTTTATTAATTTTATTAATTTATATTAATATTAATGAACTAATATGATAAAATCACGTCCTGGTGCATCCTTTCATTTTTGAAAGCTATTCAGCATTTATTCTTTTTACCTTGTGTGGAACACAAAGATTCATGCATCCACCATATTTCTAAAATGAACTATTTTCATTTTCAGACCTTTCATTGAATTAGTTTTGTGTAGTATTCTTGAAGCCGGAAGCCAGAAGACTGTGTTATTGGAGTTGTCATGTCAAAAGGAACACAGGTCTGTTCTGATTCAGAACTGTGCATTGGCAAACTGAATAGAGTTAATATGGCTTGATTTTTGCTGTCATGCTTTGTAAACTGGTTTTGTATTTTTATGTGCAATTTTTGAATAATGTAATATGATATATTTAATGAATATTTGAATTAACGTTTATTTTATTTTAGTGTCTGTGTTTAGATGATTGCCATAATAAAGTCACAAAAAGGCTTACATTTGACTTAACCTTTCAGTGTTATTTAAAAATAAGTAGAATTTTGTTATCAAGCTACTGTAAAGCTGCCTATTCAATAAGTAGGCCTACTGTTAAAAGCCCTACACTAACTGTCTGACTTAGCTTAGGTAGGCCTATGATTTGTAAATTTACGTGTATTAAACGTGTTACCCGATTTTTTAGCATTTTGTATTGATTAGCCTTCCATAAAACTACTACTAATAAGTGGTGTGGGATTCTGATTCTTTTTTCTCCAAAAATGCCCTCAGCTGTATCTCTCTGCTCGCCTGTGCTGCAGAGTCCGACTGCGCAGCCGCAGCAGCGCGAGAGAGAGCTCGAGCCGCACCGACAACACAGCGCGGACAAAATGCCAATGGATAATTTAATATTTGCGCAATGCATCCTTTATTTTTTAGCCTTCGTCTTTGGCTTTATAGCGATAGTACCTCTGTCGGAAAACACGGAGGATTTTCGTGGAAAATGTTTGCTTTTTACCCGGGGTATGTGGCAGAATGAGAACATCACGGTGTCTAAGCAGCGCTTCATCATTGAGGAATGGGGACCTCAGTCCTCCTGCAGCTTCATCACCGCTGTCGCCATCGCGTCCCTCATCCTGGCCTCCGTGCAAGCCTGGAGGCTGCTGCTCTTCATCTGCAAAGGCCACGATGAGTGAGTGATTCTTCATTTCATCGTTTAACTTGTTAATTTGATGTCTCACGTGTAAGCTATTAAACCCGTGCCAGTGCGATGATTGGGAAGCATGGATGCAGATGTGATGTCATATAGCAGCATATTAGGCTACTTTAGTTAAATATTTTATTATATGGGACAGTTGTTCAATATCATAACAAACTTATACTATCTGTGATTATGGATGGTTTTATTATGTAGGTTTTATGGCCTAATAAAGTCTAATTGAGCTGGTAGTGATAATACATTTGAATGATTTAGTCACAGAAAAGTTAAAAAGTCATTGAATGAATTTGCATACTGATTAAGATTATATGGATTAATTATTGCTGTCTGATTTTAGTCTCTAGCCTGGCATCAAAGGCCATGTGGTTTACTTTTAATAGACATGCTAAATATCCTACTCTTTTAATAGTAGGATATAACTAAATTACAGTATACTTAAAGGGTTAGTTCACCCAAAAAAGTATCCTATAATTGATCCTAGGTGTATATGACTTTCTTCTTTCAGCCAAACATAATTGGAGTTATATTAAAAAATATCCTGGCTCCAGCTTTATAATGGGAGTGAATGGTACCATTTTTTTGAAGCCCAAAAGAGCGCAGCCATCCATCATTAAAGTAGGCTAATCCACACTGCTCCGGGGGGTCAATAAAGGTCTTCTGAAGCGAAGTGATGCGTTTTTGTAAGAAAAATATCCATAATTATAACTTTATAAACTTTAATCGCTAGATTCCAGTAACAGCCGTCCTCGCGTTGACGAGAGAGTTGAGTACCGGTGTATGACGTAGGAGTAGTTTTAGCTTAGGTGAGAGTAGACGCCTCTCGCGGTTCAAACAAATAGTTCTGGGCAACAAACTCAACCTCCTCTGACATTTCTCTCTAAAAATTCTCATTTAAGACTTCTAATTCATGACTGGTGTTTTGTTTTGATCTATCCTCTGCGTTAATACATCATGCGTCGGGTCAGAGGTCACTCTTCCACCGGAACTAGACTAACGTACGGCCGTATAACTTTATAGTTTATAAAGATATATATTTGGATATTTTTCTTACAAAAATGTGTGTAAACGCCACATCCTTTTGATTTTCCCAGCAAAAACGTCCAAAGTCCTTTACATAAAAAACTGTCTACAGAGGTTTTCATAAACAACCTTTTTCATTAAAAATAACAATGGATTTTTTAACATATTCTAAACCCATATTTGTTTCCTACATGTAACACAACAAGAGACGTTTGGTAGAATGTAAGAGCTGCTTTTTTTCCAGATAATGGGAAAGTACAAGTATATGGGGATTTATGGTAAAAATACCATAGAAGTTGTCCATGTACTCCAGGTCTTTTATGTGAGGAAAAGGCCAAAATATACATCAAGATGCTTTGTGCCAATGGTGTCAAACATCATTTGTTCTTGCACATCTCATCCCAGACAGCAACACAGTGTCAGCCCAGATCCGGCCCACATTCGGGCCGTGTGGAATCCTTGTGTACCAGATGTGGGCCGACACTATGTTGCTGTCTGGGATGGCTAATTGGACAAGCAAGCTTAATTGACATTTCAGTCTTTCCAATACATATATATCTTCAGGACACTTGCAATAGAAGTTGTGTGGGGTGCTTGCAGATTTTTTGTGCACTTTGGAGTTAAACAGTGTGAATCACTGTCCTTTCATTTTATGGAAAAGAGCAACTCAACATTCTGCAAAATATCCCCTTTTGTGTCCCACAGAAGAAAAAAATAGTACATGTTTAGAATGGCAGGAGTGTGTAAACAATGACTTTTGTTAACTATCTCTCTTCTATTTATATAGCTCAATCTTCAATGCCTTCCTAAACCTGCTCATCAGCACATTCGTAGTGTTTGCTGTATTCCTGTCCAGCACAATAGTAAGTGTGGGTTTCAACCTATGGTGTGATGCCATCACAGAAGGAGGCAGTATGCCCAGCAGGTAAGCATGATGTTCAGTTAAGCCTGTATTTATGTAGATAAAAAAACACTAAAACAATGTGAGATTTATGTTTTCAGACTGCCTTTATAGCGTGGAAAGAGCCCCAATTAATTGTGTGGGACTTTTTTCTCTGTCAGAGGAGGGTTTAGTGACATTAAAATTAGCCAGGGGCTTTTTGCCTCAGTTCACTTCAGTGACTCTTAAAGTTCAGTCACGTTTCAGTGTCCATAAACTGCTACAGTATTTGAATATAAACCCTGAGTGTGTGTGTAACAAGTAGCTTTGTTCTTCAAATTTTTATGAACAGAATCCTCTCAATAAATGTTGATTCTTCAAGAATCTGTGAATCATTTCTAACAATGACTACTGTTTATTTCTAGCTGTGAGGATCTCCAGGACACTGATCTTGAACTAGGGTTGGACAACTCTGCTTTTTATGACCAGTTTGCCATAGCACAGGTTGGTCAGTTAAGAATACAAACTGTGTAAAATGACTACATGAGCGCTTTATATCAACAAGGTTCATTATGTTGTCTTTGGGGGATAGTTAATCTAAAAAATGTACTCACTCTATTACAATTACACTTAATCACTTGTGTGACTTTTGTTCTTCTGCGGAGCACAAAAGAAGATACTTTGAAGATTGATTTCCATTGTTGATGGAACTTGAGATGCACTGATTTCTCAAAAAATCCTTTTTTTGTGTTCCACGGAAATAAAGTCATACACATTTAGAATGAAATGAGAGTAAATATGACAGAATGTAAATTTTTTGTGAAACAAACTTTTAACAAATTTATGTAGTACACTAAAAGCGTAAAACTCTTTAAGCGTTTTGGCCGTTCATTTACACAATGGTGTTTTGGTTGCCTGAAAACGCAAACTTTTGTAAACGGGATTCAAAGTGCAAGATTTTGAAAACGATACCATTATCGTCTCTATGTAAACTACAAAAACGTGAATTTGTGGAATGGTGACGTCATGCGCATGTGTATTACGTGTTCAGTTTATAGGCGCTTAGTGTTTCTTTACAAAGTGGCATCGCCAACTACTAACCTGAAATGAATAATACAGCGTCTTTAATCGTTTTCGTGGATCCATGTGAACGGGATCGTTTTGACAACAATGTCGTCTGTACGCGAATAATGCAAAGGAAAAACTTCTCCATTTTTAGTTCATCGTTGTCGTGTAAACGAACCCGTAGTCAGATATCTGCAAACACTAGAACATTTTCACAACAACCTAGTAACAAATTAAGACACTTTTGCAACCTCCTATAAAAGCTGACATTCTTTCAAAAATCAAACTGTTCAAATATTTTAACTATAAGGCCTATATATCCTTAAACAGACCAAACCACTCCAATAGAATGATGCAGTGATGAGTTATTTATTTTTATTTTTTTTACATCATTCTGGCTCCCCTTGACAAACATCCAGTTGGATTTTTCCATTGGCTTTTGGATTATTACAGAAAATAAGCTCTGTGGCTAACAAAAGTTTATGATTCTTACCATATAACAGTGAAAACACAGAATGTGTTTTAACCACAGACCTTATTTCAGGAATTTAACCAAAATCCCATTCAAAAAACCCATTGACTTTAGGATGATGGACCCGAAAGTTTCTCTATTAACCTTCAAACTGTTGTAGACTTCCAGAGAAGGCATCTTGCAAAGTTTGTTTTGATAAATTTTGCTTTTCACACTGATTATTACCAATTTTTATCATGAATATAACCGTCAGGCCTCCTCTGCTTTCCTCTAGTTTGGGTTGTGGGCGGCCTGGCTGACTTGGCTGGGCATCACAGTCATGGCCTTTCTGAAGGTCTACCATAACTACCGTCAAGAGGACCTGGTCGACAGCTTGATCCACGAGAAAGAGTTCCTACTCGGACGCTCATCACGCCGGTGCTCAGATGTGGTAGATGAGAAAAGTGGCATGATATGATAAACTCAGCATTTTGCAACGCAACTATTATAGAACATTTCCATTAATGTACTGTCAAGTAAAATGTATTCATAAGCTTTTAAACATGGCTCATTAGTTGGTGTACTGCATCTCAACTTTTGATTGACCTCAGTTGAGCTTAATTGAGCCAAATGCTTCTGAAGAACATTTTATTTGACATTGGACGATGACTGAGAATAGACATTCATGTGCACTCGATTGTTTGGACTGAGGTCACAGATCATTTACCCACATTTTTTGATGTTGAGCTTAAAACACAAGACCCTGAACAAAATTAACAGTGAGCATGAATAATGTAAAAGGATAGTTCACTCAGAAATGAAAAATCTGTCATCATTTACTTGCCATCATGTTGTGCCAAATCCATAAGCCTTTCCCAAAGATGTTAAATCCAGCGAAAACCTGTCTCTCCAGCGAAAGCTTCAGAAAGTTAATGACAACAGTATAAAAGTAATCCATATGAATTAAGAGATTAATCCAAATCTCTTAAAGAGACATAATCACTTTATAAACACTGATCAATGCACATAGCACATCAAAAATGATCAATAGAAGCAAACCTCATTGGTTCTCACACGTCACATTTGATCCATTTACCATATTTGATGTGATTTATGTACGTGCATTGGTCAATTTCTATGTAAATAAAAGCCTAAATTAAATCTATTAATCATATAAAGCAATCATATGGATTACTTGTATGGTGTCTTTATTAACTTTTCATTGGAGGGACAGAAATCTCTTCATCTCTGTTTCAAAATTAACAAAAGTGATATGGGTTTAGAATGACATGAGGGTAAGTAAATTATGACAATTTTCTTTTCTTTTTTTTGGATGAACTATCCCTTTAAGGAAGTGTGCTTAAATAAATGTTCTTATAAATCCTGTGTGACATACAATCAAAGTCTTACTGACAATTGTGTTTTTTCTTAACCAAATGCTTTCCTTAAATCAGTTCTAGATATGAGCGACAGCTTCCAGTCAGTCTGTATTCCTTCAGCGTTAGCTGAGGAGTTGGATTTAGTACATACATTGTAGCTCAGGCAATACTAGAGTTAACACTATTTAAAGTGTGTGTGTGATCCATTTCAGGTTTTCTTTACTTAAAGATCATTCCCTTCCAGTACTGCCTCCATGTGTAAGACATATATAATCATGTATATGACTGTGATAGTATCTTTCCTATGTAAAGGGATTTAAAACATGCTTGCATGTACATATATGCTATAAAAATACACAGGTGAAGAGGAAGGCTCTATTAAGATATTGAAGTGACTGTCTTTGGGACATGACATCACTCAGATGAAATATGTGAGATTTGGAGGGACTATTTAATGATTTGCTTCATTCAGTTTACTTACTTTCCTAGAATCTACAAAGTTTATGCCATAACACTCTACTAGTTCACTATATGTTTTGAAGTATTATTGCGCATGCTGGAATAAATTTTGATGTATGCCTTTTATTTATAGGATTTATAGGATTATATTTTAGTTTTGCTAGTTAATGGTGTGTGAGCATGAGTCGTGATTCGCTGTAACTCTGTAACACACTCAGGCCCGCAAAAAAATATGCAGACATTGTTTTGTGCATCATTTTTATTTATTGTGTCATAGTGTGAACACATCTCTTCGACATTATAGGCCTATATTTGTTTTAGGGCTTTTATTTAATAAAAGCAGTGATAGCAGTATAAACAGCAATGATGATGAAAATACAAAGCAATTGGTGATTTTTCTGATCATGAAAATAAAATTCAGTCTTTAAACTAATGACCATTTGAAGCTCTGTTTGGTTTTTAATATTTACATTTGTGAAACAAAAGAAAGGAAAAAGAAAAGCAGTGAATATACTGCCAAAAAGCACCTCTATTGAAATACACATTACAGAAAAGGAGCATGTACTCGACCTGGGGCAATTTTATTGCTTCAGTGATTGGCTGGCCCAACAGTACAACATATTTAGTTGATTTCCCTTTTGTCGTCTGAATACCCCTCAAACGGGTACATTAAGCAAGTGTGCCAATTAACTGTCTATTGCATACATTTAATAATCAGTGCACAATGCACATATAAATAGCAAATAATACATAATGTAAATGACACCCATATAATAAAACATTTGTTCTGTGTCTGACAATATCAGGCGCTTCTATCAAAGTAACTCACAGTGATTTGATGCAGGTCACAGATGATTTGTACACCTTTAACTTGTTTCTCTTCGTCACTTGCACTGATGAATTTAATCCAATTGTATTTTCAATCAATATGATAAAAAAAAAATCTAATATTTGGGTTTGGTAAGCAATGATTTTGAAAGAAAGCTCTCATGTGCACCAAAGATGCATTTATTTGATCAAAAATACCATAAAACAGTAATATTGTGAATAATTATTACAAATAATATTACAATTTAATATCACTGTTTTCTATTTTAATATATTTTAGAATGTAATTTATTCCTGTGATGCAAAGCTGAATTATTCCATTATTCCAGTCTTCAGTGTCACATGATCCTTCAGAAATCATTCTAATATGTTGATTTGATGCTTACGTAACATTTCTTATTATTATCAAACAGTTGTGCTGCTTAATATTTCTGTGGAAACCATCCTTAGTGTCACTTTTGATCAATTTGATGCACCCATTATGAAAAAAGTATTAACAAATCTTACTGACCCCAAACTTTTGAGTGTGTGTGTGACTAAGGCTGTCATTCCGCCTAATATCTCCTTATTTACTATAGCAATACATGCCAAACTGTTTGCTAATCGAGAAAATATTAAGTATGACAACTTATTTTTGACACCAGAATCCAAAGACTATTGTAATTCGATTTTTTTTTTTTCTCCAAATGCTCACCCAAAAACTAGAAAATAGAGACTGCTGCTATAATGGAATATTAAAAGACTAAAAGTATAAAACTTAAGTGGAATAGTAAAAAAAAGACAGAAAAAGAAAATTCTTATACAAAACAGATTAAAACAAATAAATGCACCATAGGCTTAGGCCAAGATGCTGGTACAGGTTCATGTAAAATATAAACTCAAATGCTGCGGGCGTCATAAACCATTCAACTCTCTAAAATGGCATTCTTTCATTTGCCAGTTAAATCTGGCAGTGCATGAGACAAAATATGGCCAACTCATCCTTGAACAGTCTTGTATCTCTTTTCGGGGAGAATTTGTGGCAGATGGAAACGTTTGTGCTTAACAACTTTGCCCTTCGTTTCAACTCGTAAAGTAGATAAATGCTAAAGGTGTCGACATTGTGCCAGTTCTTCTCTTTTCACGTGTACATTATATATAATATATTCTTTAACAATGATTAGTGTCATTCTGTTAATACATGTTGATAATGCATAAAACGCATATTTGTACTCTAAACATATTTGATTATTAGTAAAATAAATAGCATTGTCTTGCATTCCACAGACACATTCAACCACATTATGTACAGCAAGTGCATTAAAAATAAAATAATTAAATAAATGAAATAATTTCTGACATTAAAAAGCTGTGATACATTGATTCATAGAGAACACGGTGTGCACATTCTGTAGAGCCCGACTGATTTTGGGTCTGATCCAATGGCATAAGAGTGTTCATGATAAAGAAAAGTAAACATGTTTGAAAAAATAATCTAGAAATGTACTCTTTGTGTTCATGTTGGTTTCATATGGTTTGGAAACTTTTATAACATTTACAAGAAAAGTGTATATTGACTGACATTAAAATGATCATATGGTGTAACCATCACGTAAAAAGTAACGACACATTTTCCTCAGACGAGTGTTCAACATTTTAATCATTACTTAAAAAAAAAATCATTTAAATATAGTGTTCTTTTTTTAATTCCAATGAAGTATTCATTCAGTAAATATCATTAAGGTTTCGGGGAGTTGTACTACATGACATTGTACAAACTTAACCAATAACAAAATGTATATTCAAGTCAATATGTATTAACTGCATTCTTAATATTTTTAAATATTTGAATATGTTTTAATTGCATTTGCATAAAAAATGACTAGATAATGTCATTGATCTAATATTCAATTAAAATAAAACGACACCAAAACATTAAGATGTTTTTGAAGCTGGCATGAAAATTCTTGAATAGGTTGGAGCATAAATAGATCTATAATATAATCCTGTCTTTATTCGTGTAATACAAGAAATTAAGTGCAACGGGTTCCTAAATTCACCCTTTGAATCAGAAAGCCCTTATATTGATATTTGTATCTTATGAAAAAATAGTGAGGTAAATATTTTAAGCAAAGAATGCAAAGTACAACACTAGCAGGAATTGATCCAGCCATGCATTTAAACATTCTTTAAGCACATGCGATATGCGTGTGTCTAAAAGTGTCATCGGAATTAACCCTTAAACGCACCTCGGGTCTTTATCGACCCGGGACATCATTCACTACCCTTCCCCTCATTCATTTTTTAAAGGTAGACATGAACCTTCTTGGAGTTCCTCAATCTATTAATTATAAACAATATAACAAGAAAAAACATTATAAAAAAAATTCTGTTTTCTAATAAATTTTTTGTAAAAAGTTTACAGGGTCGCTAGTGACCCGAGGTATGTAATAGTGTTTAGTGTAATGGGTAGATTTTTTTTTCTGCGCAACAATAATTAAATCTCTTATGACTCAATAAGTGCAGTTAATTTTTATTCCTCAAGGGGACAATGTCTGATACGCAACGATGTTGTGATGTTTCACTCGTAATTACCACGGGCATAAAACAAAAGAATATACAAGTGTCATCAGCAAAACTTGATATGGCTCAGCGATTTACTGTAGAGCAAGTACTGAACGCAATCAAATATTAGTCTCACTTGATGGTGGAAGAAGCTGTCAGCAATCAAAATATTGATTTTGAAGACGTTGAAAATGATAGTTTTGAGAATATGTTCGTGAAAAAGACAGATGCTGAATGTACTCGGGAAATGAGCTCTGACGATAACAGTGATGATGGTAAAAAGCATCTGCTCAAGTTGAACCCTTCAAAGTTCCAAAAATTAATGAAATAAGCTTTATTTTATTATTTTGGAATTATCAGGAGAGTTTTATGCGATTGCAGCAGTTGGAGATTTATCTGTGTAAGATATAGTTTCGGGTTGCAAAAGACCTGGTAAGGTGAAGCACTCATGCATTTAAGGGTTAAAATATAACTATTTGTGACGGTAAACATGGCATTGTGCATGTTGGCCTACTCACCGTTACATGTCGTTCTTTTCAATATTGCTTATTAAAGTCCAATACAGGTTCTCAGTATATCTCGCATGATAATATTGACCTACAGTACCAATATATCAGTCGGGCTCTAAGTGTTATAGACGGAATTCATTCATTCATTCGTGTTATATTTTGACAGTCCTGTATAAGTCTGATTGATAAAGGGCTTAATTACTATTGCTGCACAAGTATTATTTGGAAAAGGACTAACAGATGCTTTAAAACATAATTGCCCAGAAAAGCTATACAAGGACAAATAGCTACATATACAGATTTCTGATTATATACGACTCAGTATAATGAGGTTGTGGCAATGGATATGCCACCATAAAGGGCAAAAAAGCACACCATCACTTAATGGCGTGGCCTTCAATCAACTACAAAATAAAAGAGGCGGATGTTGAACATCCTCAAAAACTTTAACTGGTGACCAGTCTGAATATATAACAGTGAAAATAAAGCAATAAAAAAACAAGGACCCTTTTATTTCCTCCACAGTCCTTTAAAACCATTCTGACCTTTCGTGTTTTTTTTCTGCTCGTTGCTGCCCTCTGTGGTCGGTTATGGTCATTGCATGGTCAGCCAGATCCAGCAGGCCCAAACAATCTGTTTGAATTGAAGCAGGTACACAGCCAGTGCCGTCTGCAGCTCCTCGCAGGCACGCTGGGGTCTTCGGCGGTCCGTGCAGTACAGTGCTAGACCCAGCGCAGACAGCAGCAGGAACAGGCAGGTGAGCAAGGCCAGGTGCAAATGGCTCTGGGGGGTGTCGTACACTGGAGCACAAAAATCAAAAAAGATTTGGTGTGAAATGCTAAATTTGTTGGCTGCGCAACTGCTTAAAACAGTCATTCTTTAAAGGTGCTGTAAACATTTTTTTTTTTTTTTTTAAGGTAGTTAGCTGTTAGCTTGTCTTAGAGGCTATTTTGCTAACGTTTCTTAAGGGGCTGTTTACACGAAACTGTTTTCAATTAAAAACGTAAAACTTTTTATGCGCTTTGGCCGTTCGTTTACACGACAATGGCGTTTTGGGGGCCTGAAAACGCAAAGTTTTCTCTGTGTAAACAACAAAAACGCGAGTCTCTGAAGACGATGACGTCATGCGTATTACTTGTTCAGTCTATAGCGTTTCATCTAATGGCCTGGCAGCAGAATACAGGGGTTTTTATTCGTTTTCACGGATCCGTGTGAATAGGGATTGTTTTGACAATAGTGTGGTCTGTACGCGGAAAACTCAAAGGAAAAACTTCTCAGTTTTAAGCATATCGTTATCGTATAAACAAGACAACACTGAAATTACATGCTGCTTATTTCCTGCTTCATCTCTGATTCGTAAATACAAGTTTTTTAGTAAGAAATTAAACGTGAACAACCTCTCAAGTTGTATATACAACTAAGAAATACAAGATCATTTTGATACCCTAATTTTCTAGTTGGTGGGCCATAAACTTTAAACATAGCAGAGGAGAGAACTATTGCTGTACTGACTGTTAAGTTTTATTCGTTTTCCCACAACATCTCCATTCCTTTCTCTTTCCGTTACAGTCACTGATCAGCCACAACATTAAAATCACTGACAGGTGAAGTGAGTAACATTGATGGGATGGCAGCAGGATGCATTATGGGAAGAAGGCAGGCCGGCAGAGGCAGTGTTATGCTCTGGACAATGTTCTGCTGTGAAACCTTCAAGTGGATGTTACTTTGACACATACCACTTACCTAAAGATTGTTGCAGACCACCCCTTCATGACAATGGTGTTCCTTGATGGCATTGGCCACTTTCAGCAGGATAATACACCCTACCACTGTAACGGAAGCCCACTAGAGACTGATGCTAGAGACTGTGGTCTTTAGCGTCCTTGTTAGCACACCCGCCTACCATGCTGGAGACGCCGGTTCGAGTCCCGCTCAGAGCGGGGTGAGTAGGACTGGAGGGGATACATTTGGTGCCGTGACCCGGATGGCAGTGAGGTTTAGGGGGGTGAGTGTAACGGAGGCCAGATAGTAAGAGCTGTGTGAGTTGGCCTCAAGAGGCCAGAGACGCCGGTTCGAATCCCGCTCGGAGCGGGTCTAGTAGGACCGGTTACACCACACTGAAAATATTGTTCAGGAATGGTTTAAATAACATGACAAATAGTTCAAGGTGTTTCCTTGGCCTCCAAATTCCCCAGATCGCGATCCGATTGAGCATCTATGGGATGTGCTGGACCAACAAATCTGATCCATGGAGGCCCAACCTCACAACTTGCAGGACTTGCTGCCAATGTCTTGGTGCCAGATACCTGTTTTGGTATCTGGGACGGAGCTGTTTTGGCATCACGAGGGGGGCCTACACAATATAAGGCAGGAGTTTTTAATGTTGTGCCTGATCAGTGTATATTTACGTTTATAAATAACCATTTGATTACTACTGTAATCAATACACTATGAAAACAGCACTTATTTGACTGAAATTCCAGAATCTTCAGCAAGCGGACTGTGAATGTACAGTGCAGGTAATGTTTGTATGGTTGTCTGCGAATGGGGCACTACATTTTATTTAAAATATGCTGGATATTGACAAAATATCTTCATTACATTTTGGCTTTAATAAGATTTTTCCAAGAAATAGGAAAGAATGAACCTAGTGTCCTCCATGATTAGTAACACGTAATTATGATTTCAGAAGTGGAAATTTTCTGAAAGCATGTGGGCAGCATTATTCACTGGCTAACAGCACTCTTTTAACCAAAGAAAATTAAGAAAAAGGTCTTTTTCTTTGGGTTTTACATGCACAAATGTCACATTTTTGGCAAAGGCAAACAAATCTTAGTACAGTTCATGTGAATTCTTAAACCACAGCAAAGAGTTACTAATAAACTTTCAGGCTGTTCTGAGTCCCAGATTGCATGCAAGAAAATGTCATGCACGTTTTCATGCATTTTTGAGATCTACGACACTGTTCAACACATTTCTTATCTAGTATTCTTACCTCCTAAACAGTCATAGTACGGAATGTCTGGAAAGCCAACATAAAAAGTAATAATGAGTTTTAGGTTTGAGTTCAAGTTAGTCAAGGTCTTTGTAAAGCTCATAAACATTCATATAACTAAAGGTGCGGTCACATTTACCATTGTTCTGCGGACGAATTCCCGTCTTTTCAATAGTAACTTGAAATTTGCTGCGTTGACCAACAGAAAGCTGCTTGTTTTGATAGTGATGTCTGTATGAGCTGTGCTTCATACATTGCTACACTATTGACAATAGACATTGGATATTTGCTCATGAAATTTTGGTAATGTGACTGCACCTTAATTCTACTTGTTGATTTCTGACTTGTGATGCAGCCTCGACTGAGCCTGGTTTCTCCCAAGGTTTTTCTCTGTATTCTGTCACCTGATGGAGTTTGGGTTCCTTGCCACTGTCACCTCTGGCTTGCTTAGTAAGGGATACTTAATATTCAACAATATTATTGATCTGACTGCACTGACACTATTGGATGAGAACTGAACTGAGCTGGATGATGACATCACTGTTTTCTGCAAAACTGCTTTAGATGAAAATAGATTAAATGAACTAATGTAATAATTGATTATCTTTACAACGGTACTGAATCAACTCTGAACTGACTTCAGTACCGCTGAACAATGACACTATTTTCGTAGAGCTACTGTACAACCAAAATGAACTTGACTCTAGCATATGAACAACAGGAAGCACATTGCCTTAATTTTTCAACAAGGCCTTTCGACAAGACTAGAGCTCTTGAGAGACAGACAAACTGCACTAAAGCGTAATTCTTTAAATTCAATTCTTTGTTTCATTAACTTAACAGTCTTGTTGGCACAGATGCACACTGCCTAATTTGCATGCAAATTAGAAAGTAATTCACTTGGGCATGTTTGTGCATCCCTTCTTATCTTTTTTTTTCAGAATGAGGGAATTCATTTACCTCAGCTCTAAGTAAGAAAAATCTTTTACTAACCTACTTTTATTTGACTATTTTACAATTTTTTACTTGAAAGAACAGTTGAAAACGACTCTGGAGATTTTAGGGACTGCTAGAGCAGGTTTATTTGAACTCTCTTACCATGAACAGTGATCTCCGGCTCTCTGAAGCGAACCCGCCTCTCGTTTTTTCTCCTGCGTGAAGAGTCAGACTCTACATTGCTCAAGTTGGACCTTTTCAGGATAGAGGTGGGCAGTTTTTCATTTATGACCTGAAATCAGAAAAGATAAAACTATTGACTTCTAGAATGCTTGATAGACATAATATGAAGTCGTTTCTAAGACCTTTTGACATTAACACACTTTCCACGTGACAAGATTCTTTGCAGTATGACATTTTAAAAGCACAAAGTAGTCTAATGTGATTGACACAAGAAAGGATGTTGGTCCAAAAACATTTGCTATGTGAGTAAATCACATTAAGCTGAGATGTGGGTATAATTGGGTATCGTATGAATTTTAGCGATTCCGGTTCCCAGTTTAGATTCCAATAAGGTAAAAAACAAAACATTATGTTGCAGCTGAATACCATGAACAAAAATCAGCAGCCTACAGAACTTTTGCCTATGGTTTTAACAAAAATACCACAAGAAAAACAACTAACAAAAGCACAAATAAATACAACTGAACAAAGTTCAGAAATTGAAATCAAATGTAATCAAATGTAAAATAACACTGCAAAATAATACTTCATAAAATATAATGTATCACTGCCTTTTAAAGTTACAAAAATTATTTAGTCAGGATTAGTGAGTGATTTTCTTTGTCTTTTGTTTTTTAAGATTAATGACACAGACAGCAGCAGAAAGTTTAGCCTGCTGTCACTAATGTACGGATCCAATATACTGGTACACATGTTTTAGTAAACAAGTAAAGTAAACTTTCTCAACTGTTTACTTTCAGATAAAACGACTATGTTTACGAGAATATTTTGTATGTGTATTGGTTCAAGCATAAGACGTGAAAGAGTGCTCAATTCAGTATAATGCACTTTGGTGTGTCCACCAAAGCGCTAGGCGAAAACGCTTGAGAGCGTTTGGGCAGTGCAGCTTTTTTTCAGCTTTGCTTGCTATGATATCGAATTACCGCAAAAGTTTTACTAGCATCTCATTTTACAGATAGTTTTTTTGTGTGCGTGAGCTTGTGCATGTGCAGCATAAAAAAACAGCGTGCCAGTGATGAATTTAGTTCTCTTTCGCATCTTCTTGCGCTTGAATGGTTTGGCACACACAGGAATCAATAAGCGTAATAGAAGTGCGCGTGCCAAGTCCACTGTTCTTGGAAATTTGGAATTTGTTCTCGATACCCAACCCTAGATATGGATCAATAATGTGATGAATCAATCTATTATAAAAATTTAATGATGAGTATGTTTTTCATATGGCATAAAGTAAAAATTGTTAAAACAGTTCTGATACCATAATGAAGAAGAAGAGGGATAAAGAAGAATCTGATCATATCAGACAAATTAATTAATAATTTTGAATGATCAGTTTCTTTATCATGGACACTTGTCAATGACCACTGGATTACCTTAGTTTTAAGAGTTTCCTGTTGTATATATGGCTGTTTTCTGTGTCGTAACTCAGAGTGTCTGTCCTTATGGCTATGAGAAATGCCACTCAGAGCGTCGCTAAATGATTCTCTGGCTGAGAACCTCTTGGAAAGAGTTGACACACACTCTCCCAATGAATCTGTAAAAATCAACACAAAGAGCACTTTACAAACTGCAAAACAACATATTTGGCATTTACTCAGCAAAATAAGCAACACACATTTGTTTCTACAGTCTGCATGATGAAATTAGTTTAGAAGAGAATAATTTAGCATTGAAACTATGACATAGTGCCACACAGGTGATATGTTGTGGGGAAAGCATTTTCTCTCAAAAAGCTGACTTGGCAGCTGAGTTTGACGTACGTGACACATTGCTGCCCTATACAATACATTTTTCATCGTCCAGGAAAAAGGCAATAGGGAAGAGACAGAACGACACGTCCCTCCAGAAAACTAGCAAAGCATTTCTGCTTACAAAAATGCCCTGGCCTCAAACTGTCAAAGACATGACCCAGCTTTTCAGCCAGAGATCTACAACGCCATCAGCCACTGACAGAAAGTGCAGGCTTGGAATACATGTTTACTCATTCGATTGATTTACCTCCGCAGTTTTTTAATCGTACAGTATGTACAGTAGACTTAGATGCAGTGCAATTTCCTTGCTTCCTCACTGAGTGGAAATAGTAAATGGCCCTATATGCATAAAGTTCTTAAAAGAGATTTCATTGAAAGCCACTGTGGATATTGTGATGTGACAATCAGAACACTTTGCTTAGAATATGAAAGATTGCTGGCTTGAATGGGACTAGAATGTACAGGAATGTAATGGACCAAAATTGCAAAGCAGATGTGATTAATTGAAGGTTTATGCAAATTTAACATATAGCAAACTATCCAGGCAAGTTGGTTATAGCCACCACTGTAATTATTAAAAACGATAAAAACAAATCAAACTAAAATACAGAAAGCTTTCATTTTAAAGTCACCATGAACTCAAAATGGACAAATCTTGTTTTATATGGAATATTTTATTTTATTTTAATTCATGTGCCCTCATCTTTAATCAAACTAACTGCCCCTCCCTCTTGCAGCTCATCTCTTCTCTTCTCTGATGATGTGTTTACTGACGGGAGGGCGGGACAACCTATCACTCACATGAGATCCACCAATAGCAAACCACAACCATACAATCAATTCCCCATGGACTAAGTCAAGTCCTGCCCTACATACCAGTTTTCTACTTTAATTTCACATTTTATTCAATGTGTTGCTTGCAGATAACTGTTTGTAAAATTTACTATCAATTTCTGAGTAAACATTGTTTCTAGAGCATTTTTTCCCAGTGTATGCATATCATGGTATATTTTTGTTAACTTTCTAATTATTTACGTAATGTTGACAATTTTTTAGTGGCATGGCTGAATGGAAACTGAAGACATAACTTCATGTGGAATCAAGAGGACTTATAAAAAATAGTTAAGTTACTTGTATATTCTGTTTTGCCAATCTCAGCATAGACAGTGGCTAGCAGCTCCAGACTCCGGGCTGTGATGGGGTGGTCATTACCAAAAGCCCGCTGGTGGATTTTAGTGGCCTAAATGGAAAAAGATGGAGAAATTACAATTACTTCAACATTTCCTAAGATTTCTCCTCTTTAAAATCCTTCTGTCATTTTGCATGTACACTAAAACACAATGTACGTACCTTGCCACTGTATTCTAAAGCAAGATGGGGTCTGAAAACAATGAAGAGTGACAAAAACGTTAGAAATTATGGTCAAAAATGTGTGTGTGAGTGTGTATTTGTGTAAAATACTGATAAATAAACTGATGTTATTTCTAGTACTTTTTTCACATTAGAAAATAATGGTTAAATGCATTGCATTGTGAGATACAGTATTCTTTTCAGGGTGTCCATGCATACAAAATGTACAGTGTACCAGTGTTGGGGAAAGTTACTTTGAAAAGAAAGGCATTACAATAGTGTGTTACTCCCTAAAAAAATAATTAATTGCGTTACTTAGTTGCTTTTTATGGAGGATGCAGCTCAAACTTTTCAGCTGTGCTGTCATTCTGGATTACAGAAGAATAGGACACATGAGAATAAAGTTCAACACTTTTACTACAGCAATAAAAACAAAGAAAAAAATGAAACAGTGTTTTGCTTATTGGTATGGTTGAATTGGATCATTGAAGGTCAGCAGAAAAGACACTGGTTAAAAAAGTGAGATTAAATACATAAAGTATATTTATCTTATTTAACATTGTATTATTGCAGGTTTGCGTTATAATCTGAGTTTGCATTTCAATGTTTTAATTTATTTTGAGGAATACTGAATCTGTTTTTGTACAAACGCTCACATTTAGTCTAACTTCAATAACCATCATGTTTACACACAGCGCACACAACGCCTCTGCACTTACTCCTGATTTCTCTCAACATGGGGACAGGAGAGCTGCCAGTTAATGAATGGGAAAACAAATAACTTGCGTAAAGAAAAAGATTTTATAAAAGATTTTGTTGTAAATTTAAAAGTAAAGCATTACCTGATTACTGTAATGTAATGTGTTACCCCCAACACTACAGTGTACAGTACATACTGCATAAAAAAATACTATACTGTAAATAGTATGGAAACATGCAGTCTAAACATCACCGAACATGTGTCTGCCTATTTACTGCACGTGTGAGAGAGATGCATGCACATGTTGTATATTATCGATCAGCAAATCTATATATTTGATTACACCTTGGGGACTCGGTTGACCCTTTTCTATTACCTCAGCCATAAAGAGGGAGAGAGTAACACTGTATTTACAGAGAAGGTCCAATATCACATATTTCAACATATTATACAAGATGGATCATTAATATTGATATGTTTTGAGCAACAGCAAGAACAATCCATCTAATGGAATACATCAGAGGAGATCAAGCAAAACCCATAATACTTGCTGTACAAGTATATTTGCTTGGTATCTTATAACTTGCTTGGTATCAATTTTATTTGCTTATCAAAAACGTATCACAGCAGGTCAGTATATTTATAATCATAAAGGAAAGTGTGAATGAAGTGAGACTGTCAGGCAAACACTTGACACTCGCTGGATCTCTCGCCCTCTATAAAACCTTCTATAACTAGTCTCTTGACACTGGAGAAACTCTTGACAGAGAACATTGTCACCTCATGGAATAGCACACTGCTTACTGCGCAGTATATATTAAATACTGCCTACTGTTCTAAAAAAAGTAAATTGAAAGGTCAAGTTGTTGTATACATTGCATTGTGGGATGCAGTGTAGCCTCATTCTGTACTTTATAATTTGGCTAATGTAGCGCACTACCCTTGTGAAAAGAAGTGCACTTAATTGTAAAGAATGTGCACTTGTAGTGTAGCCTACTTCAAATCTCAAATCTATCTATCTATCTATCTATCTATCTATCTATCTATCTATCTATCTATCTATCTATCTATCTATCTATATATATATAGTACAGGTCAAAAGTTTGGAAACATTACTATTTTTAATGTTTTTGAAAGAAGTTTCTTCTGCTCATCAAGCCTGCATTTATTTGATCAAAAATACAGAAAAAAATGTAATAATGTGATATATTATTACAATTTAAAATAATTGGTTTTCAATTTATTATACTTCAAATTATCATTTATTTCTGTGATGCAAAGCTGAATTTTCAGGATCATTACTCCAGTCTATCACATGATCCTTTAGAAATCATTCTAATATGATGATTCATTATCAAAGTTGGAAACAGTTCTGCTGCTTCATATTTTTTCATAACCTGTGATACTTTTTTAGGATACTTTGATGAATAAAAAGTAAAAAAATAAATATATAAAAAAAAGAAGCAAATTGTTTAAAAATAGAAATCTTGTAACAACAATATACACTACTGGTCAGTAATTTGGGGTCAGTAATTTTTTTCTTTCTTTTTTTGAAATAAATCAATACTTTTATTCAGCAAGGATGTGTTAAATTGATTAAAAAAAAGTGATAGTAAAGAAGATTTATATTATTAGAAAATATTTTTTTATTTTGAATAAATGTAGTTCTTTTTAACCTTTTATTCATCAAATATATTAGGCAGCAGAACTGTTTCCAACACTCATAATAAATCAGAATATTAGAATGATTTCTAAAGGATCATGTGATAGACTGGATGTCACATGTGACACTGAAGACTGGAGTAATGATGCTGAAAATTCAGCTTTGCATCATTTTTTAAAGTATATTCAAATAGAAAACTATTATTTTAAGTTGTAATAATATTTCACAATATTACTGTTTTTTTCTGTATTTTTGTTCAAATAAACGCAGCCTTGATAAGCATTAGAGACTTCTTTCAAAAATATAAAAAAACGTAATGTTTCCAAACTTGACCTGTACTGTCTATATATATATATATATATATATATATATATATATATATATATATATACATACATACATACGCACACACATTTATATTAAACAGTATGGCAAATAATAGAATAGTGCACTTTGTAATTGTCAAGTTAAAGTTTCCACTTTATAGTACATTTTAAATCGAGATTTTTTATTATATTTGTTTATGCTTTAAAGAAGTACACTTATTTTGATGTGTTGACTAACATATAACAAGTACTTGGTAATAATTCTAGTAACTGCAGTGTATTATTAAATTACAATATTACAAGTAAATATATTTTAAGTGTGTCAAAAAGCACTCTAAACTTAAGCTAAGTTTAAACTAATACATTTTCATTAAAGTTGCAATACACTTTTTAAAACTATAAAGTGTACTTTTTTTTTCCAGAGAGTTATGCATCCAGAAAAGTCACATATCATGCACAGTACATCCTGTATAAATAGCTTGAGTAATGCGGATGTACGCTATTCTGATGGTAAAGATGATTCATAAGGTTTGGTACACTTGAACATTTGTTACAGGAGCCTTAGGCTATGTAAAAAGCAAATACAGAAGAGTTTTAAATGACAAAGACATGCATGATGAACTATGATGGCACCAAAGATAACAAGGTGCATCCTTTATCTAAATCCTCTGTGACTCATACAGTATATATACCATATTTTATCCATATAGATTCTGGTCTGTCTATATTTACATATACTATTGGGAAGCGGTTGTTATAAAAAAAAAAAAAAAAGTAGAGCACATAGGCATAAAGCTCTATTTGATCCCACAGGCCTGGCACCTTTGCTTAATTTAAGCACAGATACAGACTGTTTCAGAATGCCACAGCAATAGCCCACCTCAGTCAGGCTCGGTGAGGCATGCGGATCCATTACAGCACCCGTCACAACAAATCTGGGCACACGTGTGCTATGATTCCTAAAGGAGGTAGTGGAAATGTGCGGCCCGTGCCAGAGATATGACACTCTATTCTTTTTCAATGGAACTCTTGGCATGCGTGTGAAGAATTTGGATAGGTGATGCTTTGCCCTCAAGGTGTATAATGAGAATGTCCCAAGGGATTTCACATGGAACTTTTTCTTCATGTGGTCATTTAGCACTACGCAGTCCATATTGCAGGACTATTGTTTTGTAAAATGACTTTAATTAGCTTTTTTGCATATAGGTCAGGAATTCAATATTGAATCCTTCCCATGTGCTTTGAATGTCAAATTTTTTAATACTCTTCTGTACTTCTCTCTTCTAAGTTCATGAATGTTTTTAAAACCCAATACATATGTCAGTGTGGTTATTATGGTCCTGCTTAATTAATAATGACTAGGTGTTGGTTTGCACTGTTTTGGATTGTCCTCAAAGGACATTTGATCGGACACAACATGGCAAAGCTCTCAGCTACAAGAGCACTTCCTGCCCCAACACTGAAAGATTCAAGAGGCAGAACCACTTCCTATTCACTCAATAAGGCTTGAGCTACATTTTGTGTCAAAACTATCAGACATTCAAGTAAACTTATTTGTTACCTGAAAAAGTAATACAAGCTCATTTTGGGGGTATCAGTGGGGTGTCAAATAAATAAATGGACATGAAACATTGATTTGAGGGTCAATAATATAAGAATGTCCACTGTCCATGGTTAAGAAAGGGAAGAAAATCGTATATAAAATTATATATACGTTTTTGCACCATTTTGCACCACATGACTTTCTAAAAAAAATTCGAAGAAATATAATATTAAGCCAAAGCACTTTGTTTTTTCTGTTCAAGAATTTCATTTTATAAATGAGTTTTATTTCTTTATTATCTATTTTATTGTAGATCATTAAATCGTTATACTTTGTGCGCAAACACTGCCTGTGAAGTCAACAAGTCAGCTGCCAAAGCTTTCAGACACAGTCATTGTTAAGTAATTGTGTGTTTGTATGAAATATGTGATGTTTTAAAATAAATTATAAGGTAAAAAATGGAGTGTCCTGACATTGACCCTTAAACTGATATTATTAAAAGGAGAAATAACGAGGTCACATTTGTTCAGGGATTTTTTAAGCTGAAATAGCAACAACTTCAACCATGACTGCTGTCCTAGTTTACCAACAGATCTTGAAGATCTATCCTGTTCAGGTTTCAAGAGTAACCTGAGCCAAAGTGTTTAAGGCATTACATACAAATGGTGTGGATACCCCCACATTTCTTTGTCCTGTGAAACATTATCTTATTGGAGCAGCAATAAAACAATCTCGTTCTCATTCAAGTTTAATGCCATTCCCTCTTCTGTGGCATCAACAACCTACCTGTCTCCTTCCCTGGGACAATCAGGTTAAATGCTTTAAGTCCCCAACAATGGCCAACTGGTGGTCATAAATGTCCTCAAGTGTACGTGGTAGTGGCTTACAAAAGACCGCCTCATCATTTTAAGCCCCTGGAGGAAAGCGGACACCTCTCTCAGAGTGTCCTAGTAACATCTGAAACCTTGAGACTCACATAACACAAGTCACCTTTCTCTTCCTCTCTCCGTACGAGCGCACACTTGAGCCAATATAGTAAGGGATTCCTAATGCAGCATAAATAAAAACTTGTGTACATCCCAGAATATTAACTGCGCTCACAGAATATGAACCAAATCAGAAGACAGTAAAACATGCAGTTATAAATCAGGTATTAATGCTGACCATCATTTTTTATATTTTAAATAATTAACATTTCCTCTTTAATAAAACCATTTAAGCTGAATGTTACCATATGAAACGGTTCACTCTTCATATTTGTTTATATTACAAAGAAAAGTTACTAGAGCAGCAGTCAAGTATTTCTTGGATGAGACATAAACAAGGCATGTAGTGTGGACAAATCGTACAAATAAAATGACCTTGTGTAAAACTGGGCCAAATTATGTAAGAATGATTGAATGCATCTTCCCAAATCATGTATCAAGACCATTAAATGTCCTCTATCATAAATGTCCTCTATCAATACACATTGACTTGTATTTGGCATGGCATTTAATGTCAAAATTAGACTGGTAAAAAAAATCTATCATGCTGAATGTATGCAGTATCATTTTCAGTTCACTGTCCTACCTCTTGCTCATGATGCAGAGCTGAGCCAGTCTCTCAAGATCCTGGGCCTGAGAAGCCTGTTCTGATAACTCCTCTTGAGACAGACATCCTGAGCTTCCCAATGTCCCGTCTTCCTGAGACCCTGATTCAAACAAAGCCTGTCAGAAACCTCACAGACAATGCAAAAACACTCACAGAGACACTCGTATGTACAGAGACAACAAGACAGTGACAAGACTGAAAAAGACAGAGAGGGAGGGAGGGAGGGAGGGAGAGAGGGAGGGAGGGTGAGAGAGAGAGAGAGAGAGAGAGAGAGAGAGAGAGAGAGAGAGAGAGAGAGAGAGAGAGAGAGAGAGAGAGAGAGAGAGAGAGAGACGGCCGATCACTGCCACCACACCCACAGATTCAAATGCTCTTACAAGGATATGAAACATATGAAAAACAGAAGCTTAGAAAGACCAACTAGAACTGGCAATTCCAAGAAAATTACTAAATTATATTTTCTGCCTGAGTATCAATATTGAAATGAAGACCTGATTGTAAGCTTAATGTTCTGGCAATACATGAGCAATTTCACACGAGTAGGAGTGTGATATGGCTCTATATCAGCACGGCTGTGATTGGGCCATAGACACAAGGCCACAGGCCGAGTCCAGGAGGCGATCACAGACGCGCTGATACAGAGCCATATCACACTCCTACTCATGTGATATTGCTTTTATACAACAGTTTGAAGGAGCAAGTGTGTAAATCAATAAGAAACAGCAACAGAGTGTCTTTAAAAACTTCCTTCCACCACGGATTCAAATCTCAAGCTGACAGTTTAAAGGGATAGTTCACCCAAAAATGAAAATTAGCCCATGATTTACTCACCCTCAAGCCATCCTAGGTGTATATGACATTCTTCTTTCAGACGAACACAATCAGAGTTATAATAAAAATTGTCCTGGCTCTTCCAAGCTTTATGGCAGTGAATGGTTGTTTCTATTTTGAAGACCATCAAAGTGCATCTATCCATCATAAAAGTGATCCACACTGCTCTGGGGGGTTAATAAAGGCCTTCTGAAGCGAAGCGATGTGTTCGTGTAAGAAAAATATACATTTTGAACACGTTACAAAGTAAAATTTTAGCTTCCGGCCATACGCAGTCTACTTGCGCCTAAAGTGCAACTTACGCAACTTGTGACGTCGGAAGTAGTGTAGTTCGTCATGGCGTAGCGTAAACATCAGAAGTACGTCGCATTACTCGCATAAGTTGCGCTTTAGACTTAAGTGAAATCCATAGAGTACGGATACCCTAGTGTACGCGTAAAAAATGAAGTATTCTTTGGGCTTCATGTCTACGACGCTGCAAAAGGCATGAGATGCGAGCGCAACGGCGGTCAAACACATCTATCTAGCACATGTTTACATATAAAACAATGAAAAACCACCGTAGTGGAGTGCAAAAGTGAACAGCCCCTAAGAAATGCACTTCTGTATTCAAACCTAATTTTACTGGATCAATACACCTATTAAATGTTGCAGACACAATATCGCTATACATAGAAATCCTTTGGTGTATCCAGACTGCATGATGGGAACTGAGTAATGCCAGAGGGTAGAAATCACACAAAGTGCTGACTCAGGCAGCGTCTCCATGGTACTCAACAGCTCTTTAATGAGGTAATGTATAGCGTGGTCATAAATCTCTCTAGGCTCCTGTACTCTCTGCCCATGCTAGAACTCTATGCTGTCTCAGCAGCAAGCAGAGAGCCAGAGGAAAGGCAGACGTCCACCATGGGAGGAGATCAATGGGTCTCCTTGATCCATAAATACTGGTTCATCTCACGGCAAATAAAGATGAACCTCTGTTAAATATATTACTGCTCTCTGACAGGACCTTGGGGACAGGTTTGGTTGTTGGGTCAATTTTCAGTGTTTTGTGGAAGCAGACTTGAACCCTTGCGATTTATTTGCTGCAGATTTGTGACTAATCTGTGGCAAATTTATGGCAATGTTTGCCAGAAGAAGGTTTGAAAAGGACAGAGATGATTATTTTCTGAAATGTATTTAATGTACATAGGTGGTAAATAGGTTTGCATACACTAGTTTTTGCCAAAACGAATGAACCCAGTCCGATTCCAGATTCAGTTTATATCAACCCCTAAACGTTGCACTCCGATTCACATATATGTAGGCTATTACGAACAAAATATAATTCAGATCAAGCTCAATCGAATCGATTGAGGTGCAAAATGAAGGCTTCTCAGTCCGATTGAGCCATCAATCCTATTATTTGGGTGTATGTAAATTAGGGGTGTAACGATATTCGAACCGAACCGAAAAACCGCGATACAACAGCCACGGTTCGAACCGCGATACTCTCATGTCGAACCGAACGCGCCCCGCCCCCTGCTGCCCCGGCCCAACTCTCACATCACTTTGTCACAAAACTATTTTTTTCTTCCTTGACATTTGATTAAATAGTTATTAATGAGTACACTTTTAACAACTAATAAGAGCTGTAGTTTTACTAAATATTATTTACTAAATAAAATGCATGTCACGTGATTTGGGTGATCGATCACGCTCGGGAGTTTACATACGCACTTCAGGATGGCAACTCCGCGGCATATTGAGATTGAAGACCCTCCGGTCACAACCACTGACTGATACAACAGCAGCAGTGCTGATCACGACACTTGAGAATGATCACCGACACCGTCATCATCCAATATGATGACATATCACAGCTTTTTTTAATCATCGTTTTGAGACAAATCATTGTTTGATTTGCGAACATAATCCTCTGCCGTCTGGTCGCTTCCGCTTCAAGCCGGACTCGTCTCGCGCTAACGGTAATTCTCACTGTCCACGTTTTGATTTCGGCAAATCAATTTTGCCGAATGCAAACAACGTGATTATTGTTCATGAGTCCAACATCCAGCCACGCAAGAAAACATGAAATCTACCTGAGGGAATAATATGCTCGCAAAATATTTCTGATTATTATTAATGTTTAAAACTGTTTTGTTTTTTCCCCCAGGATTCTTTGAAGAATGTAAAGATCATAATAGATTTATTTGAAATAGAAAGCTTGTGTAACACTATAATTTACTGTCACTTTTGATTAGCCTAATGCATCCTTGCTGAATAAAAGTAGGCAATTACTTTCTTTAATTTCTTTCCCAAAAAAAAATTCTCTTACTAACCTCAAACTTTTGAACTGTAGGCCTATGTATAATGTTAAAAAAGCTTTCTATTTCAGATAAATGCTGTTATTTTGAATGGTGGTTTGTTTGTAATGTGACATTTTGTTTGTATGACATTAAAATTATTTTTAGAATTAAATTGTACATAAATAGGTTAAGCAATACAAATGTGTTTGTCTGATAACCTTTTAAACATATACTTAGCTACAGTTTGCAGACACTGAAATTATGTACATTGTGCGATACAGTACAAATATTTTGAGTGTCCCTCGTTTTCCTATAAAGAATCACGATTGTCCCGCATTTTCCTTTTCTGAAGTTGGCAACCCTACTCAGGTGTGCAGTTTATTTCTGACTAGTCAGTGGAGGCATTTATTTCATTTTAGTTAACTCAGGTGTGCTAACTGCTCTAAAGAAAACGTGAAGCCACTGTATAAAGTTAAGTTAATAAAGTTAAAGTTAATAAGTTAGATTATTGTTGTTGTTAAATTAAGTTAAAAGTGAATCTAGTGTTATTATTGCTGGTGCCCTGCCATGAACCCTGCCCCCACAGCAAACAGAACCGAACCGAACCGTGGCTCCAAAACCGTGATATGAACCGAACCGTGGCATTGGTGTATCGTTACACCCCTAATGTAAATGTATAGCTAATGAATCATTTAGTCAAAATACTGATTCATTCAGGAATGAAACAAGCAAAATATGAAAAATGTAATTTGGTTATATAAGATGTGTCTTCTTATCTTATATAACCCTTAATAATGATCACTGTATTGTAACCGTCGCATCTTGTGAACTTTTTACCGGTGAACAAATGTCACATTTGTCAGGTTTGGTTTTTACACATTTGAAATGTGTAAAAACCAAACCTGACAAATAATAACGCCATAGCCATTTTATGTCGTTTGCCCTTTGAAATGAACATGTACACTCTTAAAAATAAAGGTTATTGATTGCCATTGATGGTTCCATGAAGAACCTTTAACATCCATAGAACCTTTGCATTTCCCAGGAGGTTCTTTACAGTGGAAAAAGTTTCAGAAAATGAACCAAAAATGGTTCTTCTATAGCATTCAGTGTGAAAATTCCCTTATGGAACCTCTCATTTTAAGAGTGTATGTTCCCTTTGAACTGGAATTTCACTTACGATGGCACAATACCCATTGAAGTGTACTTCACAGGGCACTTGCGGTCGATCGGAATCCACGTAATATCTTTGTAAGTAAGCTATTAAATAATTCACTGAACCAATTAGTTCATAAACAGATTCATTCAGCAAGGAAAGCTTTGACTTTGCTTGGAACTATTTTTGTTGATGGGGCAAAAATACACAAAGTTTGTTTGTTGAACAGTTGTCAAAAAGTAGTGCACACTCTCACAATCATGCTGCTGACCTGAACACAGCTATGATGATAATGTCTATTGTGAATATACTGATCAAGGAGACACATGTCCACTCAACAGCATCATACAAATATATTTATGTAAAGCCATAAAAAGTGGACCTGCCTGTGCTGGCCTGCAGTGAGGTGAGCTCGATCAATGCCACTTCGTAAAACATCTTCTCCGCCTGAATGAACTGCAGAGCTTTCCCATCTGATTTAATACGGGTCAAGGATTAGACATGCTTGTCACCATGAAATAGACTTGATCACACACACCCGCCCAATTACTCCAGCTCAGTGAAATCCTGATTTGTTCAGCTGCTAGCATCACCAAAGACAATAAAGAACATAGGTGTTCACTGAAAATGTTATGTATTGCCTAAACAGAGAAACAGTCAAACACACAATCCCTATTCTAGCTCAAGGCCTGTTTGATATTTTGATTGGTTAGTGTTTGTGTCACCTTCTCATTTTAGCTCTATAGAAAGACACAAAGCTTGCAGCAGTTCTATAAATAGTCACTAAAGAGTTTGTTCAGTGTTTTCAAAGGCATGCCATTACTATCTCTTCGTAAGAAGATCATATTTGCCCTTAAGTGTCATTACAAAAATACAGCCTGAAAGGAAAATGTTCTTAAAATAGCCATGATTGACCTAGATATTGGCAGTATTTCTTATTTGTATGTGCAGTGATTTGCTGATGTGATATCATAAAGTACAGATGAAACTCTTGTTGGAATTGTGATAGTTTGCTTTAGCTACAGTATTAATTATATTAAACAAACAAACGTCAAAAAAGTAAAACAAGTACTGTATATACACTATCATTCAAAAGGTTAGTAAGATTTTGTAAAAGAAATTTATATTTTTCAGCAAGGATATATATATATATATATATATACACAGTATATGTATATATCTGTATATCACAGTTTCCACAAATATATTAAGCAGCTCAACTATTTTCTTTGATAATAAAAATATTAATATTACTTCACTTAATATTCAACAATATTATTGATTTGACTGCACTGACTCTATTTGATGAGAACTGAACTGTGCTTGATGATGACATCACTGTTTTTCTGCAGAACTGCTTTATAGATGAAATTAACTAATGTAATAATTGATGATCTTTATAACGGAACTGAATCAACACTGAACTGACTTACGCTGAACAATGACACTATTTTCTTTTAGAGCTGCTGTACAGCTGAAATGAACTCTGTTTAAATCATTGAATTATTTACATTGTAAAGATGAAACCATCTGTATTTTATAAAGTGCTATATAAATAAAAGTGACTTGACTTAATAAAAATAAATGTTTTCTAAGCACCAAATCAGCACATTAGAATGATTTCTAAAGGATCATGTGACACTGAACACAGGAGTAATGATGCTGAAAATGCAGATTTGCCATCACATAAATAAATGTAATGTTAAAATATATTAAAATAGAACACATTTTATTTTAAATTGTAATAATATTTCACAATATTACTGTTTTACTAGATCAAATAAATGCATGATTTGTGAGCATAAGAGACTTCTTTCAAAAACATTTAAACATTTTACCAACCCAAAACTTTTAAATATTAGTTTACATGGTCTAGCAATAAACTTAAAAAAAACTGAAGTTTTTTTCATTTACTGATGACAATGTGTGTGTCTCATTATAAGCAGTGCTAAGGTATGTTGTCCCTCTTAAAATGATCTTTTCCAAGAATGGCCAGCATATTCCCAGGTGTCCCGGACATATTTTTAGATCCCAGCTGGCTGAGGAACATCTGAATTTGCTGACTAACCACATGGGGATCAGTTTGAAAGTGATAAATCTATTTGTGGTGAATGTGATGCTAACCGTTGAAATAGCTGTGGAGGTGAGACCAGGAACAATGTATTCTGTGTGGATTTTGTAGTAATTTTTGTCATTCATTTAGCATTGCCTTCCTCTCCATTTGATTAAAGGCCAGTGTCTTTATGCTTCATATTTTAACAAATATTGCTTAGTATACAATATATAGTCAGTCAGTGTTATTTTAGTATCATTGAGATAATATTATACACATTTATTATTCTTTTAGTTTTAGGTAAAGGTATAACATTTATTTTCGTTCAAAATGAACAAAAATGTAAATAATTCGTCAATACATCATCAATTCTTCTTCCAAAACGTGTTTTTGTCTTACCCTGACTCACTTTGACGTGAGCTGGTGGTACCAGCACGTTGCAGGTACTCTGACTACCCACACGATACATAGTGTATAGAATAGTGCAATTCATTAATTGTATGTGTCGCGCGTTCTGAGCTTTTATAAGCTGTATGATGTGCATGTGTGGATGATACCACAAAATTAAGTTTTGCAAAAATAAAATAAACAAACCTCATGAAGGACTGCATGCCCTGGGACCCCGTTCATACTCCAACCCCCCAAAGTTCAAACCAAAACTACGCCCTTGCAACCGAGGGAGACAACCATTGTCCCATTTATTCATGTTTATTTGATGCTATAAATTAACTAGAAGGAAGAGATGATTGGTTCACGAGCAGCTTTAAGAGGCTCTATAGCGATCTGTCACGACACATTAAAGAGCCACAAAACGGTATTTATTGTTTAAATTTCTTTAAAAAATGACCAAATTTGAAAGTTGAGACTGTGTTTCATATCAAAAGTAACCTGGGGTCTCATTTATAAACATGGCGTACGCACAAAACGGGGCTGAAAATGTGCGTACGCCACTTCCGACGCATAAGTTGTGATTTATAAAAACAAACTTGACGGGAAAATTTGCGCACCTGCACGCAAACTCTGACCCATGCGTAGCCTACGAACGTTTTGGAGATGCAGTTTGGCGACACCGATGGTGAGCTGGAGTTAAGTCTCTTTTTGGTCACTTTTAGACAGAAAATCTAAAGAAAATTAAACATATACAGAAAGATAATACAAATATAGCCTACTTTCACTCACCAAGCCTGTCACTTGAAGCAAATATCCATCCCTTCTTAAATGTCCGCGCCAGCGAGCGCATTGGGCCGTTTAGTGAAACTGACGCAAATAACAGTTTAAATAAATAAAATAATGATTTAAACTATGTTTTACTTCTGATATAAACATTTAGATTAAATATGCCATTCAAATTAATGGAGTTAAACACTTTTTATATTCAAATTCAATCAATAGAAATATTTGTTGTGGATGCGATGTTTTTGAACACTTTTCCTGTGGCCTGCTGCGTTTTAATGTTTTAACCACAGAGATAATTGCTTATCATGATAATACCAGATTGTCTGAGAAAATAGTTTCGTGCAAATAATGCCCAAGGCCTATCTGTTTCCATTAAAAATATAAATCAATTAAAAATACAATTCGGCCAGTGGAAAAGATTGAGAAAAACTTTCTCTGAAATGTATTTTACACTATTTGATTTATGTATTCAAAAACAAGGCAAGGATAGGCAACTACTTGATTTTTATTAATGTAATGTGTCTTGTACTGTTAAACGTTATCACATGGATGAATAATCATATGCAAATGATATGCAGATGAGGATCTGCATAGTAAAACTAGGCGTTGCAAGCTCCATATATGGTTATTTCGGGGTGGAGACGCATGTGCGCACAATCTTCCGCTGACTGGGATTTATAAAGTGAATTCTGCGCAGGTTCTGGCGTACGAACGGTTTTATAAGTCTGAATATTTTTTTACGTACGCCATTTTTGGCTTTAGGGCGCACGTACACTTTTAGTAAGGTTCCTACGCACAGTTTTATAAACGAGACCCCTGGTCTGTCCTGTCTGTCCTCTGTGTCCTCTTTGCTCGGCGATGTATTTTCCACTGTGTGAGAACATGGTATGTGGCGTGAGAGCGGTGTGGCTTGTCGGACATAGCAACAGTAACTAAATGGGGCGGGTCTTTGCAAACGGTCAATTGCGTACGTACGTCACTTGCCCGTGCGAGTCTCATCATATCCATTAACAGAGAAAAGTTGCTCCGGGTACCTTGTCGTGTCTAGTGTGGGAGTGGCAGAGGTTAGTTGTCACAAAGGTTGACATAAGCCGCTTTCCGACCAAGTAGTTACAGGAACTTAGTTCTAGGAACTGTCCACTTCTAAACAGTTCTAAGAACTACTCTCCCCCAAACTCGGTTTTGCTGTTTGCGTTCGCACTGGCCAAGTGGCCATAGGAACTGGTAGGAGGGGTAAGGGAGTGACGCAAGCACGGTGACTTTTATTTTGACGGCGCGACGGACCTTTATTTTGGCGGCGCTGAGAACGCCAGAGCAAATAATGCTCGCATTCTCTGTGTTTATTAGTTAGCGATCTGTCTAA
Organism: Abramis brama; assembly: GCF_963993115.1. Classification (NCBI taxonomy): domain Eukaryota; kingdom Metazoa; phylum Chordata; class Actinopteri; order Cypriniformes; family Leuciscidae; genus Abramis; species Abramis brama. The sequence continues at coordinate 28,459,036 of NC_139983.1, forward strand.
CAGTACTGTTTAACATGTTATTAGATAGAACTGTTATAGAAAGTAGACAGTATATGAAAAAAAGGTTATTAGCCTATGCCGTGTGGTTGATGTCCAGTGTTGCTAGCTGGGCAGATAAACATAATCATGTTTGACTTGGTCCCCTCAAAGTTGCGTTGGATTTTCTCTTCAGCATAAAGGTTTAGAGACCCATCTATCACTGTTTTCCATGTTTTATAGTTAGTTTATGGAGTAAATATATAGGCTTTAATCTGTATGTTTACATTCTAGCCGTTTTAAAAATGGCGGGTGCTGGTGCTCCGCGTGCGTTCGGCCAATCAGCGAACACTAACGTCACGGGTAGTTCCTATAGTGCTGGTTTAGACCCTACTCTGAAGTAGGACCTAAATTAGTTCCTCCAAATGGAGTTCCTAGAACTAAAATCGTGCCTACTTCCTGCAGTGCGAACACGCCGACATCCGGGTACTTTAGCCAATAGTTCTAGGAACTGTGAAAAGGTTCCTCCGGTCGGAAAGCGGCTATAGAGTAGCTAAATCTCCAACCTCCGGGGAATCACCTGTTTAAAAACGGCAGAACAGAGGAGAGTTGCTGGGGAAAAGAGAATGTGACAGAGTTCGTAATAAAACAAAAATCAAGATTAGCTTGGCTTTTCGGGGATGGGATTAGAAATGTTGTAAAAACAACAGGGAGATGCCGTTTTTATTACTCAACAGGTCAGTAAAGTATTTTATTGAACAGATAAATTGCCATATTTAGCTCTCTAACAGAGTTCATTGTAAAGCATTATCTATTGTAGAGGGTCGTTTCATTATGGTTGTTGTAGCGCTGTGCTGGAATTTATTTTCAAGGAAATACTGTGTCTATTAATGGATATAGCTATAGTAATGTCTTCAGCTAGTCAGCTTGAGATCCTTTGCATCTAAACTGGTTATATATAGCTTTAGAAATAAAGAATGCAAAGAGATGCATTGGCAAGGCAGATATGTGCATTACTTATTACTATCCCAGCTCTGGTGCTTTAGAGGAAATACGCAGCACTTTATCAATACATAAATATACTAGCTTTGTCCTTTTGCTTGGCATGTATATTTCCTGCAGTCTCAGCATGACTGTGGAAGCAATTTCTTTTCTTTTTTTTAATGTCAGAAAATGAGTACATGATGAAAGTTATGCCTTTCATCTTCCTGAACTGCAAGCCCTTTGATGGCATACATGTAATTGAAGAGATATGATAGCATGGTGTCATTTAATATGTTTTTAACTTTCATGTGGGGTTGAGGTCTGAAAAACTAAATGTACTGTTTGCTACAGTGCTTTGGAAGAAGAACATTTACTATATTTATTTACGTTTGCAACGTTTGTGGCATAAAATCTTTCCTTTTACACTACAAAAAGTTGGGGATTGGTAAGATTGGGAATTGGTTCACCAAGGCTGCCTTTATGTGATTAAATACAGTAAAAACAGTAACATTTTGAAATATTATTACAATTTAAAATAACTTTCTTTCTATTTGAATATATTTTAAAATGTAATTTATTCCTGAATTTTCAGCAGCCTTTACTCCATTACAACCATGATCCATTTTTTTCAGGTGAAAAGTAAAGGTATAAGAAGTATAAATTCAGAATGTATTTTAAATATAAATCATTTGTCCGATTATACATGTCTACACTGTCACTGTCGCTTAATATCCTTATTCTTTTAAAACAAATCTTACTGACACCAAACTTTTGCAATTTTCTGTGCTGGACTGTATGTATGTGGGCAGTTCTGTCAAAATAATGTGGATCAGATTTAATACTGTTTGTAAAAACAATTGCCATTGCAAGCAAGTATATGTGTTTTCCACCCTAATTAACCATTCTGCCTTTTACTGATATACAGGCTTTGCGTGAGCACTGGTCCATATGAGGATAATAGAATGGCAGAACATTCCAGATAACATCTCTGTGTAACCCAATTCATCCCCAGCTCCTCAAATCACCTATTCCAAATTCCCTTGTTGTGCATTGATTGAACAGACTAATGTTTTGCATGTAATTAAATAGCTTATTCAATTAAATGATAAAATCTACAACAATTATTTCTCTTTTATGTAATTACACAGAGATCACATTTTTCACCAAGTCCCACCACTATTTACTGCTCAAGATCATAGAAAATATGTTAAGACCAATTCACATGTAATTGGAATTTAATTGGAAAAGAGGTTATGAATGATCTTGGTTAATGACTTGTAAATGACCCGTTTGAGCTGAAACTACCAGTCTTGAACCCGTTTAAACTCTATGCTTTAGTAATTGAGAGGCCATGGGTTTAAGAGGGAATGTATGTCACGTAACACTAGCCTTGCTGTTAATGGCAGTCCGTGGATGAATAATGACAGGGGAGCTCATGCTGGGTCTAAGCAGGTTAATTAGCTGTGATGCTCTTTCGGCTGAGATTCGATAAGTGTCCACAAATCCTCTTAGGGAAAGACCACACTGAAGAAGCTACAGTTGTAAAGGCCCTGCATTAACCAAACTGCACAACTGCACAAACTGCATACGGTAAAACATACAGTGTTTCATTACATGTATGTTTGTTGTGCAGATCAAAAAGGATTTAATACTTTGTGTTCAGTACACAATGTGAAGCGAGGATTGATACTTTATCAAAAAGGATACAATTCTTCTCATCAATGTAGAGTTCAGCAATCTGTATGAAGGAATTAAGAGAGAATATTGTCTGAAAAAATTCAAAACTTCTAGTGCTTCACAGAATAAAAGAGAGAAAGCATGTCCAGAGAGAAAACAAATTTTAGAATGAAAGAAAAAATGTCACATTTTGATTTTTTTTTTCATGAGAATTAAGCATATTCCCTCTATCCCTTATTACCATAATAATTAACATATAAACATAAATATATAAAATAAGTACATATATAAAACAGTAATAAATATACAGTATATAAAGATTGATTGGCTATGCAGCTGGCTTTAGGAGAAGCAATAATAAAAAAATAATAATATATATATATATTTTTTGGGCAGCTGTTAGCTTCTCTTAAAGTCGGCTGCATGGACCAATCATTCTTTTGTTCCATCTACGTAACCTATTGATTTCTGTCCTGAACTGGCTGCAGTGTGCAATGGGAATTTCCCTAGCCCGCCACCTTCCCCAGCACCACCTGCCTAGCTCTGCTAGTTCTTCCTACTTTCCTTGCAGCAGCTTGTATCTTATTCCCTCTATGTATGTGCATTTTTTGGAAGTAGCCTTCACTTATGCCAGCAGCAGCAAATCTAGTCCGTCAAGACAAATATGTATTCCATTCTTATCAATACAATTATTTTCAATGGTCATGATCTATATATATATATATATACATACATACACACACACACACACACACACACACATATATATATATATATTCACATTACAGTAAGGCATTTTTTGGCAGTAATCTGGATTAAGTGCTTAAATAAGTGTTTAAATGTCATGAAAATGATGCCACAATGCAAAAAATATGAATGTTCTTAAAATTTAAATAATTTAATTTTTTTTCTTCTTCTTTTTTGCAATAAAATTTTATTTTCTTCCTTTTGAATTTAGCCTAAAATATGACATACACAATGGATTGTCAGATTCACTCAAAATGTAACATTCTAGTTATTATAACTTTCAAAATGTCAAAATAAGATGAAATATTATTGTTAATGTTAGTGATAAATATTAGCAAATTCTAAATATGTATTTTTCGTATGGTCAGAAGCGACTACGTCTGGCCAATGTCACAACACACATTCCAGTACTCTTGTGTAAGAGCCACTGTTTATATTCTGGACATTGCTTGGGACCCTTGACAGAGTTTAACAGAGTAACCCAAAGTGAGAAAGCAGGGATGAGTGTTTTTATCTAAAGGACTGTCATCGAACAGATTCCATTACTGAAGGGAAGTGAACACATAAAGAAATATGTATACAAGCTGCAGACATTATCGATAAATTGCCCTGATGTTTCATGTAAACACATGATGGACACTGAATAGCTATTGCAATAGCTTGCAACACAATGATAAACAACCCTTGCTATAAGCGTCAAGCACGTCTCCTGTGTGCACCAGCAAACAAATGTGACCACACAATCTTTGCATATGAGAGAGTGTTTTTGCTGTGCTGGCTCATGCTGTCAGTGTACAGCATTAATGTTTCAGAATGCATTTGCCAGTTTAAAATATGCATTGACTGAAAGCTAGTTTTAGGTTAGTGTGCCATCGAATCATTCAAATACTACATGCACGAGAGATGTTTTTGCATGCAAACTACAGCTTCATGTGCAATCAACAGTGCATTATTTGCACATGCATGCTATATAGCCTACCAACAATTTTGCATGTAAATTGTCATCTCCTACATTTGAATCCCATTTGAATGGGTTCTATCCCACAATGCATCATTACAGAGCTCCATCCTGCAGGGCTCACCTGATGCAGGCAGTTGGGAAGCGAGTGGAAGCTCTGCACATGTGTGAGTCCCAGCAGGCAGCTCAGAAAGCAGTGCAGAGCAGCTTCAGAGTCTCCTTCCTGCTGGAGCTGCCTGCCCAGTTCAAACAAACCCTCACGGCTCCCGTTCAGCATCCCGTGCCTGGGATGTCCCGCCAGAGAGACCAGCCGCGCGCGTTCATGTGCCAGACAGCCGCTGCACTTCCGTGTCCCATCTGAGCTGAAGCACGAGCATGGGGAAACACAGACGGGCACTGCAATCTCAAAACACGAACAGATCACTCCTCTGCTCTCCGTAAGAGTCAAGGGCAGGAGGCGTGTGTGCGTGGGAGGCAGGAAGAGAGGGATTGTGGGGGGAGGAGAGGAGACACACCGCCTACACTGCATCAGGACTGGAGGATCTGTCGCTTGAGTGACGCTGCTCGTGGCCTATTGTTGTACAGCAACAGCTCTGATGATGAGTCGTTCTCTTCACACTTTGGTGACACTATTAAGGAATCTTTGCAGATGTTATTCTGAGAGATGAATTGTATGTTCATGGGATACATAAAAATTAAAAAATTAAAATTAAGCTTGCTACAGGAACCTGTATAACGCATTTAGGGGTTGAATATATGGCTATTTAATGGCCTGTGCTGATACTGACTAGAGATCAGAGTAGCAGGTGGATGATATGATGTTAATATTTAACACACACACACACACACACACACACACACACACACACACACACACACACACACACACACACAGAGACAGACAGACAGACAGCAAGGCTGTGTTTATTTGATTAATCACAGTAAAATATTGTTACAAATTAAAATAACAGTTCTCTATTTGACTATATTTTAAATTAATATATAGATAATTTATTCCCATAATAGCCATTACTCTAGTCTTCAGTGTCACATGATCCTTCAGAAATCTTTCTAATATGCTGATTTGGAGCTCAAGAAACATTTCTTATCATTATCAATGTTTATTAACATTTGTGCTACTTAACATTTTTGTGGAAATCATGATGCATTTTTAGAAGACTTTGATGAATAGAAACATCAAAAGAAAGACATTTATTTAAAATATAAATATTTTGTGACATAAATGTCTTTATGTCACTTTTGATCAATTAAATGCATCATTACTGAATAAAAGTATTAATTTCCTTTTTTAAAAAAAAAAAAGGTATAAGTAAAAATATTGTAACACATGAAGTTTTGTGTTGATCATTTGTTTTAATGCGTTTTATAGAACAGTTCTGGCCTCCATGTGGCTCAGAGTTTCTCTCACAACTGAGCAAATGAAAACAGCTGCAGTGGAGCTGGAGTCGAGTGATTAGAACGCTTCACTCAAACATGTGGATCCAGACTGACTTACCTCTGTTTGCTGCTGGGCTTTGGCAACATGCAAAACTTGATGCTTTGGCTTCTTTGGAACTATTTTCATTGGCAGAGAAGGAAAATATCAAAGGGATATAGTTCACCCAAAAATGAAAATTTTGTCACCATGTTGTTCCAAACCTGTATAAGTTTCTTTCTTCTGTTAAACACAAAAGAAGATAATAAAAAAAAAAAAAAAGGTAATCAAATGATGGTATGCTGATGAATATATCATAAATAGCATTACAGTTTAATGTATCTTATCTTTGGTTAAAATTGTTTATGACAGCATACATCTAATTATAAGGTTTATAAAGATACTTTATATACATACAATCTTTATAGAAAGTGTTTGAAAATGAAAAACCGAGAAGCATTAAATAAATCTAGCATGATAAAAAGGCACAACACAAAGTGTGCTCAATGTACTGTGTATCTTACATGGGTGATGGTGCCTTTACTGTCTAAACAAGGACAGCTAATATTTATTTGCAGGGTGGGGTGACTTTAAATGTTTACTCTTCTCTCAGGGTCTGGTTGTAAATGTTGAGCTTCAGCCATTATGTCCTCTAAAACTAATGCAGATTATTAATCTTGTGTCCATAAACCATAATTGTTTTCTATCTAACAGAAACAAGCCCAGTCAATGACATCACCCAGATATCTTAACTACCTGGATCATCTGGTATTAACAAAAAGAAAAAACAATCTCTGATTTACGTTTCTCTCTGTATTTTACCATGATTACCTGTGGCAATCGCCACACCTCTCTGGAATTAAAGGGATAGGTCACCCAAAAATGAAAATTCTGACATCATTTCTATACACAGAGATTATATATATTTTGAAGATATGTGGGATGGTGTGATGTCATGTGATTGACAGGTTGTTCCGCCTTCATGCCAGTAAACGTCATCAGAGAACAGAAGAGATGTCACTGCAAGAGGATGGGGAAGTTATTTTGATTAAAGATTATGAGGGCGCTTGAATAAAAAAATAAAAAAATGTTGTGCATGGATAAATCATTCTGTCCATTTTTATTTCATGATGACTTTAATTGTTTGATCAAAATCATTGCTAGGGACAATTTAGTAGCCGCTGGATATGTCCCTAGCATCCCTACTAAACCCTTGCTAGGTCCCCATTGTGACTACTTGCTCATGCTGTGATCCTGATACACTTCTGTAGGCCATTTTTCACTACACTACACTATATCTTCTATAGTTCTCCTTGTATTATTCTAAAAAATATATATTTTGCTTTGACTTTATTTTTTAAAGGGATACTCCACTTTAAAATGAAAATTCGGTCATCATATACTCACCCTCATGTTGTTTCAATCCTTTATGAATTTATTTTTTCTGCTGAACAGAAAGGAAGATATTTAGAAGAATATCAGTAACCAGACAGTTTCTGGTCTCATTGACTTCCATAGTATATTTATATTTTTTTCCTACTATGGAAGTCAATGAGACCAGAAACTGTCTGGTTACTGATATTCTTCTAAATATCTTACTTTCTGTTCAGCAGAAGAAATAAATTCATAAAGGATTGAAACAACATGAGGGTGAGTATATGATGACAGAATTTTCATTTTAAAGTGGAGTATCCCTTTAAGTAAATGCTATGACCTCCGTCAAAATCCATCAAATAAAGGTTGCTCTTTTCCTGCACTCTGGCACCCTCTGGTGAAATGTTTAAAAATCGCACTAAAATTAACTCGAACCTAATGGTATTTTTTTATTTACTTTTTTTTCTACGAATAATCTGTTGCAACCCTAAATATAAAGATCTCAACTGTCATATTTATTACAGGTGTCCTCTAGCAGAAAGGAAACAGTTAGCATAGTCACAGATGATAATGCTTATCGTGGATAGCCTACTGGGTAGCCTAGTATTTATTTATTTTTTTTCATCCTGAACACATTTTTATATTTCAAGTATTTTGTCTCTCTTACACTTCCAAAGCACAAAGAGGACATGTGTCCACTGCACCACTGCCACCATCAACTTCCAGGGGTCAAAGGGCAGTGCAAAAATATTTTATACGGTGAAATATACGGTGTTTTGCATGTAAGAGTTTCCATGATGAAAACATTGTTGACTCTGATGAGGACTAACGTTACACTCCGGTGACAAGTACCGCATCGTCGGTTCGAGGACAGGTCCGGGGTCGAGGGCGAAGCAGAGGAGGTCGTTCAAGAGTGCGGGCAACCAGGCAGGGCTGGACTGGGACAAAAAATCGGCCCGGGCATTTTGGCCCAGACCGGCCCACTATGATCATAAACCCCACCCATCTTTGCACGCCCTTAATTATATGCATACCAACTCCTATTCATTAAAACCACTAATGCCATGTAATGAGTGAGTATAGGAACGAGTGAGAGTTAACAGATGAAATAAGTAAAAATTTGACATTTATTAATACAGTTGAACTATACTTCACAGTGGTGAATCCTAAAACAAGCTATAATCTGCATTAGCATAGCAATACAAGTTTTTCTTACAGGATTTTTGGTAAAACTGTGGTGGGTGGACCTCGGTCCTTCTAGGGGGGTTTGGGGGCATGCCCCCCCGTGAGAAAATTTTGTGCATTTTAATGTTAAATTCATCAATCTGGTGCAGTTTGAAAGTTCAAAATTAAAAGTGCCAACCCATATTCAGTGTGCAAATTAAACAAAGAATAACTGAAACCTCTTTTAGTTACAGTGTCTGTCTACATTACACCTACTACATAATAATAGTTATAATATTAATCCAATGACAGTAATAATAGCCATATTTTGTAAAACAAATGCACTAAAAAATAAAGGACACTTTCATAATTAGTTTTGTACCAATTTCTATACTTGAAAGAGATAAGCACATGATCTTTTATTTTGACGCAAACTGCATCAAGTTTTTATTTTGGCGGAAAACATGGTTTACAAACGCCTCTCATTAGATTTCTAGTGAATTGCGGTAATCGTCAAATATGCAGATGTGGAAATAATCTGTAACTGGGTAATGGGTTCCTACACTCATGACATGGCCTAACGTTAAGTGTTTTGAAAGTAGTTCTGCTTACCGCAGGCTCTACACTCTCTCATCTCTCTCCTGATCCTCCTCACTATCATCATCATCACAGGAGCTGATGAAGGTCAGAAAACATATATTTTGACACATTTTACAGCGTCTGCTTTAAGGGCCTGGTTCTATTTTTTCAGGCTATTTCTCTGCACATTCCTTGCGTTTCTTCTCCATCTCGCTGACTATTTTGACAGATACACACTGACACTGCTGCACGCTCGCTCACTCGTTTAAAGTTGTGATTGGGCCAGCCCAGTGTCAATCAAGAAAAGGACCAATGGGCCGCTGATCTACGTGTTTCATTGGCTGGTCTGTCAGAAAAAAAAAAACTAACACTGACTTTTTTGGACCAATGCATTACACCGGCACAAACCCAGCGCTGCCAATTAAGCAAAACAAAACCAAACGAATGGGCCGCCGATGTACAAATTTTATGGGCCGTTAAAAAAAATAAAAAATAATTATGTATATGAGTATGAGATGTATTGGCCCGAAAAGCACGTCGGGCCACAGGGAAAATGCCCGGTATGCCCAATGGCCAGTCCAGCCATGCAACCAGGGTCCGAGGAAGTAGTTTTTGCCTTGTTTGCCTTCGCTGACTGCATATGCAGGTGCTTTGAATTTTGAATGCTCTTTCTCTGCCAAAATTTTACTCTTCGTAGGTTCCGCGCCTCTCTTGCACACCTCAAATCAAACGGGTGCGCGCACATATGGGCAGATCTAGCAACAGGGGTGGTTGCGAGAGTGAGTGACAGTCGCCCAAACCAATCAATTGTTTCGTCCCGAATGGAAATAATGAGCTGTGTTTATTGCAGATTAAAAGGTCTACAGTCACTCGATTTTTTATACTCTCTTTTTCAGAGCACTTACATTTTAATTATGTATCGGTATATAAAGACAGTTTAAACAAATTTGAAAAAAAGTATTTTATAAAAATCCTACCTACCCTACCTTTAAGGACATAATGAAGAGTTGCACACAGACAGTCATGGAAGTTTTTGGCATAACAAGAAATTTTACTTTTCTTTTTTATGCTTCTCCCATGCAAAAAATGACGATACAGTGCCAAGGTGTTGTGCATTGTTGCCAGGGCGTTGCTAAGCAGTTGCTAAGGTGTATATTTCTTCTATCAAAATATAACTATTTCAAATCTATTCTATAACCCTCCGGTTTGAACCAGAGTTTTTGTATATATATACATACAAAAAACATTGTTACTTGAAATAAAAGAAAATGAAAATATAACTATTTTAAATATATTCCAAATATATTTTGTATATCCCTTGGGAGTCTGATACTTATACTGTATTAAAGGGGTGGTATAATGCTCTTTTCACAAGATGTAAAATAAGTCTCTGATGTCCCCAGAGTGTGTATGTGAAGTTTTAGCTCAAAATACCCCACAGATATTTTTATATAGCATGTTAAAATTGTTACTTTTTTGAGGGTGAGCAAAAACGCACTGTTTTTGTGTCTGTCCCTTTAAATGCAAATGAGCTGCTGCTCCCGGCACAGAGGGCGGAGCTACAACAGCTTGTGTCCTTTTACCTCACACAGACATGCACTGAAAATTTCAAAAACTTTTAGCTTTTTATGTTCAAACCGGAGTCAGACAATGATGGAGAGACTCAAAAAGAAGTGACAGCATGTAGAAAGCAAAAGGACATTTCTGAATGGTTAGTTGATGAATTTATGTAGCTTATGTGTAGTTATCTTCTAGTCCTTGATTAGCATATTCTGTCTTGATAATCTTTAAATCGTGTTCAGGGGGCGGGGTTTATGTAAATTCTTGGGTTGGTGATGACACTTACCCTGGAAGAATGTCGTGTAGTCCTTACCAGCTGTTTGTTGTAGTCCTTAAAAAGCAATTTCTTTAAAAGAAAATATCTCCCTTTGCTTTGAACTTTGAGCGTTGTAACCTTGCAGATGTTGTTTATGCTCAAAGAGCAACATTACACACTAACTAAAGTTAGAAAAGTGAAGTCATAATCAACCACCCCTTTAAAACTTCAAATGCCAGAATATATTATAAAATATACTTCAAGGGACAATAAAATGCATTTAAAATCATAATTTTTTTACAACAGCCCCCCAACAGCTGGGGCGCCTTTTACCCCAAATACCGTACTTTTACATATCCTCCCGTTATTGAAAAACTGTTGCTTTGATTGAACAAAACTGAAAATCATTAAGAAGACCGTTGTCTCAAAATATAGTCAATAATTTTGATTGATTCTCATTTGCTACATATATGTACAACATTTTAAAAAAACGTTAAACATTAGATCAAATTTGCGCAGAATCAACTTTGCGGTGTTGTCCGCGATCACGTCAAGAATCAGCCAGATTTCCACGCGCATCATTGGCGTATGTTGAGAAATGTGCTGAGCTGAATTTTGGTGCCATCTAGTGTTTTAAAAGAGAATAAAGCCACTGCACCTTTTACCTCGTCACGTCTTTAGCCCCGTTGTACCCTACCTTTGGAAGCATCTATATGTCTCTTTGAGTATATGTCTATCAGTATTGCATGCCGTGATGTTGAAATTTTTTTCTTGGCAAAATTGCTTTTGGCAAGTTGGATGGGGAATATTTGTGAACAATATTTCTGAAGTCATTGAAATGGATTGAGCTGTGGGATTTGACTGGGCCACTATAGTCTATAGGGCATTTTTGGATTTAAGCCATTCCACAGTGACTTCAGCTCTGTGTGGCTGGTCTGCTGGAAGATGAATTGTTTTCCAAGTGCAAGTGCTCTTGGGACTGCAGCACTATTTCCTGCAGGTTTTTCTGCATCCATCAATTTTTCCTTCTATCTCAATTAATTTTCCAGTCCCTGTTGTAAAAAAGCATCTCCAAACACAATGCTGCATCACCCTGTTTCAAATATGACTCTGCCAGAGATGTGATGAGCTTTATCAACAAGGGTTTATATCCTTTCCATTCATGTCCGATTTATGAATAGTGCATGCTATTCTTCAATTTCTGTAGATGGCTTCCTATTTTAAAATCTCTGTTTTCTGACATTTTCTTACATACTTTTATGGATTTTGTTTCATAATTGTTCTTGCAGTGTGCTTTGGATCTGCTTGGAATATTCTTATTCAAGGTACACATTTTTGTTTTCCATCCATCCATCCATCCATCCATCCATCCATCCATCCATCCATCCATCCATCCATCCATCCATCCATCCATCCATCCATCCATAAACAGGATCTAGTTAAGGATTGCTTTGTGACAAACCCCATCCATCCATCCTTATAATTTGTTTGTTTGTCTTGGTTTGTCCATCCATCCATCCATCCATCCATCCATCCATCCATCCATCCATCCTTAATTTGTTTGTTCATCCATCATCCATCCATACTTAGTTTGTTTTTTTATCCATCTAGCCTTAATTTGTTTGTTTGTTCAACTGTTTGTCCATCCATCCATCCACCCTTAATTTGTTAGTTTGTTTGTTCGTCCATCCATCCATCCATCCATCCTTAATTTGTTTGTTCTTCCATCCATCCATCCATCCATCCATCCATCCTTAATTTGTTTGTTCTTCCATCCATCCATCCATCCATCCATCCATCCATCCATCCATCCTTAATTTGTTTGTTTGTTCTTCCATCCATCCATCCATCCATCCACCCTTAATTTGTTAGTTTGTTTGTTCGTCCATCCATCCATCCATCCATCCATCCATCCATCCATCCATCCATCCATCCATCCATAATTTGTTTATTTGTTCGTCCATTCATCCATCCATATTTTTTTGTCCATCCATCCATCCACTTATTTGCCTTTGAGTCAAACACATATGTATTTTTATTTTTTTATTTCTATAGTCAAATAATACATTTTTGTCATTGCCTCAATTTAATTTTTTTTGCTCTATATGACTGAATTAGACATCACATGGTAATAAAAAAAGTAATAATGCTCAGGATGGTTATATTGCCAACCAGTGTTCACTGAAGGAGTATGCACTTCAAAGCATCACGTTTTCAACTGGGAAATCTTGTACAAAGCATTAAATCAAAGAAACTAAATTACTCCAGCCCACATTTTCTCTAATTTACAGGTTTTGCCTTGATAGATGAATCCTTGATTGAAGACAAATTAAATATAACTCTAAAACAGCTTAATTTCTCTAAAGTAGCTCATGCATTGAAAGTCTTGCGATTGCAGCGGGAATTAACTCTCATTGCAATTGGGTTGTAATAATGATTCTTTAGCTTGAGGGAAATGTCTTACTCTCTTTGGATGACATTCTAAAGCAATCTCACTTTAATAAAAACGACCCACCTGCCTATTCAATTATCATTAATCAGAATCAATAAAATTATATTTCTGAACCTTATCCCATGTTGCATTTTTCCACAGAAAAAAAAGAACATTGTACTTACACAAAATTATTTCTTCATTCTGAAATAATCTGCTGACGCTAAAACCTTTGTAACAACTCAACAAGGGGAGCGTAGCATTTGCTTCTATAGGCTGAAGTATCACGCTGTAAATTTTCATGAGCTCTCATCTTTTGCTTTCCAGTCTCTTTTTCATTATGTCTCATTCTTTTTTTTTTCCCATGTGAGGATGAATGTTAAATTTAATTAAGCAGAAAATTTGGTCAGTGCTTTCTCTATCAAAAACGGGTCCTCTGGATTTAACAGCCTAGAAAGGTCTGACTCATTATACATGTGAGCAGTTTAGCCCTGCGGCCTGCCCTACAGGACAGCTCTCATCAGATCAGTGAACAGTGGCAAACAATGTCTTTATTGATCCTGCAGACTTTGCCATCTAATTTCCTTCAACATTTTATATGGTTTAGAACACATGAGATGAGAACTTTATAGATCCGCTTCATAGAAAAGTCATCGGGCCAATAAATTGTGCTGATAAAGCAGTATATGCATTATGCATTTGTTTACTCAAGTAAGAAGACAGTATGTTTGACATTTTGTTGGTATAGATTAGCACTACAATATGCAGTATGCTTATTTTTCATTTCTGCCTTTTAATTTAAATTGCACATTTTTTTCCCTTCTTGCATGCTCTTGACTGACCTTTTCTAGGCATGTACAATTATCAATAAAACGAGGGAAAGGCTAGCGTGACCTCATGGTGATACCTTCCATCTTTATGTTCATTCTGTCATTCGGTTTTACGTGAAAAAGCTTTCAGGGCCCTCAACAGCTGCTCAGCTTCCTCCGGTTAAGGAGGAAGGTAATGGGTAGTTGATGTGGCAGGTCTGTTAATTAAGACTAAATTTGATTTAGGCTATAACTAGGCCCACAGATCAGGTCGGATCTGATTAAAGGACACTGTTTAATGAATGCACTTGGGAAAATAGTCACATGGCAATAGATTATTTTAACCAAACAAAAGCATTACTGCAGTTGTTGCCTTAAATGTACAGGTAAGGTTTGCAGATTTATATATAACATATTTCTTTTATAAATACAATTATAAAATTTATATCGGTTTATATAATTAATAATTGCATTGGATGCCTCATGCATCAATTTGCTCTCCAAGTGAGAGGTTTTTATGGTTCAAATCAAACAAATTCAAACTGCAGTCTTAATGTAGACTTTCAAATCCTACACATTTTCTTTAAAATCCTACACATTTGGCAAATGCTTTTATCCAAACCATATTACAATGAATTCAAGATACATTTTATCGGTTATCTGGGAATCAATCCCATGACCTTGGTGTTGCTAATGCCATGCTCTACTGCTACAGGGATAAAGCTTTTGCACTGACCTTAGATGTCCCTTCTATTCTACAAAGTCTTTCAACCTCCCCTCAGTATTTTCTCAGAATTTGCTAACAGTTTTCTCCAGGTATTATAGACCTCCTATGGGTGTAGTTATCCTGCCCCAAACTGATATCTCACAATCTTTTCATTCTTTTTTCTTTTTAACCCTTGACTAAATGTTTCTAAATGAAACCGGATAATTCTATGTGATGGACAATGCTGTAAAAATAACCATAATTAGAGATCATGCCACTGTGGGAACAACTGGCAAAAGAATTTTGATCATCTACAGCATCTATCGTTCTCGCACATCTGTTGCCATAAATCTGGTATTCAAATTGAATTTGCGATGCGTGTGATCTGAGAAATGAATTGGACCATCTTTTGCCATTTACCAAATGCCATCTGTACTGTTCAAAATCGCCAACCCTCAGAGGTGTAAATTTTCCCTTAGAGACAAAGTAAATCACTTTTCCATCATCCCTCTAGAAAGGAAATTTGCTTTGAATTACATCCAAAATTTCTTACAAGGAAATATCAGCTCATTTTCAAGCCTGTCATTTATGAATCCCGTCTGAATCTGTTTCCCTGTCTGTATCTGCATCTCTGCTCATGCATTCATTTTTATATGGCCTATTCCTCTAACTATAAAACTGGGTGATTGTTTTAATCCTCCTGTTGTATATGACAATTTTACCATGAGCAAATAAAATACAAATTCCATCTGCAGAAACGCTGACAGATTCCCCTTTAGGACAAATGTGCTCAGCATGCTGTAAAAAATCCATGATAATTATCTTGCAATATTAGATTTAGCACTGGAGGACACTCCGGGAAGCTCGTTCTGTTTGCTGTTCTAATTTCAGGGCTCTGCTTCTTTGTAGTCTTCAGGGAGCACATACTGTACATATGGCGACTGGAATGAATACGCATGAAATAGCAGACAAAGTGGAGTGAGTTTAGCTGCTGATGGGCTCAAACAAACAGTTTCAACCGAAACCAATTTATTAGAATGAACAATTTCCTCCAAAGAAACCTCCAGTGAATTACTGCATAGCATCCTCACTGAAACATCTTTTCTCACTGCTGACTGAAAGGAAGCTGCATGGACTTGAAGAGGTTGAGCAAACTTAAAGTGTAACTTCTCAGATTTTCAGCCCGCTTTGTACTGTTACAGAGTCGATAGTATATGTAAATGAACATTGTTTACTTGCTCTCCATGTTACCAGCTTTTATCCACTGACGAGAAAGCGAAAGGACGCTACAAGCACATAAAAATGTGATGGAACTTTCGAAAAAATCAGAGGAAAGCTGAATGGGCACAGCGGAGGTAAGGGACATTAGGAAGCTGTGGAGATGTAATGAAGCTGAAACAACATAAGGAAGTTGAGGGGACATGGGGAAGCTGAGCTGACCTAATGAAGCTGAAAGGACATTAGCTGAAGGTTCTTGAGGAAGCTAAGAGGACATTAGGAAGCTAAAAGGACATGAGGAAACTAAGGGGACATTCTGTTATAGTTGGTGCATCACTGTTTATACTGTAGAGACTTAAGGAAGCTGAGCAGACAAGAAAGCTATATGAATATTCTGTATATAGTATTCTGAATACAGCAAGGAAGCAAAAAGAATATAAGCATGAATAGGGGACATTAGGAAGCTGAACATAAGGAAACTGAAAAGACATACAGTAATAAAGTTGAGAAGACTTAAGGAAGATAAGCAGACAAACTACAATGATGTAAGTGTAACCCCTCTGGTCCTACATGACCCTCTCTGAGCGGGACTCAAACTGGCGTCTCTGGCATGGGAGGCGGGTGCTAACAAGGATGCTGAAGGCCGCAATCTCTAGTGTGCCTCTTGGGATCAGGGGAGTGAGGTTTACTCTCACAGCTCTAACTAACCAGACATGAGGAAGCTTAGGGGACATAGGGGAAACTGAGGAAAAAATTATTTTATTTTTTGAATATCAAAAAAATATATTGTAACACCTTAGCAACCTATCAGCAAGATGGTGAATTGCAAGCGCTAGTATCGCAGTAGACGTAGTATCGTCTACTTTATGATTCAGGAAAAGTGATAGATATTTTATACTTATTCCTGTGTAAAATGTAGAAGTACAGAGTGTTGTCACTACATCAGTACTGTACAGTAATATGAAAGAGTATATTGTGGCTAAACTTAACCTCACACAGAGCATGAGAGACAGAGTGAGCCTTCAGAAACAATAGAGCGTTACCTCTCCCCTATAATTGCATTCCTCTTCTAAGGTCACCTGAGGCTATCAGCTACTGCGTGGAATGTGCATTATAGGAAAAACCTTTTAAACTATTAATGAGGGTCTCTGGCAATACAGATAGATAGAAACGACTTGCAGCAGTGAGAAATCATGCACACTAGAAACCACACTATTTTCCTGAACTCTGCTTATAGAGTTAGAAGTCAGGTGGAAGAAATATCCAGCTTTTTCAGCTGTATGTGACTGTAATGGCAGTGTGGAAAATATGTAATTTGCCTCAGGTCCCATGTGAACCCAGCACCTCTGCTGTGGGAATAACCGGAGTGGTGCCATTCTTGTGAAATGTGAAGACAGAGAATGTCAGAAACTCATTTCAGTCTTTAACTTAACAGAACAGTAACGGCCTGGAGTCTGGTTGATGGGCAGCGTTGGTGGAAAAATTGAACAAATAAAAAAACTGTAATTGCTAGTACTTGGCAGGAGAGATCAAAGTTGTGGATCCAAAAAGCCTTTAATGGAAGTGAAGTAAAAATCTGGTGGTCAAGTTCCAGATAATTCACACTCTGAAATGTAACTGGACATGTGCTCTTCTCAGTTCCAGTATAATGGAATGTGATTGGCAGCGCAGGACCTTTAGCTGAAATTGATTTTCTTTGAGCACTTCTAATATTGCCATCAGTCCTGAAGAGGGCAGGAGAGGCTTCATTTGAAGACGTGCACATATCCTGCCATGATGCAGTCTGAACCTTGAGAGACAGCATGTGGCCAAGGATGGAAATTTTAGTTTCAAGCAATTTATATTCTCAGTGGTGGCCTTCAGAAAATGGCCTGGATTTCAAAACCTCAAAAGGAACATTATGAAGAAAAAACTCAGTTCCACGTGGACTGATCTCGCCTCATAGCAAGAAGATCCAAGGTTTGAGTCCCATGAGGCCTTTCTGTGTGGAGTTTGCATGTTCTCCCTGTGCTGGTGCTCTGATTCCCCCACAATCCCTTCAGACATGCAGCATAGATGATTTGGATACACTAAATTGTCCGGTGTGAGTGTGAAAGTATTTATATCTGTGTGTGTCATCGATGAACTATGCAACCCTACATAGAACAAAATAACTAAAAGTAATATTTGTACTTCTGAACACCTATGGATTAGTGTTCAAACAATCAATATTATGTTATTAGAAGGCCACCATTATCTTGCCAAGAGCAACATGTTCCTGGGTCAACGTATTTTGTTGATCCTGGAACAACATTTCTGTCCAAAAGTGTAGTCCTAACCATATCCCTAACCGTAAGTTATCACTAATATCAGAGGGAAATGACAGGCGAATAACACTGATCTAGAAGAACCTAACCCTGGTTTTAAGCCTAAACTTGATATTCTAAACTTGGAATGTTGTTCCAGGATCAACAAAGATGTTGATCCAGGAACACGTTGTATTGAGAACCATGGAACACTGATTAACGCATATACAGAGATATGTTGAGCTCTGGTTCTTGGGTGATGCAGGTTCGATTCTGGAATGCTTCATGTCCTGATCCCATTTCTTTTTTATTAAAAGTACTTTTATATAAAAAATATAAATAAACTAAGCTTGATGTTGTCAACTCTTTGTTAAATGAGATACAACAAATTATACAATAACATATTGTTGAATATAAAAAACATAGAAGAAAGAAAGAAAGAAGTGTGCTGTGCCACATGAACATCAGATTTATGTCAGTATTGGAGAGATTTGTACAAACAATGGAAACCTCTTTTAGATCATTAATTTGCAATTGTCTTTGTCTGTTTCTGCAGGGTTGCTTTTATGCTCTAATACAGCCTTTCCAAGTGAGACATTTTATGCTACATATGACAAACATACCATTTGCATGCCTGAAAGCTATTGTCCCTTCTAGACAATTCACCATACCAGTAAAGCTCTGACAATAGCCTAAAAAGCATTCCCAGCAGGCAGCAATAATGAGCCGGAATAGGACTGTATGTCAAAATGACATGGGGCATAAAAGTGCTCCAATCATTCATGTTTAGTTTTGAACTGAGAGTAATCAAGCACAAGCCCGTTTTGAATAGAAGGCTGTGCAGTAAAACAGAAGACAGTCTTATCTTGATGATGGAGGGTCAGTTATGCTGGTAGGGACAGCCAATGGTTTTTCTGTCTAAAGACATACTTTTTCTATTTATTTAAAAGGAACCAAAAGAAAATATGTTCTTTGTGATGTGTTTCTATTGGTTGCAGTATTACCACGACCTTACATAGGACAAGCGGTTTGGAGAATGAATGAATGGATGGATATAAATTTAATATACAGTACATACAGGTAATCAACATGATTGCAAGATTTTCATATTGTGAATACCAAAAGTAAAAAAGACTTTGAAATATACCTTTTTATTATTATCTGTGATGTTGTTCATTCTCATAACCTTCTACCAATCCCTAAAGAACATTTCTTGAATGTAAAGATGCAGAAACATATATTCTCACTTTTCTTTCACATACAAAATATTGGCCATTTAATAAAGACTGTCTTAACCTTAACAGGACAGTACTCTGAAGAATGAATACATTTAGATCGGGGGTCACCAGAGGTCAAGGATCCCTTGGTGGATAAAACTCTCCCACCAGTCTTCTATTGATACGCTTACCAGAGTCAAATACCACCTTGCTTTAGTAGGAAATACTTCTTAGCAAACTTTCAGTCATAATAGTGTGGAATTGTATTGCTCCCGGTGAAGGATTTAACAAGAAACACCGGGACCGGAAATGTGAAGGATAATTCCGCTATGAGTTTGGCGAGACTTCCACGTTCAGGAAAAAGGTGGATAATCTATAGTTTTCACAAAAGCCCTGGAGTTGTCAAAAGTCCCCCCCCCTTCCCCCCTTCCCCCCTTCCCCCCTTCCCCCCCTTTCTTTCAGTTTCAAAATAATTGGTGAACCTCTTGCCGTAAGGCCACAGAGTCCCTGGTGAAGACCCCAGATTTACACAAAAATCACCTGCTCACAAATATATCCCTTTAAAAAAAAAAAAAAAAAAAAAAAAAAGTCACATCATTTATTAATTTGACTCGTCATTTAATCATTTTATGGTTCTTCCCAGATGTACCCAAAAAGAGGTTTTGCAAGATTTACACAATTCTAATACTATCATAGTACTAACCTTGAACCATGGGGGAAGCGAGATATTATTTATGCAATTGTCTGAAACATATCAGTGGAATCACTCCTTTCCCTTACAAACTGCCTACAATCCTCTACATGATTATCCTTTACACTGTAGCACCATCATATCTCCCACATTTTCCTTGAGAAGTAAATATGATGTCTCTTTACATGGCATCCATCTTTTGATTCATTTCCCCCGAGCCAGCCTGAATGCGCCAGTAAAGACCCAGTGCAGATATCAGCACGATCACATTCCCACTCATCACTAGAATCTATTACAGTAAAAACATTCACTCCCTCTTAAAGCCATTTTTCTATTTAACTGCACAAATCCTGACCACAAACAAAATAGACAGAATAAAAGGAGAAACACTGCATTATGGCACAGGTAATTCAATCTAAACTAATGTGGCTGGAGGATCGAGAGACTCACCCAAATGTGCTGAAGGGCCTTTTATCAGTGCAAACCTTCTATTTTATTTGCAGACAAGGGCAATGTTTCTGTTTATAATAAAACACTTTCAGCAGGAATGTTTTTAGGGCCAGAGCCCTTTTTGCAGTGTTCAAATTATTGGTGCATATTTTGTACATACATCTGTACGAAACTCTCTACTCATCAAGTCAAAAACTTTCAAACTGACATTCATCAGCTCTGCCAAACAGAAATCAACATTATGCCAAGACATTGAAGATTCTAAATTGCGAAATGATTTTTGATTCTGCAGCGGTTATGCCGTGACGACGCAATATTTATGGTGAAAAGGTGTCTCATGCATTCTGTGTGCATTCAGTGATTTAGATCAAACTTGAGCTGTATGTTTTGTCATGGTGACTGATCACATGCACGTGACTATTGTGAGTAGTGGTCATAGTGCCACCAACTGGCAGAAAGTGTGCCACTACAATAGATGTTTAAAGTGCCCCTATTATGCAATTTTAAAGGTTCCCATTTTTTTTTGGAGGTCTCCATAAATAATAATAATAATAATAAAAACTATTTGTCTCACAATATACATTGCAGCATCACTTCTGTGTCTGAAATGGTTTGATTAAGGATTCGGTCAGATTGCCCTGTGTGTTGTGATTTTTCTACCACTTACAGTGCGTGTCAGAAACGAATATCTGAATTTCAGCTCTGGATCTTCCTCAGCGCTTGATATACAGTGATACGAACAGTAATGATGGCGACGGTTTTACCGTATCAATTCGAGCTCAAATCCTCATTCTTTAGAAGTGCATGCAAATGGATTTGCTTTCGCAGTGCAGAAAACAACATCTTCTCGACATCTTCAACACAAACCAAACTCTTCCAGTCTCAGCGACAACTACAGTGTTTGAGGGAGGAGTAAAGCAGACGTTGTTTGCAGGGGGCCAATGAAGATCATATGCTGGCATTATACAAATTTGTCACAAACCTATAGGTTTGTGCAGTAAGGCTGGAATTACTGACGACTCGTTTCAGGCAGTTCAATATCGGTTCTTTCTTTTGGAAGAGTCAACTCTATTTGTTATTTACTTTGATCTTTGAAACTTTGCAGACCTTTTACATTCACAAACAGCTATAGCATTTTAAATAAGCCTCTTATTTGCAGAAGTAAATACCAAGATAATTAACAGTATTTTGCACCCAGAAAGGTTTATTATTATTATTTTCGAAGAGGAAATTAAATATAAATGGATAATTTTACACACATCAACAGTTTGTCATTTGCAAACCAATTTAATCCAACATAAAAAAATAAAGCACTGTTAATAAAAAAAAGTATTTACTGTAGAGGTGCGACATATTGATAATTGCATTTTCTCAATATGAGGTGTTGTTTGAGATTTTGTTTGGAGAAGCACTATAACAAATTGATTTATCATAATGTGAACAGAATGTAAATACACAACGCATTCTCATCCCCAAATCGTCACTTTCCGTCACTTTCAGACATTCTTCAATATCCGACGCACAAAGCACCCTTTAGCGTCCATATGAGACGCTTCGGTTATGGGTAGGTTTAGGCGTCATGTAACTGACGCTTTCGAAAGTTCGTCAATATCCGACGCACAAAGCACCCTTAGCGTCAATATGAGACGCTTCGGTTATGGGTAGGTTTAGGTCTGTGGTAGGGTTATGCGTCTCATATGGACGCTAAAGGGTGCTTTGTGTGTCAGATATTGAAGAAATTTTGAAAGCGTCAGTATATGACGACTTGGGATGAGAACGGGCTGAAATACAAAGTTCTGTCATGAAACTCTAGATGGCACAGGCTAATGAGTCCTTAACTCAATCACTTGCAATCATATTCTCTAGGGAACAGCTGATTGGTTCCTGCTGTAACGGTAGCCAATGAGCTCACATGCTTAACCCTCAAATACTTGATTAGCATATGCTTTAGCAGTTGCATCACGCTTTCAGAAACCCTCCACCTTCCCCAGCTCCACCTGTATAGAGTAATTCATGTACGCTATATTGTATACAGCAGCAGCATGTCTTGCTCACAGCAGCGTGTCGTGTGTGTATTAGCAGTAGCAAGTCCTGTATTTGCTCTGCAGCAGCAGCAATAAAAGCAACAGCATTGCAGATTTATTGCAGATTTATTTATCCAAGACTAAATATATCAATATTTTTAATACCCATTACCATGCCAATCACACCGAGAGTTGTCATGACAGAAATGTGTTTAAGGCACATAGAGGAACTAATGCTTCCATACAAAGAGGCCAGAAGCAGAAAGATCTTCATTGAGATGATCAGACCAGATAATCAGAAAGTTTTTTTGTCTTTCTGTGGTTGAAGAGACACTTGAGCAACTTAGCATTCACCTGCAAAACAGTAGTTAAAAGTTAGTTTTAAAAAACTATTATTGTACAGTATCAGTGACCACAAGGATTGAGACAATGTACCGTTCTTTGTCAGTATGGCAATGTTTTCCTCAAGGATGCCGATGTTCAGGCAAAACTGCCTAAACTTTTCCTTCAAGTCATCAGTTATTTCTGTGGTACGGCCTGTAACCGTGACACATTCAGAGTCTGTTTAGCATCTTCGTTTCAGCTATATTGTGAAATTTAGACGAAGTGAGCTCTTACTGTGGAGTTTGTTGAGAACCTCAGATTTCCCTTCCTTGGTCTTGATGGTGTGAACGATAGCATACTCATCAAATTTGGCATCAACCACGCGCATGTCATTGTCATTTCCCCAACCTGATAGAATCAGACACATTTAGGCCAAAGATACAAAAGTATGATGAAAAAGAGCAATCTGACTGTTAGCTAAAGAGCAAAAGCAGGATGACTAACGCTTGTTGTAGAAGACAAAGCGTCCAGGAATCTCAGTTTTCTTGGCAAGATTTTTCAGCCTGAAGCAGGAGCCATCACTCCTAAGAAACAAGTTTTAAACATTTAAAATTATTTATTTTGTAAGCATGAGAACAATCATCCAGACTATTATAATTTAAGGCGAGATTCCATCCATCCATCTCCTGATTTACTGTATATAATATTGTCCTGGCTGACAAGAATTTTGAACATAGCTTTAGTGCATATTTAATTAATTATTACAGTTTATCTTAATCACTTTGCCACATTTTTCGAACAGTCTTACAATTCTCTAAACTGCAAGGTCAATTGTCACAACTGTTTGCTGGAACATTATTTTTAGATTTTTAGATACAGATTTCAACAGATTGGTAAAAAATGACTAGGAAAAGTCAGTACTGTAAAACACAAAACAAAAATGAACATTTGTATTCATACAGTACATTTTTGTAGAAATGTTTTATGTAAACTGAAAATTCTCAGTTGCTTCTTTTAATTTTACACACTGTCTTCCCCTAACACCAACTCGCAGACTTTTATATCTTCCTATTGCTCTTCCATGGCAAGCAACTGTGAATTTTTAGCTTTTGGGTAACACATTTGTAATGTGTAATGTAATGTACATTCATTACAAAAATGAGAGTACTGTATGAATACAAATGTATGTATACAGTCCTGCTGTAGCCACTGCTGTTTAGAGTTATGATTTTCATACATGTTCAAAAATAGTAGTGATTGTTCTAGCTCACAAGATGAAACAATGTTGAGAAGTTGTGAAGAGTTTGACAGTTTCACTGAGAATCAACTCATGACTTTTGATAAACAAGCCATGTGCACTTAGTTATTGTGCAAATTGTAGACAATTGTACTTACTCTTTTTTGTGCCAAAACACAATAAGATCAATTAAATGAAATTAAATCAGGTCAATTAAATCAATAAGAAATTAAAATCTGAATTTATTGTTTTGAGAAAAAAAAAATCTACGTAATTCGAGAATTGAGCCAAAGCGATTGAGAAAAACTGTATTATTTAAACAACATTTCAGAAAATGTTAGTTAATCTATCATCAATTATTTTACCCTATTCACATGTGGTGTCTTGCCTTAACACCTCAACAAAGCTAACTTTAGCTTACTTTAGATGAGTGTAACTGAGGTCAAGGTCTCCATCTTCAGTAGGCACCAGCATGGCAGTTCCCATCTTCATGTCAGCCTTGTAAGTTTTGACAAAATGTTTTGCATTTGTAGCAAAGCCAACGAGATACCACTTTCCTGCCATCTGAAGAGGATGGAGTTGGAAAACATGAATATAACACGTCTATAACTCGCTGTCACTGGTAATATCGAGATAATTTAATTTACAGTATTTTGCAGTAAGATCACAAGATAAATGTTTTAACCTTTCCGAGGTTGAAGTCAGTCATGGGCATAACTTGAGCAGAGGCAAAAACCGCGAAGAAAAGAACGCAAAGTATTTTCAATTCGACAGTCTTCATGGCTGTATATGTGTAGGGTTCACTTTCTGTATGAAGTTCAGAAGGCAAATTTAGAGAAAATGAATGGCAACACCTGTTTTATTTCGCATGATTACCCTCCTTAACTCTGAGTCCCTCCCATATCCACAGACAGCTGTTTCACAACATGCACATGTGGATCTTTCCAGGTATTTGTGGGTGTTCAAGGGTTATTATGTTATGTTATATGTTATGACCCTCTGACTGATGCCCTCATTTTGCCTTTTGAATGCATGCCAACATAATTGTTGAAGATGATGCATCAAGCATCCTGAAGTTCATGTTGTGGCATAAATAAAAATATTTGTAATAAAATGCAATGCAAAATATCAAAATGCATTATATCCAAATCAGCATTTGGTCTTGTGCAGTCTTTGAACTGTATGTGCCTTATGTTATGTGCTTATGTGGTAATTGTAAATAGCAGGTGCTACAGAAACTCATTTTAAGATGATACATGCTCTTTTCTGTGTTTGAGGTTTTTCCCATGAGAAAATGATTTCCTTGGATGTATTTTGGAATGATGGATGTACAACATGTTCACCCCTTGTGGACAGGCAGAGTCTTGTTTTAAGATTTACACCACACTAACCTCACCAATATTCTCTTGCTTTGTTTTATAAGTACTTTTTTGTTACATCTAGAATGGCTTGAAGAAAATCACCACTTTTGAAGCTTATATTCGAAGATATTCATGATTAGGGGATGCATCCACCGAAATATCTATGGTGGATAAAGTCCTGCTTATAACATTGAAAATGATATTGAATGCTGTAGTATGTCTATTGTTCTTCAAACTATTTTTAAAACTCAAAAAAATGTAATTATTTCATTCTCATTGGAAATAGGAAATCTGCAAAATGACATTGCATTGCTTCTTGCATGTTTTATGATGCTTTCAAAATGAAATGTCCAGCTAGTGCCCTTAAACTGTTCAGTTTGATCAAAAACAGATTGCAAAATAAGATAACAAATAATGAGAGTACAGAGAAAAGGGACACAACTGAACAAAAGGTGCAGAACTGAGTGTACAATCCAATGTAACATTCCAAATAAAATCTAAATGCAGATAAACCAAGTTCAAGGAGAAACAGGATCAAAACAAAATGAGGTAACAAAATAATCAAGGGAGAAGCGTCCCATTCAGGAGGTGATACAATTATCAGGTATGAAGGTCCTTTTAAAATAAATAAATCTTTAATTAAAACTAGTGATGGGTTGCTCATGAACTATTCATTTTGAATGACTCAAAAATGTCAAAAAGGTTGTCTTAGAAAGTGATTTGTTCATTGTTTTTGTTCCACTCATGCGCAACAGGAAACAGAAGTTATTAGTTCACCTTCCAAGCTCAAGTTGTTCGTTCTTTCGTCACATGACAGCTGCATAGGCTATGTACAGGAAAGAGAAATCAATTTCAACTTACAGCTTTTGTCCCCCAAGGGGCAATTGTTTTTGCGGCAAGACATTCGGACTGACAGACCATAAAATACAGAAATTACAACATACAAAACCAGAAAAATACAGAAATACCACAAACCACATTACTGACACACTGACACAGAACCTGATTTCACCAAGTGTGTTCCTGGATAACATCTGTGTTGATCCTGGAACAACATTCCAATCAACCAATCATATTTAAGGGACAAGTTTACAGTTAATGTCAAGTTTAGGCTTAGGTGCTTCTACATCAGTGTTATTCACCTGTCATTTCCCTAGGGATAACTTATGGGTAGAGTAAGGCCCCGTCCACACTACTGCGTTTTCGTTTAGAAACGGAGAATTAAAACGAATACGATCTCCGTCCACACCAGCGTTTTAGCTGCGTATTAGAATTGATCTCCGTCCACATTAAAACAACTGAAAACGCGGATCACGTGACCATTCACCAACACTGGGCATGCGCGTGCCGGTGTAAACACAACTTCATTGATAAAATTATCCCACCATGCGCTGGTTCTTCCCGGGTTAACCCAAAACCGACGCTCCATGTGGGTCGATACCGCCGTTGCACACGGAAATTGTCACAGATCGCTCGAATAATAGCTTGCCTCCGGCGCATGTAGGCAGTTATAGTAAATGCAGAATTGACTTGCACAACAGCTGCTAGCAAAGATATACGCCATGACTGATGACACACTAATCATCATCGTTTCTAAAGTCCTCCGTTTTGACCCGTCCAGACTAAAACGCCCTTCGGAGATTCAAAGCGAAAAACGGGTCGGCAGCGTTTCTAAACTTCTCCGTTTTGGGTCTCCGTTTTTGCCGTTTTAGTGTGGACGGGAGGTGCAAACGTAGCAAAAGGTCTCCGTTTTTAAACGAAAACGCAGTAGTGTGGACAGGGCCTAAGTTTAGGGGTAAGGATGTGGTTATGATTCAGTTTTCAGACAGGAATGTTGTTCCAGGATAAAAAAAAATATGCTGACACTGGAACACGTCTAACCCTGCAAAATCAGGACGTGCCCCTACTAACCACCTCCTTTACCTAAATTCAGAAGGGAAATGGCTGTGGGATGAAATGAGTATCTATATATTACTCTTAACTGAAGGAAATCTAAATCGCAAGCCAGAGGATAAATCTTGAACTGTCTGAGTAAAGGGAGTGGGCACTAACTGATAAAATAGATTTAGCTTTCTGCACCACCTGTCTGTACTGGGGTGTGTTTCCCGTATAAAGACGTAACTTGTTGCTTAAGTTCCATAGTTAGCTATTCACGAGCACGACTGTTTCCTAGAACCGTATTGTTGCAAATTGGTCGTTCAACCACGTTGGTTAATGATGTAGGTGGTGGAGTAATAACTACTTTTATGAATCTGTTTGAGATCGAAAAAATGCTAGATGTTTTGCTATAAATTACGGACATGGCATCAGTGGACTATTTATAATTTTTCTCAGTTATTTTGCTTCATTTCCAGATTCAATCATAGGCTCGTTCTTACTTAGTAGAGCACATTCGCACATGCGCACTATTCAAAAACGGTGCTTTAAATCTCTTGACAAACTAAGGCCCCGTTTACACTGCCAGTGAAATGTGACCCAATTCCGATTTTTTGCTCACATGTGACACAGATCGGATGTGTTCTATGACAGTGTAAACAGGAAAAAAACGCATGCATTCGGATATTTCCAGATCGGTTTCAGGCCTCATTCATATGTGGAAATAAATCGGATATGTGCCAATGCGACTGTCATGTAAACAGGCAGATCGGATTTTCTGAGGCATTAGGCAACGTCTCCGCGGTTTAATGACGAGAGAAACCCAGACGCGCTTCTGCAAAGGGACTGATGGCCAGACGAAACGTTGTCATCGTAGGAGAGGAATGTGGAGAGGGGCACGGGAAGTGTTTTCACATGATTGTAAATTTAACGAAAATGTTTGTTCATTTATTCATTCATTTCAAGCAATTAGTAATTTATTTGTAATAAACGCTTTAAGTGGGCTATTTAAATTTAAAAAGTGCTAGGACTATTTACATGTTCAATTATATTTTTAAAACATACGCGCAGATTGTGATGTAATATTGTGTGTGCATAGAAAGAATTTGTCCGCAGCCGCTCAAAAAAGAAAAAGAAAATTGTTCACAGCTGCTCTACTCCTGAGCGCAACTCACTGTCAGTGTTGTGTAAGTACAGGCTCTAGGCAGTTTTTTTTTGTGTTAATTTCTATTTCTTGTCGCTGTGCAAGCTCTTTGTATAACAGTGAACAGCCCTTAATGTATGTGCCGTAGATCGGTCCGTTGCATTACGAATGAAAGCAGTATCAATAATGTCAAATATGTGATGTGCAGTCAAGTTCGGCTGTGTGTATGTTGTTTTAACGAGTGTTCTCACCGACACGCTTGTGATTCGTGGAGTTTTAACGAGTTTTATAGACATTGTTTCTTATTCAAAAGTGGTGTTTGGCAACTTTGCATATCGCAGAGCATGAAACATATTTTGTGTTAGTCTATTTGTGCAAGAGAATTTAACCCTTTAAGCATGCGTGATATGTTTCAGATAGTAGCCTATGGCAAGTGTAAACACATGAATCGGATATGGGTCACAATTTAAAGAACGTGTAAACAGACAGTCAAAAAAATCGGATATAGGCAACAAATCAGAATTGGGCATCAAGACCTGCAGTGTAAACGAGGCCTAAAAGACGTAAATGACATTTGTACAGTATGTATTCTAAATAAAATATATAGATTGTACTGAATGTCAGCTTGCTTATTTGACTCAAGTTAAGGATTTATTGAGTTGTTTGTCATGCTAACAAGAAACTATGCTTCTAACCACAGGCCAAGAGCTGTCGTTCCAAACACACAACTTTGCGATGCTGCTTGCGAATGTTCGTTGGAACCAAGTTTTCAGATCAACTATGCTATGCTGAAACTATGCATAGTTTGCTAACAATGCTTTAGGGAAACACACGCCAGGTCAGTAGGATTACTTTGCTCAATGCATAAGATTTTACAACTGACCTTCACTATTTTGGACAGAGCATTTTTTTAAGCCTTGGTAGGTACTAAGATTGCTGTACCAACATTCTAAAGAAAATGTTAGTATAAATGTAGATGTGGTAAAAGAGCATCATAAGAGTCTTATCCACATGACATGTTGACTATTTTGAACACAATACAGTTGTTGTATTTTTTTTTTTTTACAGATCATCTCAGTATTAGAGGTTAGTTTCAACTTTTTGTCAATCAGGCTACCAAGGTTCTTATTGGATTCCACAACTTCAACCACCTGTCCCTTGATAATAGTACTCTGAGGAACAGAGGGCTTGTGTCTAAAATCCGTTTCTTTTGTATTTGCCACATTTAGTTGCAGGAATGCTCTGTCACACCAGCATACAAAGTCATCAGTGATAGGACTGTGATAATTTTCATCAGTGGAGGACACGTAAAATAGCAGAATCATCTGCAAAATGTAAAATATATCTGTTGTCATGCTGTCTACAGCAATCGCCAGTATAAAGAATGTAAAGAAGTGGTGAGAAAACCCAGACCTGCGGATGATGACATCTCAGACAAACACCCGCTCACTCTACTCTCTGCGTTCTCTCTGTTAAGAAGTCAAGAATCCAGAAACTCTTTTAAAATAAAGACCAACATACAGGGTTGAACTGTATTAAAAGCAGATGAAAAATTATTCGAATGGTAATGATATTTTGTGACTGACTATCAAGGGGAAGGAAAGGCTTAGTGCCAAACACCAGTCCCGAACAGATGAAATAACTTCTTGTGGTGCGTAGATAAAAAAAAAAAAAAAAAAAATCTGAAAAAAGATCCGCTCACGAAAATTGACCAAAAATCTCACAAGATTTAAAGCTACAATATGTATTTTTTTCCGCCGCTAGAGGTCGCTTACCGCTTACAATAACAAAGGCGTAGTTTGATGACGCATAAGCATTAAGTGGAATTATGGATCTTGTCGTCAAGCTGATGTATCTAATAATGTTTATGAATGAGTGAATACATGTTTTGATGATTTTAACATGACTGTGGTATGAAGCAGGGCGTGATTTCTAATGAGAGACAGATATCAGCGGATAAAGCCCCGCGGATAAAGAAATATGGACAATTAATTCTACCGAACTACACGCAAATGCTTTATTACTACTCACACAGGTCAGTTTATTTGACAAATTAAACTTGTGAGGTAACGCAGCACTGTTTCACTTGGTCTAACAGTTACACTATCACACTAAACTGCATTTGAGTGTGTTGAATGTTATTCTATGTGTTAGTTTGATGGCTGTATGAGACTAGCAGTAAGCTAGATCAACATTAGAATAACATACAGATCATATTCTAACATTTCATCATGTTGAGCTATATAACATTGATTAATTTTATGTACATTTGCTAACCTGTCTTATAAAGCACATGCAACACTCTTGACAGAGACACGAGTTGGAGTTAGTCGTGGACGTGGAGCTCTCGGCATCTCGAAAACGCCACGCTGATATTGATCCTCGTTTTAGTTCTCCTTTTGTCCCAAAGTGTACTTAGCATGGTCCATAATGTTTGAACGAAACAACAACAGCGTGAGCGTGCCACTAGACGTAACGCAGTTGACCACGTCTGTTGCCATGGTTACTATGGCAGTATGAGGGGAAACCGAGGGTAACGCGGATATGACGCCATTGACTGGCGATTCCCTCACACCTGCTCACACGTCCCGGTTACTTGGTTAAAATCGCAATTTTTTCACGATTTACAAATAGTTGGAAACATTTGGTATATTTTAAGTAATCAACTAAACAAAATATATAACACTGGCCTAGTGGTTTTTGGATATTTTACTGCAAAAAATCTTACATAGTGCACCTTTAATTAAACAGAGGCCACAAATAAAGTGCAAAAGTGCAACAACAAAAAAGTGCAAGGTGCGCAAAACATTTTCGGGTTCAACCCTTCATCAGTGCCACATTTCGTGTATATTGATTTGTCCTTATCAGAGCCCTTGTGGACAGGACAGGTTGTACAAGATGATAAGTTAAGTTTTGAATTAATCATTAATTTCTTATAACTTGTTAACGCGATTCAAAGATCCAAGTCAGGAAAATGATCTGATCTTCCCTATCACTAGTTGAAACAATGCACTTGCCAAAATAACTCCACAAATAGTAGAACATACTACACGTGAATATTTAAGTGATATTATTACATTTATATTAAGTGTCCAAACACATATTTGGACAAAATGTATATCCAGAGAGAAAAACTCCTATGATGTGTTAAACATGATACAGATCTGGCAAAAGGCCTTTATGAAAGCATCACACTTCAAAGCTGCTGATTGTCCAAGCTCATTTATTCTAAACCAAACTAATCCAGGCCAGTTTAGATATGAATGATAGGCTTTAAACCCTGGTCTGGAGGTCAGTGGGTTTCAGTCTGCATCAGATACACATGCTTTTGGAGCCTCAGCAGGCTCTCAGAGACTGAGCCATATGAGCACAAACAACAGATGCAGCCAGAAGCCAATCGTGAAATCAATTCTTTTTAAACCATTGCTTTATATGCCTAAATAAGACAGCAGTTTTTCAAGACAGCTCTGTTAGAAGTTTGCTAATAAGAGTCCGGTAGCTGTCCAGTGTTGCCACACATGACTCAGGTTTATCATTAACTCTTCGACAAACCCACACATACTCATGCACACAAAAACAGACAATCATTTTGTTAATTTCTGACAATGTTCACATTAATACAACCAACTTTTGTTTTGTCATAAAGTGTGCATTCTCAAATTTTTATGTTTTTTTATGGTTTTAGTTCAGGTTAACTAGAATATTGTTAGAGAAGACAATAGAGTAATTATTGAGCTCAAATCAGTGTTGATTCAGTTCAGTTCAATAAATGTGTAAAGTTCGTCAATTGTGAAATAAGATCAAGTCAGCTATAAGCGGCTCTACAGAAGACAATAATCATAATTTAGCTATAGAGTCGGTTCAGTGTGGATTCAGTTCAGTTCAATAACAGTGCAGATGTTGCAAAATTCATCAGTTATAAAAGACGAATCAGCTATAAAGAAGCTCTGCAACATCCAGCTCAATTCAGTTCAAGTTTTGTTGATAATATTACTGAATATTAATTGTCTTTTAAACCCCAACTGAGTAAGCCAAAGGCAAAAGTGCTTTCATCGGGTGACAGAAATGAAACAACAACAAAAACCTTGGGAGAAACCAGGCTCAGCATTACAGTGGCCAGGAAAAGAACGTGGGATGATTATTCAACCACTTTCCCTGACACACAATACAAAAATGTTAAACTACCACAATTGTCATTTGATTTCTTTATTTGCACTGAACAACTGTAAAATACTATCAAAGGATGTAACAGCTGAATTTATCTGCATCACTTTTATATGGGATTTAAGTTTAGAGCTACACTGTTGATGAAAAAACTTTTGCAAATTATTTACTTACAATTTTTCTCATAGAAACATTAAGGTTTCTAGAAAAATGTTTGAGCTATACAATGCTGTGCTAAAATGCAGAGTAAGACCTAGAGCAACTTTATGGGCTAAAAATGTAGTTCTAACCAAATCCCTACGCCTAAACATAACCCTACCCATAACTTATCCCTAACATCAGAGGAAAATGATAGGTGAATAACACTGATGTTGAAGCACATAACCCTGGCTGTATGCCTAAACTTGACATAAACTGTAAACATTCCAATCAGCCAATCAGATTTGAGGGACAACTTACTTGGCAAAATCACAGTGACCGTTCGCCCAGATGCACACATCTTCAATATGGTATTTTAAACAAAACTGAGTTGTCAGCTTACCACCTCTGTGTCATTTTCTCTTGTAACAACACAGTGTTCTGGAATATTATTATTATTACTGAAGGCTCAACTAAAGTACGATACTTGGTTGGCAGCTCTATAGGTGCTTGAGAGGGCATCTCTCTCTCTGTGTGTGTGTGTGTGTGTGTGTGTGTGTGTGAGTGACAAGCAGTAGGTTGATGGGCCATTGTGTAATAGGAACTGACTATAATTTGATTCCAGCTGTCTTTGCCTTCGTGACCTGGAGTCATGCTGATCAGATTAGGAAAAGGACACCAGCAAACTTTTGAAAATCTATGACTGCATCTCTGTGGGAAGGACATCTTCTTTAGCCTACTCACTGCGGTTGGGTAAAGTAACATAAGACATCCCATACTTTACTCTTGTTACAACCCAGACTCACTTGAGACTGGCTACATTCTGCAGAACTGCAAAAACATAGCTGTACATACATTTGACTGCAATTTCTAACTGAGATGAACACTAGAGGCAGTAAAACACCTACATCTGTTGTTCCTTTTCACACAAGAGGGCAGATTATCGATTAAGAAAGACTTGTTTTTTTGTGTGGTTCCTCACACAATACTATGTTATGACCTCAAAACACTTTTACCAAAATGCATGATTTGTAAATGAATACATTTTGATGCATGTAATAATGCTTACCCTTACTAAAAATAAGTTTATTCAAGTGTACTCTTAGTGTTACTTCTTTTAAAATATAAAAAAAATATATACTTTCAGTCTACTTTTTATGTACTTCTCAGAAATATACTTTATGTATAGTATCTGAGTATCTTTTGTGTCTAGTCCACTATAGTGTACATAGGAATTTAACTTCAAATCTACTTTACTCTTTCCCCGCCATTGACTGCATTTTCCCGGCATCCATGTTTTAACTGTTATACGGTAGGGGGCGCTATTACGCATCTTCTGAAATAGTACAGAATCTCCAGATCAAAACACAGGTGAAGAAGAATCAGAAACAAGTGATAGAAGATTGTTTATGCAAATGTAAAATAGCATGATCATCAAACATTAAACATCATATAAGTGTAAAACTGCCTAACGTTACAGAATGAAATGTCGACCCAGGAAGGGTTAACGAATGTGAAGCCTTGGGGGTGTTGATGGACTCGATCTATTCTATGTTTTGATCATCGTTTGGAATCCGATCCGGACGTAGTCTTTGACAATGCACTGTAAACCCCTTGGGTAGGATTGGTGTGGTGGGGTACGTGCGTATTAAGTTAGAATCATATGCATGTGAAAACTGCGTATCATATGCATGTAAAAACTAATTTTCGTGAATTGGATCTGAGCAACGCATTTCAGATTTTGTAGAAATGTAGACAGAGTCACGTATTTGCAATGAGCCTGGTTTGCAGCAGTCAGTTTATGTAGTGATACACTTTGTCTTTTGCCTTTAGCGTTATTTTCAACTTTAATAGTCAACATGTACTTTCTTTCTTCTGTGGAAAGCAAAAGGAGATATTTTGAAGAATTTTGGTGACCAAACAGTATTGATGTCCATTGACTTCCATTATATAGACAAAACATTTGTATAAAAAAAATAAAATAAAAAAAAGGTAAACTATCCCCTTAAGTTCGATTAGTCATTCAGGCAATCTAACTGGTATAGAACATGTGTAGTCATGCACATTCGTGTGTTTGCCAGAAAACATGAGTTGAGTTAAAATTCAGTGCCACTATTTTTGGACACATTTTGGACATCTGTTCTCTGTGACTGTTTGTAATGCTGGCAGGATTCAAGGCAAACAAAACTGAGACATACTCTGAAACATTGATTATGGCACTCACCGCATCAGTGCTAGCCATGATTCTCTTAACCATCCCATGAATAATACCCCTCCCAGATTTAGCAGATTCAGCACTAGTCTGAATTGGGAGAACGTTGTTTCACTCGCTTTTCATTTCATATCCCTCCAAGGACACTTTTGGATTTTATCGCAAAATGCTTTGAAATGAAATGGAATTGTTTGCACCAAACCACTATTTTCCGAGGAAGTAAGCAATTGCTCTATGCAGAGGGGGAATTATCACATTCTAATAGGCTTTTCATATCAGAAAGTAAAAATGTTAGACGTACTGGCATTATTGGTGTGTCTGTACTGGATTGTTTTTAAGATTCCTATGCCCTCTTTAAAATGATTCTACAAGATATCTGTAATTGGTTGATATAGAGAATAAGGTTTTTGGACGGCGCCAAGCCTGGAACAAGAGAATCTTGCCATCTCAGCCAGCAAGTGTTGTCTCTCCATCTCCGTCTCTGTCTTACCATCTTTCTGTCTCCATGTCATAGTCCATTAATGCCGAGTCACTCTCCTCTAATCCAGCACTTGCCTGGCCAGCAGAAAGAGCTGATTATAGAAGAGAGGAAAGGTTAATTGAAAGACATTGTTGTAATGGTATTGTGTCCAAGCAAAGCAACAAGAATGTTGATACCGCTCTCCCCCCGCAGCGACGCTGTAATGAGTGACATTAAAAATAATTATCTAGGACACAAGCAATCCCCTCTATAAATGAGTACTTAGCTTGTCCTTTCCTCCACAGGGTTCTGGGCCTCTGTTTAGGACTAACAGTAAGCAGCTCATTTACAGGATAAAAAATAGAGATACAACAGTCTGGTCAGCTGACCTTATGGCTAAAGAGAAAGGAGTTGATGATACAGTATATTAGCATGTGTTTTATGTGACCTCAAATGTGATTAACTGACCTCAAATATGTAAGCAAAAACAAAAGCTAAGCTTTATTCATTTAATACATTTAAAAAGTCAATGGTGCATTAAGCAAATGCTGGTTGGCCAATGGTGAATATATATATATATATAAAAAAATATTTTTTTTTTCTTTATTTTGGTACTAAATATTAAGGAATACATTTTTTATTTATATTTGACATTTTTTGGGAGACATAAGTCAAAAATGTCTGGGTAATACAACTGTTCTGCTATCATAATGGAAAAAAAGTATTTTAGCATAATATTTTATTGGTATTTCTCATAATATATATATATATATGTTTGGACGTTTATATACTGTTATCAAGGTGTAAAGACAATTATGTTATACTATATACTTGCTGACATTTTTAGAGTAATTACATTTTCCAAAACCAAATGAAATAGCATGAATACAAAGTATACCTTTTTTTCCTATCATGGACACTTTTATATGTCATATAGCACATCTATTAGCAAACCTTTAGACTTCAGGGTTTGTTCAAATCCACAGCCCTAAGCATGAGAAATGGCATTAGTGACACTCTCTAATATATAAGAAGTCATTTGGTACTTATTCAACAAATTCATCAGACATAACAATGCCATTAATTGATTTTGCATTCAGCTGAACGTTTTTCATATTTAAATGCTGAACATAATTTATCAGTGGAGACATTTGCATTGGCCATTTCATTCTATCCACGCTTTGGGATTCTACTAATGAAGGAAAAAGTATGAGACATGGGGAATTAAGGCCTAATATTGATTTAAAAAGCTAGGAAGGAGAAAGAACATGAAAACCATCTGCATTAGATTGGCTCTGACTGTGAGATCACCCCCAGAATTCATTACTGAAATTACATTAATGAAAGAACACTGATCACTCTGGCCAGAAATGACATGGG
This sequence comes from Abramis brama, assembly GCF_963993115.1. Classification (NCBI taxonomy): domain Eukaryota; kingdom Metazoa; phylum Chordata; class Actinopteri; order Cypriniformes; family Leuciscidae; genus Abramis; species Abramis brama. The sequence continues at coordinate 28,495,872 of NC_139983.1, forward strand.
TTCAGGTCATGAACATGAGCCTGTCATGCAGTATTCTCATAAAGCAGGAGCAGAAATTATATAAAAGAAACCAAAATGGACAGCGGAATAGATGAGTATTAAAACAGAATGCCAGCAGGAGATAAAAAAAAATCCATGGCAGAGCAAGACAAATCATGTTTTTATCTTTGTAATTCCACATGTAGATACACAGAGTAGCTGTTGCTGTAATGACTCCTTAATCTTAACTTTGTACAGTTTTGACTTTGGAAATGGTCCTGTAATAACTTGAATATGTGATTAGAAATGATAGAGGGGAGTGAGGGTCTTTATTTCACATCTCTCCCTAGATCAGCCATCATGAATTCGATCCTCCTCATTTTATAATGCAAATCTCATTATCAAGATTTAATGGCCTTGACGGACCTCAGTGGCCATAAACTAGCCCTTAAATGCAAATTGCATTTCAATTGCACGATAAATCACTACTTTAATTTAAAAGTTCATAAACCTTCACACTTGTTGAAATGGGATTCCCTCCTCATTAGATAAATGAAATTTGAAATGTCAATTTATAAACATGTTCAAAACATATTTTTAAGTAAAATATTCCTCTAGTACCATTAAAACAAAGCACAAATTTAAAGATTTAAATGCAGAACTTCTTCATAAAGTCAGTTCCTTTTAAAAAGACATATATGTTATGCAGCCATTAGTTTCAGTCCTCAAATTTGATCGGCCAAGCTGATATGAGGTTCAACAGCACTGGAGCTTTTCACTGAAGGTATCACTCTGCTTGTGTCTGTGCATTCCAGACAGACCATCTAGTAGTCCTTACATTAATGGTGGGGATTTTTGGCCTACTTTTTCTGCAGGTTACATTGTTACGCCAGTAGGTGGCAACAAGTGTCTCTCTTTATGAGTAATTCATTGAATCATTCACTCAAACAGATTTGTTCAAAAATGCTGATTCATTAATTAACAAAAACATAACTGTCTTTGTAAATGAGCCATTGAATCATTCACTCAACAGATTTGTTAAAAAAGTCTGATTCATTCATGAACGCAACAAGTAACTGTCTATATTAATGAGAGATTGAATTATTCACTACAGATTTGTTAAAAAATCCTGATTCATTCCAAAATAAAACAAATAAAGGTCTTCATTAATGAGCCATTGAATCATTCACTCATCTAAATTGTTTAAAATGCTGATTCATTCCTTTCAGATTATTCATTCAAAAACACTGATTCATTCAGGAATGAAATAAGTGACTGTCAATGAATGAGCCATTGAATCATTCGCTCACACAGTCCATTCATATATTATTTGTTATTAACGTCTTTTTAATGTATTGAAATCACTGTAACACACAGCCTATCATGGTTTATTATTTAGACAGGGCCGGCGCTCCGCACACGCACATCACGCACTGCGCGTAGGGCACCAAAAAATCTGGGTCGTGAAAAATCATCACAATAGGCTACTAGTATTTAACAAATAAAATATGTCTAAAGCATGTTAATATACAAAAGCAATACAAAAGTAATATAGGCCTAGACCAAATTAGTCGAGAAAAAGGTGAATCTCCTGTGCCAGTCTCCCTCTGGTGCCCCCCCTCCCCACCTCCCCACCTCCCCACCTCCCCACCTCCCCACCTCCCCACCTCCCAACCTCCCAGTGGTCTGTTCGATTATGCCTCAATCAATGTCAAATTTGGCAGACACCGACCTCAGACATCGCGTCGAAAAGCACCAAGAGTCGGGGGCGGGAAAAAGAAAAAAGAAGAGACAGCGGGATGATGCTCGCGCCGAGTCGCGCGTCGCTTGCATGTAAGACAATGTTTTAAATAAAAATGTTAGTTTTGTAGCCCTTGCGTGTATGCAGTGGCGTAACTTTGTTTTAAAAAGTGGGTGGGACACTGTGGGTGCGGGGGGGAACACAATGCTTAATCATAAAACAGATATAACACTACGATGTCCAGCAATCGATTTAAATAGGCTAGTACATTGATTGGGTTTAAGTGGTCGTTCAATGAGGCCTATTATATGTTGATCAGACGAAAGTAAGCGTGTATTTAAGTGGTCCAGGGGTAGAATTTTTGCCAAGCGTGTCAGAGGTTCTGAGTTCTAATCCGCACTCATATATATTTTTTTTTTTTTTTTCTCATCAAAACCGATTATGTTTTTCAGTGGTTGTATATCAGGCAGGGACACTTTTTTTGTGCTTTTTGTTTTCTAATTTCACCGGAACGAATAGAGAGTCTCCACAACGGATTGAAACGCGCGTCTGAGTGAAGGCTGTTCGCGAGCCAGAAACAAACATAGTATCCGCGCCACTGATCGCAGCGGCAACGAGCACTTTGATCAGTTGATTTAAAAAAACAACACATTTCAGCGCTAGATCGCCTCTTATTTAAAAAACGAATGAAATGAATGCTCTGCTGGTTAACTGGAGATGTTTTGTTTGTTTGTATTGGTACATTCGTGCCGCGAGATGTTTCAAAAGTGGTGGGGACAATATCGACCTTAGAAAATAGTGGTGGGGGCATGTCCAGGGGCGTCGCTAGTAGTGCAAAAGATCCGGGGCTTTTAGCCCTGCATGTTGAGTCTTTTATTTTAAAAACTTTGAAACTGCAATAAGAAAAAAAAAACACAATCTCAGTGTTTGTATATTTTCATATTCACAGAGTTGTCAAATTATGTACAGAATTATTATATTGTGCCTCAGCAGACCTTTGCACTTTTAACTTTCTGTGTTTACATTGTTCAGTTCCAAATCTGTGTTTTTAGTAATTGTGGTATTTGGTATTTATATTTTAACCTTTATATAATTTATTTCTTTTCATGTTTGGTGCCATTGTTAATGTAAAATTATTTATTTGCATTTATTTTATTTAGCGGGGCACCGCCAAGCATTTGTGCTTAGGGCACCCAAATGGCTAGCGCCGGCCCTGTATTTAGATAACGCTTTACAATAAGATCTCATTTGTTAACGTTAGTTAATGTATTAACTAACAATGAGCAATACATTTGTTACAGTATTTTTTTAATCTTTGTTAATGTTAGTTAATAAAAATACAGTCATTCTTTGTTTGTTCATGTTAGTTCAGTTACATTAATGTTAACAAATACAACTTCTGATTTAATCATGTATTAGTAAATGTTGATATTAACATTAACTGGGATTAATAAATGCTGTAAAAGTATTGGTTTTTCTTAGTTCATGTTTACTAATGCTAACACATGAAACCTTATTGTAAAGTGTTACCATTATTTATTATCATTTGGTGATCCTGAAAAGGGGTTCCAAAGAATAAAACTGCATACGGTCTCAATTTACAAAAGGGCTGAAAATGATCCATAGTACAGCAAAACATCCACTATAATATATGGCTCCCCTGACAGACTGAAGTTAAAGTTTCATGTTCACTTGACACCACCCTCATATACGTTTAGGAAGCCATGTCAGGTCTACATAGAGATATGAATTACACATGCATCAGTCAAGCTTGGCCTTATGGGTACCAGAAAGGCTTCTGTCCAACTGCAAACCTCCCCAGGGACCGCTCAGGGAAGGCTGTGCAACCAGATATCCTTTCCAGCGCTCACAGCGCTCCGTCTCCCAGCAGCTGGCCAACACGCTGGTGCCATGTAACTTAATTAAGCTGTGGATGGTAAATCAGAATCTAACCCGTGATCAAACAGGCTCAGTTTCTCGTCCTGTTTGGTCCCTCCTGAAAAGCCATAAATCTAGCGGTGAATTAGAGCACGAGGATAACATAAGCAAACCCACCGGAGATGAAGCCAGGCAGTAATTTCAGTGTGAACATTAATGGCACTGAAACAATTTCTTTGTTCTGAAAAACAAAAACTCACATCTTGAGCAGAAAATAGGCTTGTTGGTTTGATGTTTCTGTTCTGCAGTACCATTTGGATGAGTTTTTAAAATGATATTTGAGTTACAATTATTAATATAGATCATCTTTGATTTGATGTACTGATAATGTTTATATATGTGACATAATTCTAACATTATATTTTTTATGGGAACTTTTACTAATTTGATCCCAAAAGACCACAAAAGCTTTTTTGAAGAATGTTTCAATTGTTTTTGTCCACATTGTGAAAGTCAATGGGGGCCAAAACTTTCAAGCTTCAAAAATGAAAAATAAAGTGCCTTTATTCATTCTCAAAATAATTGATCAAAGCATACATACACAGACTTGGTGACGCAAACCTTAAAACGTTAAACCTTATTGGTTCTCAATTGTCACGTTACCAAGCATCATGACGTGTGAGAACCAGTGAGGTTTGACGTTGACTAACATTTAAGGTTTGTGTTGCCATATTTGATGTACAGTATGTAGAACACAATTGTTTGATTCTGACAAGATAAAATTCACAAAGCATATCTTAAAAAGAACTTGAACTGGGACTTACAGTGTATAGAATGACTATGAAATCTAACCCATTGTCAATGGGCTTAGGGTTCTCGACTCAGTTTTAACAAACACTTTATGCCAAAAAAGGTTCTATCCAAGGATAAATTGCTTAATACTTTTATGTTTAACAGGTTATAATGTTGTTTTCTATTGATAAGTATGTTTACAAGCTGCTTAATCATTTTTTTTTTAATTAAAATTTAAAATGAATTAAAACAAAAGTAATTAATTAAAACTAAATCCACAAAAATATTCCATGATAAACGCTAAATGTTGTAAATGTGAAGCACCTGACAGAACCCTTTAAGGTAAATCTCACAGCATAAAATTCACAAAGCACATCTTAAAACAAACTTACCTCATCTGAATAGTGACATACATCAACAGAATGACTCAAAACTCATGAAATCGAATCCATTGTAAATATTTCTATGACTTGAGACAGTCACAATATGAAAAAGACATTGCTAATGCAGCTGATGTGAACCATTTGCAGACAGACAGTGAACTTACTGGGTTAATAAGACTAATACTGTGATCAATAGCATATACAGGATATAGCATATTATATTATGTTTTCTAAGAAAGAAGGTTGTTGCGATGAGCTGGATAGAATAGACTTGGAAGTGATGATGCAGTCAGATGGGAACATATTGATTTAGGAGAAAAATCTAATTCATGAAAGGTGGCAGACTCATGAATTGACTTTATTGATCCACTTAGAAACAGTGTGCATGGAGCAACAGACTGAAAGGAAGAGAAAAATAGAGATCTAAATCCGAGGAGGGCAGTATTTTGTTAACACTGACACATATACACAGTCCTTATTTTCCCCAGTGTTCCTACTTCATCTCCTTATTTCAGTGCTTGTCTCTAACCAATCCAGCTAAACCTTAACAGGGTGCAGTAGCCGTTCCTTAATGCATAATTACATCTTGTGTGTCAACACAGCAGAAACAGCCCATAAATCTACTTTTATTCACTGCAGGGTCCATAGAGTGGTATTTTCTGGGCCTGTTGGGTCTAGAATAAAGCCAGGGAGTCAAGGACAATGACCTTTGAGGTCAAGCTCCACGGCCACCCCAAGCATCATGCTAAGCTATAAAACACAATAAGCTGATACCCATAACCTCTTGGGGCTCGGAGAGAGTTTGCAATTCTTAGCTGAGACGCCTGGAGAAGAATAAATGACAGCTAGGTGAACATCTATGGTGCTGCCTTACAATGAGGTGATTCATCCCAGCAGATCTTCTGGCATCTGGAGATACCTGATTGAACTGGTTGAAGGATTACTTAGGTGTCAGGATGAGTTCCCAAAGGCTGGAGGTCAGACATCTGTCAGGAAGGTAAACAGTGGATCAAAGAACAACCTGGTTTTTGACAGTTTTGTAACATCCAAAAGCTTTACATTTTGATTAAGGAAGGAGCTTATAGAATGATTGTGTCAATATGGAATTTATGAACAGGTTGTTGTTGTGCACACAGATTTGTCTGCTTTGGCATCAGTGCAAAATGCAAAATGACATATATATATATGGTAACATATGTACATGGTAAACATATATATGGTAAATAGTCCAACGCCGTGGTACAACGAGTACACTCAGGCCCTTAAGAGAGCAGCCAGAAAAATGGAGCGCAACTGGAAGAAAACTAAACTAGACGTTTTTCGAATTTCGTGGAGAGAGAGCACGATTACGTACAGAAAAGCCTTAAAAACTGCTAGATCTGTTTATTTTCAGACTCTCTTAGAAGAAAACAAACACAGTCCTAGGTATTTATTTGACACAGTGGCTAAATTAACAAGAAATAAAGCTTCTACTTCTGAAGTTTCCAAAGAGCATAGCAGTAATGACTTTATGAACTTCTTTACTTTCAAGATTGATAATATTAGAGAGAAAATTATAACTATGCAACCGTCTACTACAGTATCGCATCAGGGAATGCATTGTAGTCTCCCTGAGGAAAAAATTCCATTCTTTTGTTGCAATAGGAGAGGAAGAATTGTCTAAACTCGTTAAATCATCTAAATCAACAACATGTATGTTAGACCCTACAGTATACCGACTACGCTACTGAAAGAACTGCTTCCAGAGATCATAGATCCTCTTCTTAATATCATTAATTCATCTTTGTCACTAGGATATGTACCGAAAACTTTTAAGCTGGCTATTATTAAACCTCTAATTTAAAAAAAAAACACAACTTGATCAAAGAGAATTAGTCAATAACTAGTCAAATCTATCCTTTTTGTCAAAGATACTAGAAAAAGCAGTATCCTCACAACTATGTTCCTTTTAGAAAGAAATGGTATCTGTGAGGATTTCCAGTCAGGATTTAGACCGTACCATACTGAGACAGCTCTCATTAGTGTTACAAATTATTTGCTCTTATCATCCGATCGTGGTTGTATCTCTCTATTAGTGTTACTTGATCTTAGTGCTGCATTTGATACCATTGACCACAACATTCTTTTAAATAGACCCGAAAATGATGTTGGCATTAGTGGAATTGCTTTAGCATGGTTTAAATCATACTTATCTGACCGTTATCAGTTTGTAGCAGTAAATGAAGAAATGTCTTATCGATCACAAGTTCAGTATGGAGTTCCACAAGGCTCAGTACTAGGACCATTGCTGTTCACTCTGTACATGCTACCCTTGGGAGATATCATTAGGAAGCATGGGATTAGTTTTCACTGTTATGCCGATGATACTCAGCTCTATATCTCTTCGCGCCCCGACGAAACTTGCCAATTCAAGAAATTAATGGAATGCACAGTTGATGTAAAAATTAGACTAGTAATTTCCTATTACTTAATTCTGAAAAAAAAAAACACCGCACGTACTACTAACCTAGAATACAGTCTAACAATTGATGGCTGCTCTGTCAGGTCTTCGTCGTCGGTTAGGAACCTGGGTGTGCTCTTTGATACTAATCTTTCATTTGAAAGCCATGTTTGTAACACCGCATTCTTCCATCTTAAAAATATATCTAAATTATGACATATGCTTTCAATGCGTAACAGTTAGTTCATGCATTCATGACATCAAGGCTAGATTATTGTAATGCTATTATGGGTGGTTGCCCTGCACGCTTAATAAACAAACTACAGCTGGTCCAAAACGCAGCAGCTAGAGTTCTTACTAGAACCAGGAAGTATGACCATATTTGCCCGGTTCTGTCAACACTGCATTGGCTACCTATTAAACATTGTAATTAATCAGCAATATTTTAAAATTTATACAAAGTACTAAATGGTTTAGCTCCCCAGTACTTGAGCGAGCTCTTAGCGCATTATAGTCCGGGCCGTATCCAGACCGTATCCAGACCAGATGGAGGACCTGCACCTAGACACGACCACAACGCATGATGTAGCCAGCCGGATCCAGGCCGTATCCAGACCAGATGGAGGACCTGCACCTAGACACGACCACAACGCATCCCTGAAGTGTCAGCAGAGATTGTGTCAACTAGACTCTCATCGAAGGCCTCACCGACACGACAGCCATCAGCACTGATCCTCAACAACCTGTCTCCATCCCGGTGTGATGACTCTGATCTTAAACCAGATGGAACTGGATAATATTCTGACTGTTCCAAACCAATCTGACTTCTGACCTATAATGCTGCCTGAATCATAATCATACACTGTTCATTCATTGGCCAGAGAAGAACTGGCCCCCTGACTGAGCCTGGGTTCTCCCAAGGTTTTTTTCTCCATTCTGTCACCTGATGGAGATTTGGTTCCTTGCCACTGTCGCTTTTTTCCACCTTTGTTTCCATTGGCTTTGCTTGCTTAGTTGGGGACATTAAATTTAACATTTAATTTAATATTCAACAATAATATTTATCTGCCTGCATTGACAGTATCTGATACAAGAACTGAACTGAGCTGGACGATGACATCATGGTTTGCTCCAGAGCTGCTATATATATATATATATTACTTTTAAAACAAAAATGAAACATCACTGAACTTACTTAAGCTGGACTGTGACTCTATTTTCTTATGGAAACAAACTTTTTTTGCATTATTTTCCTGTTATCTCTGTAAAGCTGCTTTGAAACAATCTGTATTGTAAAAAGCGCTATATAAATAAATGTGACTTGACTTGACGTGATGGTAACACTTTAGTTTAGGGTCCAATTCTCACTTTTAACTTGTTGCTTATTAGCATGCAATTTGCTAGGATATTGGCTGTTTATTAGTACTTATAAACCACATATTAATGCCTTATTTTGCATGACCATATTCTACATCCCTTAATCCTACCCAATGCCTAAACTTAACAATTACCTTACTAACTATTAATAAGCAGTAATTAGGAGTTTATTGAGGCAAAGGTGATAGTTAATAGTAATCTATCCGCCCTAATCTAAAGTGTGACCATATATAGTATTTTGAGAGCGTAGGGAGACTCGATTGCTCATTTGCAGGGCGGAAGTGGGCGGAGCTAAATAGCTCTTTTGGCACATTTTGCTTGTCGAAACTCTGATTGGTGGATTTTTAAAAAAATAAAATAAAAATAATTTGAAAAATAAATAACGCCGGCTGACGGCTTCAACAGAAGCAAATACTATCCATTAACAGCCTCTCACAGCAGGACTGTCTTTAAAGGTTTGTAAGTTAGCATTTAAAACACATTTCCCTAGAAGGATACAAAAGAAGTTTTTACTTCTGGAACCAGACTGTTGGAAACAGTGTTGTTACTGTTAGCTGAAAGTAAAACTATTAAAAAAAATTTAAAAAGCTGAAATAAAATAAAATATAAAATTACATGAAAATAATAATATATATTTTTTTAATTTTAAAAATAAAATGTAAAGATTTTAATTCAAATGAAAAAATGTTGCCTAGGCAACTAACTGAAATAAAATAAGTTAAAGTTGAAGTGATAAATTACTCAAATTTAAATAAAAGTAAATTAAAGCTAAGTAGAATTATTAAAAAAAACAATACAAATTACAAACGTTTTTTAAAGAGATTGAAATTTAAACTAAATATAAAAATAAAAGCTCATTCAAAATATTAATAAATACTATGATAAATAATGCATAAATAAAGGTTGCATTATGAGTGCATAAATAATACTAAAATAACACTGGCTTGAGTCCCTTCTTCAGTGTAAGATAAATGGACAGACATTTTTTCATCCAATTTATCGTCTGGCAGATGAACGTCTGATCCTTTAGTAAAATAACAGCCCACCTTACCTCAACAAGCTTATGATTGAGTTATTGTTGATGCCTATAACACAAATTGTACAAGTACTGAGGTTTATTCAAATTCCTAGAATAGGCTGCGCTGCTAATATATATTTAATTGTTATGACCCTTACATTTGTATTGTGGACTGAATATCGGCAAATCATTTTAGAGAAGTGCTATCAGTGCAGCAAGAAATTAATAATCTGCATATTTGCAATAAAACATTATTTTGTTAGTGTATGAATAAATTGTGAAGCATATGGCTCTGCAATGGCAAGTGTGTATTTCTGTGAAGGCAAAAACCTCTGTGAGATCAATGGAGTTCTGAGTTGGTCATTTAAATCACCTGAGCTTGTGCTCTAGAGTAAACATGTGTGCTGCCCGAGACACAAAGGCTAAGAGATTTTATAGCTAGTGTTTTCTGGATGAGGCCCCCATTCTAAACAATAATGACTTTTTAATGCGGAGCTGTGATTACGTTGTCATGGTGAAATATGGGGCCCTTGGGTGGCTTGGTGAGGAGGGGGCCACACGTGAAATACTACAACAGCATAGATTACAGCACCGACCTAGGTGAAGCAATCTTCATAAATTCAAATCTAATCTTTGTGGACCCTGGCCATGTCAAACTGAGGACTCTGTTGTTCTTAAAGGGTACATAACACACACAGTTTCTATTTTGAGTACCTGTAGTATTGCATCCTTCAAATCTCCAAAGAGTCTTTAGTTTTATCAGATTTATAAAAGACAAATACAGTTGTACCGATTCTTTCCGAAAAGAGTCGAGCTCCTGGAGGCGTGCCGTGGGCGGAGCTAAAGAGTCACGAGCACTTTTTAGAATAAACAAATGGACACTTATGGTGGTCAGCTAAACAAGTGTATTTAAACACACACGATACGTCATCTCATTATCCCTGGATAACATTTGATTCACCATACGTTCGTGTTGTTTACATTATATGCACTTATTCCAACAAAACACAGACATCTGATGCAGTTTTACTTGCTGTCTGTGGTTCCGACTCATGACCGGGATCTTTTATCGCTGGGACCGCTCCATCTTTCAGTTTCAAATGATCTGCAAATCCAGCGAACTGGGCCTTGTTTATAAAACATTCGTCATGAAATGCCGGGAACAAGAAACACACTTGCACATGGAAAACAAACTGCATCCACTGTTCCCTTAACGCTGGGTTCTTTGGGAAGCTGAACAAGGTTCTCTTTCCCTCACAACCAAAAACTCACTTCTTTTGTGACATTTTTGATTTCGTGGTCTAAAAACAAAACTTCCGTAACCCGAATGAAGCACGTTGATGGGCGTTGATCTTGCTCTCACCCTTTATGACATCATTCAGGGCCATACTCAAAAAAAAAACTTTCCGAGACTTATACGATCCCTGAAGGAGTGTATTTGGCACAGAAATACTCTGTCATACGTCCAACTCGTTTTTTTGAAACTTTGGCAATGTTTAGCATGAGAATCCAACTCTTTAACAGTGTAAACAGGTCAGAATGCTTGAAAAAGCATTAAACATCCCCTTTAAGGGAGAGAGGGAGCTACAGACGATCGGACATGCAGAAGATCACTGCTCAGTAAAATGATGTGGAGACAGAGAAACTGATTGAACTGTTGCTGAGAGATCATATTTATAAGTGATCATCTAACTCTGTGAAGGAGAAGAAACCGACTCTGATAGAGAACCTAAACAGACTGGAATAGAGGCGAAGGGGAAAATGCATGAATTGTATATACTAGTTTTTGCATTTTCTGACAGAAATGTGAGTGGTGCCTGTCCATTGCAGGTTGTGAGTGTGTGAGTGTAGCTTTAGTTGCTAGGGTGTTCTGGGTTGTTACTGCGTTATTGCAATATTCAGAACAGAATACTGAATGTCTTGTAGATTGCAACGTCATTTTCTGAATTTCTGAGTCGAGGTAGCAAATGGTGCAATATTGTAAACTGAAATTAAATAGGGGAAGTAGAATTAAAACAAAATAAGATTTTAAGAAATTATTATTATTATTTTTTTTTAATGAAATTATGTTTTTATTTTTTCATTGTGATTTTTGCATAAACACTATCATACAGCTTATGTGAAGTGTTACTATAAGCTCAAATAAAATAAAATATTAAGATGAAAAACTGTAAAAAAATTGGCATGGCAATTAAATAAAACAAGTTGTAGTTTAAGTACAAATTAGTAAACTAAAAATGACAAAATAAAGCTAAATAGAAATGTAAAAAACGAATAAAAAAATACAAAAGTAAATAAAATTACTAAAACTTTTTTTTTAAAAGATACAATACAATAGTATATAAATATTACTAAAATTAAACTGAATTCGAGGTATTTCCAGAAGCATTATATTTTAAAAATGTATAATTGAAACGTCAAATTGTATATTGAATTGTATACTGTATGTTTCACTATTATTTCATAAATTATTATTATTATTATTTTTTGGATAATGGTGAAAGAACACTTTATTAAAGGGCTCATGACATAATAAATCAAATTTGCCCTGATCTTTTGACATATAAGAAGTCTTTGTACCATTAAAACATCTTGTAATAGTTTCATAGTTTAAACTCCTCATTATAAACAAAGTGTTTTATTTCATCAAGCTCCAAAAACATCTCGCTTTGCGGGGATCTGAGACGTCAGACGGGCAAATACCTTATTGTTCCGAATATAAAACGTCCCTTATTGTCCCTTTTGGAAAAAGGTTTTTTGAGGACCAAATCTGGTCTTTCATAAAGAAATTTTTTTTCATAATGCATATTTTTCATATTTAATTTTTTTTTATATTTGAAGTATGGTAAATACTGATAAAATATACCAACAATCACATTTTAAAATAAACACTTGTACACACTGTAGTTCTCATTTCCAGTAGATTTCACAATGACTGATTTACTGATTCATTCCAAATGAATTCATCCTAAGGAAGGCCCCAAATTTCTGATCTCTAGCACATCTTCAGCGTAATTTTAAGGGGTTTTCTAAAATGTACCGTTGAGGGAAAACTGCAATTGAGCATTGGAGAAACAGCCCACATGAGCAGGGTGGGGGTTGAAGATGTCAATTGCTCTGACACCTCCTCACGCTCAACCCACTGTCCATAACCAGGAGTGATCACCGTTTGATGGGCCAAAACTCCACTCCACGCTCGCCATTTCTTATTCATGTCACCGACCTGTCACGCAGGGTGCTTCGTCTCCGCAAACCCTACATGAGGAACACACTGGCAAGAAAGGGATGAATATGGGTGACATCATCCACATGAAATATTCTTCTGTTAAAGTAATGGTTCAAAAATGTTATTGTAGTAATATGATATTCACATTGGTAAATGCTGACACTAGTTGTGTGGGAGTTAGCAAGAGAATATTTACATAATCACATTACTTACACAAATGCGAGACAGGGAAATTAAATTTTCCAGTTGGGGGTAAAATTGTGCACATGATTTTGTGGTAAATAATGACATGCAATTTGTCACAGGCGTATGCTGTGGATAATCGAACCTGTGCATCTTGTCCTGCAAACAAAATATTCAGATCATACATTAACCTTTTCACCAATGAATGCATCACATTAACCTTTAGCCAGTCAATATGTCATTAAATACATTTATTATTAAGAGACAAATCGTCAGAATAGTATCTTCATGACACATTGTACATTTCCCATAGAGTACAAATTGATAGTGAATTTAAAGGGCTCATACTGTATGTTTTATATTTGTTTTGTTTTTTATACCATTTTCCACCTTTCACTGACTCTTAGAATGAAATGGTCTGTTGTTTGCTGCTCTGCCTTGAAGAAAAACTCGCTTTGCATGTTTAAACAAGTAGCAGTTCTTTGCGGTCAATATTTTTTAACTGCCCAATCCTTTAAAGGGATAATTCACCGATTAGCATTAAGCTTTGTATCAGTAGAAAACGTACTCGGTTACTAACGTAACCTCGGTTCTCTCTAGAAGAGGGAACGAGTACTGCGTTTTTATCAAAACGCTACGGGAAAAGTCTCTTTTCACGAAATACTGAAGCAAAAAATTATCCTTAATTTTCATACATGTAAAGCGCGTTGCAGCAGTAGTCAACTATGGCGAGACGGCTTGCTCGCTCATTGGCTGCTCTGCGGCAACTGCATAAGCCTATCGAGCGAGGCCTGAGGTGACGTCAGGCCAATGAGGGCGCTTCGCGCCCTCCTTGCCATTTCCCGCCGAGACGGGTGTGGCTAACCTCTATAAAAGGAGCTCGAAAAGGCTGATTCACTTGATTTTCATAGCCGAAGCGAACCAGAGTGAACCGTACGCACGGCAGAGAACGCAGTACTCGTTCCCTCTTCTAGAGAGAACCGAGGTTACGTTAGTAACCGAGTACGTTCTCTTACGAGAGTCCTCTCGTACTGCGTTTTTATCAAAACGCTACGGGAACCCCTTGTAAAACGCCGTGCGTGCTGGGATAAAAACACCGATCACTGGAAGCTAAGCCAGATGTACAGTGCATAATCACCAGATAGACTCACAAAGAATCCGGGATTAAGGGATGGGGGACCTTAATTCCCTAAACTGTAACGTCCGCAGACGTAAACATGACCTCACAGAGAGAGTCTAGAGACAAGAGGGTATTCCCTCCGTCCTTATATGGTCGCGCCAGCAGACGCGAATATGACATCACATAGACAGGGTGGGGAACCTGAACTGAATGTGGGAAATGTGGGTCTTACACAATTCTGCCCATAAGACAGTAGGTAGCGCGTTGCGCATGCGATTTCAGTGTTCTAGTTAAACAGCTGAATCGACTACACCGATAGTAGCTTAGCCTGCAAGGCGGGAACTTCTAGGTTGTAAAACCTGATAAATGTAGACGGCGAGGCCCAGCCTGCCGCCGTACATATATCCTGTAAGGAAATCCCGCTGGACCAAGCCCACGAGGAGGCAACGCCCCTCGTGGAGTGCGCTCTGACTCCCAACGGGCACTGAATGCCCTTGGCAGTATAAGCCAGCGCTATGGCGTCAACTATCCATCTGGATAAGCTCTGTTTCGAAACAGCCATTCCCTTGGAACGTCCACTGAACGAGACAAAAAGCTGCTCAGTCTGTCTGAAGACAGCGGAGCGGGACACGTAAGCTCTTAAAGCCCTAACAGGGCAAAGAAAACTTGAGTCCCCTTCCTCACTTGACCCCGGCAGGGCAGACAGGGAGATAACCTGAGCCCGAAACGGCGTGTTGAGGGACTTTGGCACATAGCCATGCTTAGGTTTGAGTATGACTTTAGAGTCATTAGGTCCAAACTCTAAGCACGCTGGGCTCACGGAGAGCGCGTGCAGGTCGCCTATGCGCTTCACCGAAGCGAGAGCCATCAAAAACACTGTTTTGAAAGACAAATGTTTGAGGCTAATAGATTGGATAGGCTCGAAAGGGGCACCTTTCATGGCCGTCAAGACTGTAGAAAGGTCCCACATAGGAACTGAAGGAGGTCTGGGTGGATTCAGCCTCCTAGCTCCCCTGAGGAAGCGGATGACTAAATCGTTCCTTCCTAGTGACTGACCCAGCTTTGTTCCGGAGAACGCTGTAATAGCCGCCACGTAAACTTTGAGCGTGGAAGGGGATCTGCCCTTATCCAACAGCTCCTGTAGGAAGGAGAGAACCTCCGTCACCTCACAATCGAGAGGTGATAGGCTCCGAGCTGTACACCAGCCGGAGAAAACCGACCACTTTGAGGCATAAAGCCGCCGAGTCGACGGCGCTCTGGCCTGAGTGATGGTATTTATCACTCCCTCTGCGAGGTCAACGGATATCCGTTGAGCACCCACGCATGAAGGGACCACAGCTCTGGGTGTGGGTGCCAAATCGAGCCCCCGGCCTGCGAGAGGAGATCTCTCCTCAATGGCACTGGCCATGGAGCGAAGTCTGCTAGCTGCATCAGGACTGGAAACCATGTTTGGTTCCTCCAGAACGGTGCTACAAGCAGCACTGGGCATTCTGTTTCCCTGACCCGCTCTAACACCTGTGGCAGGAGGGAGACGGGGGGGAAAGCGTATAACGGGCAGCGCGGCCACATCTGGGACAGCGCGCTGTCGTTCTTGGAAAAGAACACGGGGCAATGAGCGTTTTCGCGGGACGCGAATAGGTCCACCTCCGCTCTGCCGAATCTCTCCCACAACAGCCGGACTGTTTGTGGGTGTAGAGACCATTCGCCCAGGGGAATGTTGTTCCTGGACAGTCTGTCTGGGCCCACATTCTGGAGCCCAGGCACATGCACTGCTCTCAGCGAGCGCAAATTGTGCTGAGCCCATATTAGGAGGCGTTTCGCCAGCCTGTACAGGGATGTGGATTTCAGACCGCCCTGGCGATTTATATAGGACACCACGGCCGTGTTGTCCGAACGGACTACGACGTGTTGGTCCTTGATATGGGGACAAAAACGCGTCAGCGCATTGTGCACTGCCAGCATTTCCAGGCAGTTGATGTGTTGGAGCTTTTCTCGTTCCGACCACAGGCCGAAGAACGGTCTGCCCTCGAGCAGCGCTCCCCATCCCGAGGTGGATGCATCTGTCGACACCATCCTCACTCTCGAGGAAGTCCCCAGGCTTACACCTGATTGGTACCAGCCGTCCGCCAACCAAGGTATCAGGGCTGTCACACAGCTTTGATTGATCTTGAGGCGTAACCGGCCGGACACCCACGCTCCGCGCGTTACTCGCGCTTTCAACCAGAACTGCAGCGGGCGCATGCGGAGCAAGCCCAGCTGGAGAACTGATGATGCTGAGGCCATGAGACCCAGCATCCTTTGAAACTTCCTGAGCGGGGTGAAAACGCCGCGGCGAAAAGACTTCGCCGCGCGCTGAATGTGCAGCGCGCGCTGTGGCGACAGCCGCGCCGTCATAGACTGCGAGTCCAGAACGATACCCAGAAACGAAATCGTTTGACTGGGGTTCAGTGAACTCTTCGCCCAATTGACCGTGATACCAAGATTCTCGAGGTGATCGAGTAAAATGGTTCTGTGCTTCACGAGCTGAGATCGTGATTGAGCTAGGATCAACCAGTCGTCCAAATAGTTCAGCACTCGCATGCCTCTGAGTCTGAGAGGAGCGAGCGCTGCGTCCATGCATTTCGTAAATGTACGAGGTGCCAGGGACAAGCCGAAAGGCAGGACTGTATACTGGTATGTCTGACCCTCGAAGGCGAATCTCAAGTATCGCCTGTGATGTGACGCTATCTGTATTTGAAAATACGCGTCCTTCAGATCTATCGACATGAACCAGTCTTCTCGGCGAACATGCGCGAGAATTTTGCTGGTCGTGAGCATTTTGAAACTGCGTTTCACTAATACTCTGTTTAGCCGTCTTAGATCCAGAATGGGTCTGACACCGCCGTCCTTTTTGGGGACTAGAAAGTATCTGCTGTATAGCCCCCCTTCGCTTTGAGCTCGGGGAACACGCTCTATCGCCCCTTTGCTTATCAGTTTTGATATTTCGGCGCGAAGTAGGTGTGCTACTTCTGAAACCACCGTAGTCTGGACGCGCGCTGTGAAGCGGGGAGGGCGTCGACAAAACTGTAGCGAGAAGCCTCTCTCTATAATGCCTAGCACCCAGTCCGAAACCCCTGGAAGCGCTGCCCATGCTTCTGCATGGCTGGCTAAGGGCTGGATGCGAAGCGCGCTCTGCTCGCCGTGCGACAGAGGCGCTTCGGGGCGCGATAACGTAGGCATTATGCCTGTGGCATTCGAGGCGGGGGGCGCGCTTATTACAGCGGGCAGAGCGCTCGTCCTCGACCTTACTACAGCGCTTGACTGAGTGAGGGAGGGCTGAGCGGGTCCCGTGGGACTCATGTCTGCGAGTAAATGTGGGCGGGAAGCGGGCACATTCACTGCTTTGGGCGCACTGTCTGACTGAGCAGAGCGAGCGCGCACAGGTCTCGTTTTTACAGAGAGCCTGTGGCCTGTGAGACATAGTGTTTGTGCAGGCACTTTCACTATGTTGGAAGCGCAATCGACCTGAGTCGATTTTATGTGCGCGAGCCCTAAGTGTAGGGCTGTGCTTGTGTGTAGAGATGGGCACTGAGGAGTGGGCATAGACACTACACTTATAGCACCATCGGCCGTGGCCGGGACACCAGAAAATACACTCTTTTCGGGATATATCTGGGTAGCCGTAAAAACGGCTTTTGTGTGCAGGCAAGCGGGCGGCTGAGCAGGCTTGCATCTTGCAGAAAACGCTGGAACAGTCGCAAGTCTTGGGACTGAAACAGCGGCGCGCTTGGGTGAGAGACCGGCCGCAGCGGGACTCACACACCTGCGCTTTCCTAGGCGAGCTAGGACTTCTTCGGGGCTTCCGGCTTCACCACAATCCTCGATCGCGGCCCGCGCGGAGCGGGGCGTCGGCTGGTTGAGCGAGAGCGGGGCCCGGAGCTGCGCTGCTGTCGCTGCTGTGAGGATGCGGCCGAAGGCGGGGGCTGAGGCTGAGAGCTCCGCGGAGTCTGTTTTTGACGACCCGCTGCAGAACCAGAGCGCTTCGGGAGGAAGTGCTTGAAGGCTTGAGACGCTTTCTGGGCTTCAGTAAATCTCTCCACGAACTCGGAGAGAGAAGAACCGAAAAGGCCAGCGGAAGACAGCGGGGCGTCGAGAAACGCGTTGCGCTCGGAATCAGCCATCTCCGTGAGCGTCAGCCATAGATGCCTCTCAGCAACAGTGGCGGAAGCCATACACTTTCCCATGGCTTGTGCAGCAGACTTGGTAGCGCGGAGTGTTAGATCTGAAGCGCTCCTCAAATCCGCGATGCAGATAGCCTCAGGTCCCATCTCGTCCAACTTACGGAGGAGATCACCCTGAAATATCTGCAGTGTAGCCATGGTGTGTAGCGCTGACGCGGCCTGCCCAGCGGCGGAGAAAATTCGCGCGAGCAGCGTCGACGTCATGCGGCAGGCTTTTGAAGGCAACACCGGTTTAGTCCGCCGTCCAGCAGAGGGCGGGCAAAGGTGGGTTGCTATCGCCTGTTCCACCGGCGGAAGTGAAAGGTAGCCTCGGTCTTTCGCATTATCCAGAGAGGAAAATGCTGGTGACACAGACGAGCGCGTTCGCGCAGAGAAGGGCGCGTTCCAGGCCTTCGCAACTTCTTCATGCAGCTCAGGAAGAAAAGGAGCGGGCTTTGAATCCGGAGAAGTGCGCTCACCAGGGAGGAAGCTACCATCCAGCCGGGTGCGAGAGGGGAGCTCCGGAGCAGACCACTCGAGGCCGAGGCTCGCCGCGGCCAGCGCGAGTACTCGCATGAGCTCTCTCTCAATGTTGGCTCTCGTAGTGGGCTTGCGGGCAGCAGGCGCGAGATCCTCGGAGCTCGCCCAGTCCTCGCTGCCTGAAGCTAGCAGAGAGCAGGAATCCTTTTCCCCCGACGCGGCCTCGGAACCGACTTCCTGTGATGAAGCGGCGGCAGACTGCGGGCGCTGAGCATCAGGAAGTGATTCGGGAGAAGCCGGTGAAGCAGGCGGGCAAACCGGCGAGCTTAGTCGGGCTGGAGCGGGTTCCGGGACCCGCTGCGAGCGGCGCTTCTTACGGCGCGGCAGCGCGGCGGGGAATGCAGGCTCTGAGAAGAATGCCAGGCGAGTCCGCAGAGTCACCATAGGCAAAAGCTCGCAGTGAGGGCAGCCGCCGTCAGCGAGCGCGAGCGCTGCATGGTCCTCACCCAAACAGGAGACGCAGATGACATGGCGGTCTCCCTCGGTGAGTGGGGCTCGGCACGAGCCGCATGAAGGCATCTTTAAAAAGACGCAGCTCTTTTAGGGGGTGAGTGTCGCAAGGCGAACACACACACACACACACAAGAACAGTAGAAGGATAATGAAAGGATATGCGTCGGAAAGCGCAGCAGGTACGGCTGTAGAAGGCGGCGTAGGCCAGCGGCTTCAAGTGGCTCGTCCCGCTGAAGTGCTTGCCTCAGACGACGCTTGCTTCCTCGTGATCCAGCGATGCGTGCGCTTCGCTGAAGAGATGAAAATCAAGTGAATCAGCCTTTTCGAGCTCCTTTTATAGAGGTTAGCCACACCCGTCTCGGCGGGAAATGGCAAGGAGGGCGCGAAGCGCCCTCATTGGCCTGACGTCACCTCAGGCCTCGCTCGATAGGCTTATGCAGTTGCCGCAGAGCAGCCAATGAGCGAGCAAGCCGTCTCGCCATAGTTGACTACTGCTGCAACGCGCTTTACATGTATGAAAATTAAGGATAATTTTTTGCTTCAGTATTTCGTGAAAAGAGACTTTTCCCGTAGCGTTTTGATAAAAACGCAGTACGAGAGGACTCTCGTAAGAGAACCTGTAGTATTTTTGAATTACCGTGCTTCCCTCCCTCATATCCCCCTGAGACGAGAGATTTATGTATTTTTTGTCTGGAAAAAATCCTCCAATGACGCAAAAATCATCATTTAGCATCATCGGAGGATTTTTTGGCCAGAGGCTAAAGACTACAGCCAGTAGTAGGAGCTGTCCCGCATGTTTTCAACCCGCCCATAGAGGGTGGGATCTCACTCACAGAATGTATAAATAGTGTCAGCCATCTTTTTTTGGAAGGTAAGCCAACAGGCTCTTGTTCTGTGGAGAAAGCTGAGTATGTCCAGCCGTCGAGATCGTCCAAAATGTCCGGGATTCGGCTTTTGCTTTCAACAGTCGCCATTCATTGTTTACATGCAGACCTTTTGTTTCAATCTAACTGAATTCATTCCGATTGGTGAATCTGAATGTAGTGTTTACATGAACGCTAAACAAGTGATCGGTTGATGTGCGTTTTAGCATTGCTACGAAAATTCCCGCTCCTCCGTGAGAGATAGCCTACGAGACCGGTGCGTCTCACAGGTGTCGCTCATCAGTAATCACGCCACCGGCCTCGCGCCGTTCTCGTCACCCGCCTCGTCCTGCTCGCCACAGTAAACATAATGAATGGCGACTGTAGAACGCAAAAGAATCCCAGAAATTTTGGGCGATTTCTAAATCCCGGGGAGACTCGTCACTCCTCAAGATAAAACGCCGTCTTTTAAGTTTCGAGTCAACTAGTAGCCTAGCCTAGTGGTAGGCGTGGCTTGGGAGTGGCCTCGTAGGGCAGCGAAGCAAGTGCATTCTGGGAGTTGTTGTCTTTCATCCACATGAGCCAAAAATACATTTTCTGGCTTTTCTCAGTCTAGAAGGCTCCAAATTCAAAAATAATTTCAAATTTCTCCTACATAAATGACCCATTTTAAATACACATTCATCTTTCTAGAGGTGAAGTATCCCTTTAAAAACAGCCTCTCTGCATTATATTGGGACAGAATAACAAAACAATCCACACTGATCAAGGACATTGTTAAAAATCAACTTCAGCCATTCTCTGGGATGCTTTAATGCAGAGCAGTAGGTGCCACAGTCAGAAAAAACATATGGTTTGATGAACTCTCCTATCTGTCCAACTTATGTTATTTTCTCATCCAGTAGCAGAATATCTAATGTGAGGAGGACACTATCCATGCGACTGCCAAACATGCACACGCACACACACATTTTTCGGATTTCTTTCCCTGCACAAACATCATGAATTAATGAAACGTGCATTTGGCCCCTGTGGAAGCGAAGGAGAACAACATCAGAGAATTGTGGGACTGAGCCAGTGTCTCCTTTATGTTGTATTGCAACACTCTCTCAAAAAACATGACAGGATGTCAGCATAGTCCTAACTGAAATACAGCTGGAATTGGTTTAACTTATTAGCATACGGCATGTCTTTAAAGCAATCGGAGTCTAGACCACCAGGAAATCAAAATGAATTCACGGTTTATTGCAGCCATAAAAATTAACACTGCTGTTTTAATTTCTAAGCGAGCATCTTAATAAACAAACAGCAATAAAACAACTTGTTCTCCGTGCATTTAACCTTTAGCCGTGAGCCATTAGCCCTCCCTAGAGTCAAGCGCAGATGCTCAATGACTCTCATTGCCTGAATAAAGTAACCCTCTCATTAAAAAATCATACCAGCCACACTTTCTCTAATAAAATAGCAAATCACCTCAGAGGCGCTATGACAGCATGACAGTCTGTGGGCAGATTATGAAAAGTTTTTTTTTTTTGCCATGAACCTGAGATACAGTGTCTGTTTTAGCCACTGTTTCATTCACTTGTCATGAAGGGACTCAGAAAGGTATGAAACTCCATATGAGAATATAAACATTAATTAAAAATGCCTGATGGTATGGATAGGGAGCAGTTGTGAAGAAAAGAATTATTAAAAAAACAAACCAAACCGAAAAATAAATAAATAAACAGGATTGGAAAATGAGATGAGAAATTGCTCAAAAAGCTATTGTCATAAATGTAAGAACTCATTTAAAATAAGATAATCTATCCTATTTTCCTTAGTTTGAAATGATTTTCTTTAACTGAACAAAAATAGACAAAAATCTGATAAAATTGTGCAATTACGAACATCTATCGCATTAATATATACAGTAACACTATATAAAGCGTACACATTGTTCCATTTAAAGCATTGCTTTTTTCCTCACACAAACACTGTATGAGAGATCAAACTTTGATTACTTTACAGTTTATTTGATGATAGTAAAGTACATTTTAGGAATGCCAAATTCACATTATTCAATGTCACAAAGGAAGCTAGATTATACTTAATTTTATACCAAATATAAACTCATATGAATAGCTACATTCACCTTCTTTACAATTACTTTTTCACTCCTAAAGATAAAGATAATTGGTATATGGTTCCATGAAGAACCTTTAACATCCATTGAACATTTCATTTTATGTATATATATATATATATATATATATATATATATATATATATATATATATATATATATATATATATATACAGGTATATTGAACAAAGTTAAAATGTTCTTTACATACAGAAAAAAAGGGTTCTTTTAGAAAATGTTCACTGAAAGGTTCTTTGGGGAACCCAAAAATGGTTATTATATGGCATCAATGCAAAAAAACAAAAAAACATTTGGAACCTTTATTTTAGCTAAAGAAGTATTGATAGATTGTAATCATTGATTAGATTTTCATAAATGAGTACATTTAATAAGTTCAAGAGCTTAATAATGATGGCCAGTCACACATGAACCTTAGCGATAGCGGCCAGAAACATTTTTAGCATTAAATGGACAGCCGAACAAGATGTGGAGGGTCCTGTCAGAGCCAGTCAAGTGAGAGTGACAAAGAGACAGAGAGAAGAAGATCCTGAAATGGGTGATCAAGAAAAGGTGGGGGAACCGTGAGCTATTACCAGCCAAGTGAAAATAATCAGGACAGACGTGGTAACCTCAAGAACTGACAGGGGAATTACATGTTAAAGTGCCTTTCCTCTGAGCCCTTGTTTCGAATGACCACGGCCTCATTCGTTGTAAGTGGCCAAAAGGTTATTTCAAGTAAACCACTTGTGCAGAAAGTCATTTTGGGTCTAACACTAATGGCTGGGCGACGGAAGTACTTTCACCAGTAATGGAATTCCATCAATCAGGTGAAGAAAGCAACAGATCTTCACTGATTATTTCTCTTCATCTGTTTTCATCACCACTGAAGCATCCTTACAAAACTCAACCTGAGTTCCACCGAATGCATTAGGAGAGGAGATGTGTGGTCTCAGGGCATTTGTGTATGTTCTTCTATCCAAACCAAGGTGAACTGTGTGATGATGTCACCTCAACCCAGTATAGGGCAGAGTCCTAGAACATGTGCCAGACTTGGATGGGAGCTTCCCTTTGTCTCTGGACACAACTAATGGCAAGCTGGCCTGAATATTTAAGCTACTGTAAGTGTTGGCCTGTCAGCTTGAATCAGCTCAAGGATGATGATGAATGCTCAATGTCTGCTCCTCTGTGATATGACGGGACACAGAGTAAGTGTAATGGTGTATGTTGTTTTAAGGAGGCGTTCAGTTGAGGATTAGGAGACCACTGTGAGGGTGAGGTAAAGGTTGAGGCAGCCAAACATCACTAATACTGGGCTATATAAGGTAAAGGTAAAGGAGAGGATCTTTTTTCATCCTGCTTTAAGATCTCGAGCATTCAAGGTTTTTATCGTTCATCAGCTAGAAAAATAAATAATTCTGAAAGTGATCCCAACTTGGGATCACTTCCAACGATATTGTTTCGCTGTTATCTTTATAGTTATGGTGTGGAATCTACTATTCATCTACTGTATATTTAGAAAGATTTTTAGAACTATATCTTTATCTTTATCGTTTTCATTATAGCTAATCGCCCTTCACATCTGGTTGATGAAAAACGCACACATACATATTTTGATTTTAATAAGGATGTTAATTAGATATTTAAATGTCTAAGTTGGCTTTTAAAACTGATTTATTTATTTTGTCAATTCAATATTGGGAATGAAATCACATTGGATTTCCTTCTATATTATTATCGAAGGAAAGTTTTATTGAATATATAACACTGATTATCATCTTTTCAAATTTTCATATAAACATTGCATTTTTTTTTGTTTAAATTGTGTCTTTCAAATGATTTTTTTGCATCATAATTTATTCATGTATTTATGCTTTTAATTTACT
Organism: Abramis brama; assembly: GCF_963993115.1. NCBI lineage: Eukaryota > Metazoa > Chordata > Actinopteri > Cypriniformes > Leuciscidae > Abramis > Abramis brama. Next base: position 28,520,072 of record NC_139983.1, read on the forward strand.
TAGTTTTTTATCTTTAGCTGTGGCACAAAATACACATTTGATCAGTCTGTTGACATTTGCTATATTTCTGTTTATTTACTTTTTCATTTTATTTTATGAATGAAGAAAAGGTTGTAACACTAGTGATGATAATAAGTGTGACAAATCTGCACATCTGAACTCTGAATTTTGACCTTGTTTTTTTTTTTGTACTTTCCATGTACAAGTTTTTAACAATGATGACAGCAATGAGGAAAAATCAAGAGACAAAAATTCTCGTAAAGTAAAGTAATTACTTTTTTGTTACACCTCGCACTAATTCTTATTGAATTATTGAAAATTATTATTGAAAATGCTTAACAATTATTGAATTGTTAAATTAAAACATATTAACAAATAAACAAATAAATTACTGTAAATGTAGAAGTAGTACGTACCTGATGAAGGGGAAAATTAGTTTTTCCAAGCACACAAATTCAAAAGAAAAAATAGGTAAATATTCTGGACAGATGACCAGTCATCACAGAGGAAATATTATCAACCCATCAAACTATTCCAATAATTATTTAATAAACTATATAATATATATAGGAACAGTGGTGTAACTGGGATAGTGGATGGACCACCCCCCATAAACTTTTAAACTAATTATTAAATAATACAATGTAATATGATCTGAGCTTGGGCCACCCAAGACAAAAAGTCTGCACATTCCATTAGCTTTGAATGTTAAGATTTAATTCAAATGCTTTAATTAAAAAACACACGAACGTCCCTACACTCCTTCCCAGTGTCACTTCATGCACAAAAGAGGAGGTTTACAGTCTGGTGTCCTCATTGTGCTAAACTATCAGTATCGTTCCCTGGAGGCCTGTGCCCTCTGAGCACCAATGACAAGGACAAAGTAACAGAAATGGCATGGTGCCACCCCCTGTCTGCCTGCCTCTGATAAAGAAAAGACATTATTAGAACCAGTCATTTATCTAATGCGGCAAACTCCATCTCGGGCTCTCCCAGTGGCATTACCTCCTTCTCAAGAGTATTCACTCATCTCTGCCACACATTCTCACACTTCATTTTAGATAGCATTGTGTCGTGTAACATTTAATTCAGCATTTTTTTCTCCCCTAGAAGTATTTCTATTCTTTGGTCAGTAGAGCCTGTGATAGCACTAATGAGGCCACGGTTGTGAAGAGTGTGTGTGCATCGAGGTGGCTTTCAGATACGACAATATTGTCTGGCGGGTGAGAGGGAGATGACATCATCCTCTGTCTCTGTTCAACATCCCCTTGTGTGTTTGTGTATGAAAACACTCCTGTTAAATTATTCAGTGCCATCCTGCCCACTGGTACAGATTTCCGTAATGATTTGATTTAGATGGTTGAACAGCCATGTGTGGAGCGAGTCTTAAAGGAGAGAGTTGTAACGGTGGTCCTGCTGTACCGTGGTACACAATATAAAACCACTAGTGTATACACAGTATAATTTTCCAGGCCGAACACCATAAAGCATGACATCCTTTAAAGTCACCATGAAATCAAAATGGACAATTCCCATCTTTTATGGAATACTGCAGAGCTCAAGATAAATGATTTATCTGTGCACATCATTATTTTATTTTTTTTAATTTATGTGCCTTTATTATCTTTAATCTAAATAACTTTCCCTCCATGTTGCAGCTCATCTCACCTCTGATAATGATTACTGGAGGGCGGGACAATCAATTCAATTCAATAAAATAAATTCCAATCAAGCCCCATCCTATATCTATAGTGTTTACACTTATTATTGACCAGTATAACAATAAATGTTTAAGATTTAAAAAAAAATTTTTTTAATGAAAAACATTGCCTACCCTAGCTTTAAATACACACACAGGGTAACAGACTAACAAGAAACAGGTGAAAACAACCAGGACCATAAAACAGAAAACAGGAGCAGAGGATAAACAAGACAAAAACTCTAAGACACAGAAAGCATTATACTAATATAAATATCAAAATAGTTAAAATATGTTAAAATAGAAAAACTAGTTCACTTGCTTGTATTTTCTAATATTTTTTGGCCTTTTATAAAATACATTTATATGAAATACATACTGTATATTAAGCCTCTTGAAGTCGTTTCTAATTAATTCAGGCTATTGTCCACTTTCTAAGAAAAAATCCTAACGGAAACAAAATCTCATAAGTGTAACGCGCACCACACAAACAGCACACAAGACGCTTGACTAAAGGGCCATTCATACCAAGGATTTTAACAATAATGATATCTATAATATAAATGATGACTATTAATAATTGTTCTAATTCTATGAGAATAGTGAAGTCCACACCACAACTATAACAATAATCACACATAGGAACAATACCATTGGAATCGCTTTTAAAATAAATACTGACATTAGCATGTTGCTAAGCTAACGGCCCAATACTCTAATAAGCACAAATAGGCTAATACACAGCACACATTAATACTGAGTGAAAAAGCTAATAGTTTTTACTTAGACTGAACCAATTAAAATGGACATTTCCCTTTTTTTTGTCCATCATTTTGAAGAAAATATTTTGCAATGCTGCCTTAGAATTTAATCAAATTAAGTATCACAGAAGGTAGCATAATTTGCATTAGTTTGCAATAGGAATACATGTATGATACATTTTACAAATGTCACCTACTGTAGGTAGACATCTGCCAAGGATCTGTGGGAACATCACGTTTTTTTTAATTTATTTTTTATTTTTTGGGCCCATACTATTCTATTCACACCACTGCTCCTGATGGCTTCCCAAGCACAAGGTACCTGTGACATGAATCTGCTTTAGTGGATAAACCACATACCAGGTAAATATAACTGACAGACTATATTTTATAGGGCACAACCTTTGCTCAAAGAGAAATCATGAGTTTGATAGCTCTTTATCAATATTAATGAACCTCACAAATCCAGACCTGAATCTGAATCTTGCTCACGGATAAGCCTGCTTTAGACAAGTGTGCCAAGTCTTTTGCTTCAATTCACAAAATGTTCTTAGAGCCATTTATGAGCCGTTTATGCTAGAGCCATTGAAAGATCTTGTTTCCCATCAATAACAAGAGCATACATAAGACTCATCGATGTGAAGCATCTTTGAACACATTCAGTGGAACCAGTGGCAAGTGGCCTTATGTGACAAAAAGCATTGGAAAAGATCACAAATGAGGGGCTCCATCTGTGGAAATCAGAAGTATCTGTTTCTAAGCTGCTTCATAATGGATTGTGTGAAGAGTACATTGGTGTGTGCGTTGCTGGCAGTATTATTGGTGTAGTCAACCAATAGTTAACGTATTACAACGTATTATAACGTATATATATAACGTATTATATATATAACGTATTACTTGCAAACATTTAGGATAATGGAAGTACACAATTGAAAGAAATATATAACACTGTGCAAGTAGTTTTTGGAAAAATTCTTACATATTGTACCTTTAAGGCCCAGACACACCAAACCGACATCAAAGAATTAGCAGCAACGAAAGCCAACTCTGGTTTACCCTGCATCTGGGCAAAAAAGTTGCCCTTGAACACAACAAAGACCACAGTCAACAGCTAACTTGCACGTTTTGCACCTGAATCGTTGAGGAAATAACTCTCCATACCAGCAGGTGGCAGTAGTCTGCATTTGTCATTCAAAAAGTGAAACTGGAAGATCAGTGCATCCCAATTTGCGTACTTATGCACTGTTCTATGACGTTTAGTTGTATAAAAAGTGCAAGTAGTGTGTTCACTGAAAATTCTAAATTAAAAAGTACACTTTAAATATCTGGATGATGCACTTATCAGAGGGGATATCAGACTGAGATGTTGAATTACAAGATAACCTTATAAAATTCATACACTACACGTATGAGTACACAAGTACATGGTGTATACTGCATAGTGTATTGTGCGTCACTTGGGACGCAACTATACATACTGCGAAACAGTATTTGCTTACCTCCTTGCTTTCTAGCTTTCTTTCATCACAGTTTTTCTTCTTGACGTGAACTAGTTCACTTATCAAAGTGGTCTCTCTCACGGACGGGCTTCACCATCGATTCAACATGCTCAATTGGCTGAAAAGCCGCCGATGGGGGACTGACTAGTGCCAATGGTGCAGAACACACCGCACAAAAAACTAGCTGACAGACGCTCAACAACAGTCTGACATCGGCTTGTATGTAATTTGAAATACCTCCATCCTCTAACCACCTTTTCCCCCCTTGAATAAGGTAAAGGTAAAAGGGACTTAAATGCGGAAAACTTTTATAAAAGGGTTCATTTGTCATTCAATGGAACTCTGAAGGAAAGTACATTATTCAGTTGCTTCACATTAAGATGAGTTAAACAAACAAAGAGCAAAAACAGCAGATCCCCGTGAGGACTGAGAAGATTTGACACGGCACAGCATGCAGAGACATTATCAATGTCTGAGCCATTAATCCAGAGATCCGGGAAGCCTCCTGGGTTAGGTTTTTCTGATCGTCTAGGTTATGAATCAAAGATGTAATCTCTGTTATTAGAGGTTACTCTTGCTCATATTGCATATAAATGACATGTCAAATCGCACACCTTGTTAGGCAAAGTTGTGCTCTTACTTTTCAAATCAGATTTATGATTATTGTTGGACGACACTTACATTTAGGGACCAACCAGAATATCATTCTATCACTAAGAAATCAATCACCAAGCAACCCCCCAGAATACCCTAGCAACCACACAGCACAACCACCACCCAGACCTATTAGTGACTGTGATTCAATACACTAACTACCACTAGATAGAACATGCTTTTTGTTTACAGGCAAGATTTATTTTATTTATTTTTTTAAATGCAAAAATTTAGTTTTTACTTAGTTTATAAATTATTTAGACAGAGTGGATAGACACCACCTTTTAATGAATTTAAATGAAAATTGTCTATTTAAAAATAGAGTTTTAATGAACTTTTATTTTATTTATTTTTTATTGTATGTCCAACTAACTTAAAAGATGTACCAAAATGAGTAAAATATGTAAAATGAGGAAAACATATTTACTTATTGGTAAAATTATCAGTATAACAATTACTTTTACTTTTTACAAGTTACATTTATTCATACTTCTTGATTATTTAACTTAAATAAGCCGATTTTACTTATTTTTGTATATCCATTGAACTGGTTTAAAAAAACGTGTGCAAACCTTACAAAAGAAAATGCGGCAAATTTATTTGACCTTAGTGACTCATCAGACTTTTTAATAACACACTAAAGAACAGCTTTTATTTTTGCTCACAGCATTCCAGGGATTCTGTAGATCTGTAAAAAGGCAGAATACACAGATGCAGCATGGGTAGAGAGAGTGTTTTCCTGTGCCCGGGTAAGAACCCACTCAGGTGTGAAATTGAAGATGAAACAGACATGCAGTTATAAGCACCAGGTACAGCGTGGCATTTTGGTTAGACAACTGTATATGTTTAATGCACAATTATAGTAGAAGGCACATCAAGTAAAAATACTACAACTTTAGTTTTAGTTTTAAAAAGTTAGTCAATACTTAGTCAATCCACTGAATAAAATGATATTTATTAAAATGAAAAAGCAACAATGACCATATTGGTGTAAATAGCCAGAAATATAATTTATAACTATATAATATAATAATATATAATATAAAACACAGAATCCCCCCCCCCCCCATACTTTTTTAAGCAAAACTGAATGTGTGTAAGCGTGCCTGTGTATTCAGTTGGGGGTGGGATACTGAAAATTATGAATTATTGAAAAGAATTTGCTCAGGCTGAAGGTCAGAAACTGGGAGAAGGAACTCCTCTTGATTAAAAATTCATGTTTGCCGAATTGTCTTCCAAGCTTTGTGCTGAGATGACGGAGATTTTTTTATTGAGTGCGCTCGATTCCACCAATGACGAAACAGATCTGAAGAATGAGGCCGGGTCAGGCAACACTTGCAAAATGGTTATTGTGTGATAAAACCATATCATGGTCTACTTACAACTCCCATATTACATTTTTAACATAATGCATGGAAATAAAGCAATCGTGTGCTGTCTCAGCACCACTCTCTTGCGTCAGCTCAGTGAAACTGAAAAATATGTCTATTTAAAAATGGTGGTATACAAACAGAATTTGCACAATGGAGTGAAGGCCCCGGGTAAAAACCCACCGGTGTGAAATTGTTGTGAAACAATCTCTTCAGAAACTTCCTTCTGACAGCAAACTAAATAAATAACAGAGATAATGAAACGCTTTAGTTGAACACCTTCATAAGATTCTGTTGAAGCCCATTTCTGCATATTAAACAAACAAACAAATAAATAAATAAAGGACTCTATTTCTCACAAACCCAATAGTCTTCCTAGCTTTGTTCGGGAAGCAGACACACTCTGTCAGTTTAAATCTAGACTAAAAACACATCTCTTTAACCTGGCATACACATAACACATTATCACTTTTCTATAATTCACATGTGTTACACATTGTTAGGCTGCATAAATAAGGTCAACCGGAACTGGGAACACATAATCAGGCCGGTAGGCAAAAAAGAATTGTGTTAACACAACCTATTTTTTTATATATATATATTGTGATGGAAACAGGTTTTTATAAATTACATATCCATTATTCTTCAAACATGCCATATTCCATTCAGTCTATATATCAAATAAAATGTTATGTCCTGTTTCTGAAAAAATACATGTTATTTATTTTAAAATCATACAAATGGTTACATTTGTATGATTTTAAAATACATAACATGTATTTTTTCAGAAACAGGACATAACATTTTATTACTCTCATACTCTCAGCCAGAAATACTTGTTCTTTTGCTTTGTGAAAATGAAGTAATGTATGGTCATGGTGGGTTTGGATTTGATCTGTCTCTGTCTTCTAGTTTGGTGGAAGAGAGACTCTGTGGCACTGTGAATGAACTCGAATGAAAGCGATTATGACTTTGATGAATGTTATTCATTATGCGTACATCAGCAGCTTTGAAGAAAAAGGACAAACTTGGAGAGAGAAAGAGAGAGAGAGAGAATGAACATTTGTGTAAGAAGGCAAGACAGATGAGTTGAAATTAATGAGGAAATTTTGTGATAAGAGAACAGACACTGACTGAAGAAACAGAGAACATAATTAAGGGATTTTTGAACTCTGTCAAAATAGAGGATATTCTTCAAATATTTTGCAATTATCCTAAATATGCTTCCCTTGTATACTGAGAACCACAAGGGGGAGACAACCATCCAACCATCAAGACAAGATCAACAGGCATCAGGCTCCTACATTTCAGTCACACCACTGGTGTTAGAACCATTATGGATTTGACATAAAAATATATAATATAATATAATATAATATAATATAATATAATATAATATAATATAATATAATATAATATAATATAATATAATATAATATAATATAATATAATATAATAATAAAAGTATTGTTTGAGACATTTAGCTGCAAGTTAGCAAGATTATATTGTTTTTTTATATATTGTTATGTCCATTTAATAGTTTGTATTTACTTTTTGTACAGATTAAACTTTTTTATCCAAATGTCAACATATTTTCCCTGATTTCTGCACAGTAACATCTTGATCAATGTCTAGTGTGAATATTAGCATATACAGTTTCACATCATGTCATATGAATGCTAATCATATAATTAGACAATAGATCAATCATGTAAATAAATCAATAATAGATCAATCAATCTTGCTTCCAGGGAATAAGATGCCACATATCAGAGTCCTGCACGGGTCCATTTTTGGAGACCCGCCCCCGCCCGTACCCGCAAAGTTCAGCACCAGATCCGACCCGTCACCCGTGATAATATCAAAATTAAATCCGCACCCGCCCAGACCCGTTAATATTCGGCCCGTTACCCGACCCGTGCCCGCGATAAATCACACACAAGCTAAAATCTATTGAGCGGTGGGGACGCGTTCATAGGGTGCGCTGCCAATAACGCACCTAAAAGCTGTCACAAAGAACTGGGAAAAGTAATGATTATTAATATGTCAAATATATCAAGGATACATTTCAATTGTTTATTAATAAACAAGTGTTTTCTGTGTCAAAGTTGAAGTTGACGATGCTGACTGACTCGCGATCTTCGCAGTAGTGAGCGCGCCAGAGAGAAAATCACATTACGGATTGCATAAGCAGAGAGCAGTCTGCTTTCTTTTTCTTTTATTTTTTTTTATTGTTTTGTTTAAAAGTAGACATTTCATGATTTCTGTTTCTCAGGTCTGTGAGGCAAGTAGCTTATACGCTGAGTTTCGGTTTATTTAAGAGACGAGCCTCAAGTTCACGCGCCCGCGCCACCGTGTCGTGATTATTGCCTGCTATAGCCTATTTACCTCCTATTTATTGAATCCAATAAATTGGTTGATGAAACATTGATTAAAATTAAGATACAATTAATACGAAACGAAATTCACTTTAAAGAAAGGTTTTCTACATAAACTTAATGAAATGTTCAAAATTATGTCTGCCCACTGCATTTGTCTCCCGATATTCGGGATCATCTTATCTTATTCATGCTTTTCACTTTTCATATAATCAACATGAAATTTAAAAAAATATATTATTTTATTTAAACATGAATATGAAACTAAATCGTTTTTAATGACAGGGCTACAACACATACAGTACAGAGAAATTTAATGTCGGAGCATTGCCGGTGAGCATTGTGGAGGGGGAGATAGGCTACGATTTTCGATCATTTATCAATATTATTTTGCTTGATATGCCAATTCTTAATATTTGGTGTTTTTAATGTTTGTTTGAGATCTCTGTGAAAGTTTTAATTGTAGGTTCGTGGCCCTGAGTGTCGCGATTTCGGTTTCATTTCGCATATTGCCTACAGCCCTTATAATCATAGATGACGCCACCGGTTTTTATTTAAAAGAAAGACATATGTATATATGTTTGTATGTAGGCCTATATATGGGCAATTTATATACACAATACTTACTAAAATATAATTAATATCATTTTATTGCATTTGTATTAGTTGTTTGAAGAGTAAAAAAAAAATCGGTAGGTCTTAACACAAGTTCACTACCGGCAAGTCGGTCGGACTAAAAAGGGGAAAAAAAAAAATTGGGTTGGTCCTAAATTGACAGGGTCGGTCGGGTTACTGCAAACAAGAATATTTTTAAGGACGGCCTGACTAAAACACATATTTGCGTATGTGTAATGGTAATTTAGACATACAAATATTGCACATATTTTTCATCCATTACCCGCCCGCAAGGAGTTCATTATCCGCCCGCATCCCCGCCCGTGAATTTTAGGAATGTCACAATCCACCCGTTTTAGCCACTTTTATGCGGGTACCCGCGGGTACCCGCGGGTACCCGACCCGTTGCAGGACTCTGCCACATATTCCCATCTCACTAGTGTTAGTATTGGAGAAACACCACACACACACACACACACACACACACACACACCAAACACACACACACACACACACACACACACACACACAGATGCACTGGATGGATGGATGGATGGATGACCAGATAGATGGATGGATTTTGAGTGGTTGATTAATTGGAAGATGGATGGATTTTTTGAATAGCTGACTGAATAGCTGGAGGGTAGATGAACAAATGAATGAAGAAACAATCAAACAAACAAATAGATAGTTGAATGAATGAACGAACGAACGAACGAATAAAACTTAGGTGATTTTATTAATGAATATGAATGGATAGTTGGATGGATGGATGATTGGATTGATTCTTTGAGTGAGTGATTAAACTGAAGCTGGAGGGAATAAGTGTATATGGATGGTTGAATTGATGGATGATTGGATAGATGGATTGGAATTAATTGGAAGATGGAGGTTAGATGAATAAATGAACAAACGAATGGATAACTAGAATGAACAAATGGATGGATCAATGGTTAGATGCTTGCATATAGAATATCCATGGGCTCTGCACACTCCTAACTCGCTCTTATGAGTCTTCATCTCCTCTAGAAGCCTGAGGTCAGTAAGCAACGCCTCGTGGCACCTTCACAGAGAGGCACACAATCACTTTCCAGAACGTTTTTGTTCACTGTTCCTTACTGGAGGAATGATCTTCCCAACCCTATCCGGAATGCAGAATCCCTGACAAACCCTGCTCTAGCTTGTACTATTCTAAACTATTCCTGAAACTGCCAGAACTTCTCATGTTTACTGTCTCTTTACGATGAATCGCTTGTTGTATTCCGCTTTGGATAAGAGCGTCTGCTAAATGACTAAATGTAAATGTGGATGACCAAATGAATGGATGAATGGTTGGATGTCTTAATGGATGCTTAGAAACATAACATTCTATATAACATGTGTGGCGAGCAGGACGAGGCTGAGGGCCGTGGGAGAACACTCATCAGTAATCACGCCACCGGCCTCACGCCGTTCTCCCAAGGCCCTCAGCCTCGTCCTGCTCGCCACACATATTATTCTGAATAACATTCTGTAACTTAACCTGACATAATGGAAAAAAAAATCACAAATTTGGTAAAAAAAAAAAAAAAAAAAAAAAAAACGGTTCACAGTGATAAAAAGAATAAACTTCTAATCCATAACCGTAGTGTAAAGTGAAATTCCGTGCTGGTTGAGCAGATTTCCGAGCGGTGAGCCAAACAGCAACACCTGTGTCCACTCTTCTCTTGCTTTATCTCTCCTCGCCAGCCTCGAGTTCCACCAAACAACCTGTAATCCTCTTAACTTCATTCACATAGCTCCATCTATCTGGAGCTGCTGCATTTTAAATACAAATTTAAATATCCTCATGACTTTCCTTGCCTGTTTCCCTAAATGCATTAGCAGTCATTGTCTGATTTCAGAGAGATTGTTTGCTCTGTTTTTTCTCTTAGACTGTGTGAAAGCGCTGGATCAAAGTCTTCCTGTCCGGAGTTCTGGGAAGCGGCTGACTCAGTGCTTGGACTTTCACGCACTTGATCATTTTGGGGGTGGAGATAATATGATTTGAATTTGATTTAATCGGCTTGCCTCGGACAAGTTGTGTCTGGGGAGGAAATTGATGATGTCTGAGGTATTAAAGTGCCATGACGCATAAATATATGAACACAAACGCGCACATACAGATGAGTTTGTCTCGTTTCTCATGACCTTGAATGTCCTCAGCTGTAGAGGTAGAGATAGCCAATGTACTTTACTATGGGAAATGAATGACTCTTCTGGTCTCTCTTTCCTTCAATTCTTGTAATAATTTTCTTTAAAGTCAGCATGAAATCTTTATTTTATTAATACACATTCCTGGTCTTATTGGGAGCGATTCATCAGCACCCCCCCCCCACCCCCCCCCCCCCAACCCAACCAAAAAAAAAAACCTTATCAGAATGTAACGGCTTACTCTGAAACAACTTCCTTTTCCGCTGACATCACTAAGCCCTCTTATTTCTTTACCACTCCCCTCCAACCCATGTCATATGGAGACCACTTCACACGACCCAGTCAATTACTGATGACTTTCTTTTCCTGAATATCCTGTTTCAGTTGAAAATGTGTCACAAATTGATGTTGATGTTAAAGAAGGATTTTAAAGGATCATATAGAAAATAGTAATTGTGTGACCGCAGCCGCAGCTTTAGCATTTATTTATAGTTTAGGGGGCGGGACCCTTCAGATTCTAGAGAGCGTTTGATTGGACAGAATATCTGATGCGCTTAGATAACCTTAAGGCTAACATATTCATTATAAAAACCAAAAAAACTTCAATTTAGATTTTGTGGGGACTTGAATTCATTTCAGCCATTTAGCCAATTTATACTGTTTTACTATACATCACTTAAAACATGTTGGCTGCATCCGAAATCGCACACTTCCCTACTATACAGCAGGCGAAAAACAGTGTGTGACAAAAGAAGTATGAATTCTGAAGTATGAAGTATGAAGTCTGAATTCACAGTACTCCAAAAGAGTAGACAAAAAGTACCCGGATGACCTACCACTTCCGACGAGATTCTGAAGTGTGCATTCGATGGACAGTTTACTATCCCATGAGGCCACGGGAGAGGATTTGTGAACGGCAGTGAAGTGACGCAAATGACGCTGGTAGGTCACATGATAATTACAACATGGCAAATGTAGTACGTCCAGATTACATTCATACTCCACAGACTCATATAGAACATACTTTTTTAGCAGTCGTGAAGTAATTAATTATTCAAATTAAGTACCTACTCCAGAGAGTATGCGATTTCGGATGCAGCTGTTCTCTCCAAACCTCCTCTCTCCAAAGTCTGAAAAGTCTCCAAATGTCTGAGGGTGAATTTAAAAATATCTTGAAATATTTTTCCGCTGTTTTACCTTTTTTTAAAGCTTGTTTTGTCTTATTTTAAACCATTTTAATTCATCTTAAGGCTCCCTTGGAAGTTTGCTGAGGGCCCCTAGCATGCCACGACCTCCAGTCGAGAACCACTGATGAATTCTATTAATTTTTCAATGCCGTGGAAGAAAGACTGTTACTGGAAACAACACAGTCTTTGGCTTATTGTTCTTGATGTGGGTGTACAGATGTGGCCAGTAGTTAGATCATGCATAAGTTCCAGGTCTTCCCCCTGGAAAACAATCAGCTTGTCTTTTGACCCAAACCTGCTGGACTCGGATCCAGACATTGGCATTGACTGCCACTTGCCCCTTCTCTACTACTGGTGCCCAGTGCCACCTGCACCCTTGATCCACTAGGGCAGCTGCCTCTAATGACCTTTCACCCAGCAGCTGCGCTCAGAACAGTCAGCACAGATATTATCACTGCAATCATGGGGACACAGAGAGCGAGGGAGAAACTGGGGCCCTTGATGTGCACACTGCTCCATTCACTACACCTGCCACCTTTAACACAAAGCCCTTATCTGAACAGGTTTCCTTCAGTATGCTGATAATGATGAAGAAGAAGAACAGCCCAACCAACAGTCATTGAACAAAAGTGGTTAAACATATAATGAACCTGCCGTCTTGGTGCTGGGTAACTGATGACAGGTGGGGTGAACTATCCCTTCAATTATCTCTACATTTACTCACCCTCATGTCATTCCAAAGCCCCATGACTTTTTTATTTTTATTTTTTATTTTATATGACTACTGGGTGTTTTAGTATAATTGAGATGCTATTATACACTGAAGAAAATGTTTATGGTAGAGAAATGAACATTCAATTCATGGGCAACAGCTCTGATGGACATTCCAGCAGTCAGCATGCCAATTGCACGCTCCCTCAAAACTTGCAACATCTGTGGCATTGTGCTGTGTGATAAAACTGCACATTTTAGAGTGGCCTTTTATTGTGGCCAGCCTAAGGCACACCTGTGCAATAATCATGCTGTCTAATCAGCATCTTGATATGCCAGACCTGTGAGGTGGATGGATTATCTCGGCAAAGGAGAAGTGCTCACTGACACAGATTTAGACAGATCTGTGAACAATATTTGAGAGAAATAGGCCTTTTGTGTACATAGAAAAAGTCTTAGATCTTTGAGTTCAGCTCATGAAAAATGGGGGCAAAAACTATAGTGTTGCGTTTACAATTTTGTTCAGTGTAGTTTTAATTAGTATTTTGAATTAGTTTAGTTTTATTCGCTTTTTTCATTTTAGTTAGTAAGTTTTACCCATTTTGATTTTGTTTAAATATGTGCACAGTATATATTTTTAATAATGTTTGTCAGTTGTAGTTTTACTTATTTTATGGTAACACTTTATATTAGGGTCCAAATCTCACTATTAACTAACTATGCACTAAGACTTTTGCCTCAAACACCTAATTACCGATTATTAATAGTTATTAAGGTAGTTGTTAAGTTTAGGTATTGGTTAGGATTAGGAAAGTGGAATAAGGTCATGCAGAATAAGGCATTAATATGTGCTTTTACTATAAACAGCCAATATCCTAGTAATATGCATGCTAATAAGCAACTAGTTAAATGTGAGAATTGGACCTTAAACTAAAGTGTTACCTATTTTACTTAGGAGAAATGCTACATTGGCAACTAGCTGAAAAAAATAAAATGTAAGTTTTTGTTGTATTTAATTTAATTTCAGTTAATGTTTATTTTATTTCAAATAACATTTTTTTTTATGGTTTTATTTTAGTTTTAACTACAATAACCCTGGTACTGACAACCCATCAGCCCCTCACATCCAGTTATATACTAGACAATTGTATTAGGGTTGCATTTTCCTAAATAAAATGATTTTACTCTACAGAAGCCACATCATGTGTTTACATAGACTTATTTTTTTAATGGTGCATTTATCTATTAAGAGAAACACAATGCAGGAAACAGCATTTCACATTGTAACTTTTTAAACTGAATTAAACAGTTTAATAAGAAGATACTTTTTAAAGACAGTACATTACGCGTTTACAGACAGGATCCATCTTGGAAAACAGTCTCGACTAATCGAGTCACGAACGCCGTGATGAACTATTCTTTTAAAGTCACAATGAAATAAAAAAAACTGACTTGTGTTTTTATGGAATATGGCAGTATTTATTATAAATTATGAAATCTTTTATCTTCTCTGATGATGTGTTTACTGGCACGAGTGCGGTACAACCTGTCAATCACATGAGATCACAGCAATAGCAAACCACAACCATACAACCAATTCCCCATGGACTAAATCAAGTCTCGCCCTACATTTCTTTCTTGAACAAGAAGCTGTTTCACTTGTATATACGTCACAATGGGGAAGAAGACTTTTGCATCTTCCGTTTCATGCCGACTTTAATCTACCAGAGGGCCATATTTTCCATTTCACTGATGCTGGCCAAAAAAGCAGAGTAAATGTCTGTGTTTGTGTGTGGGCAGTTCTTGCTGTCCTTCAGTGTCCCTGTGTCTGCACATGTGTGTGTGGCAGCGGGGGTGCTCGGAGGGTGAGCACATTTTCATATTCAACAGATATACAGGTGAAAGGCCAGAGACGCGTGACTGCATGAATAAACATTGTATCTTGGCCTGGCACAGTTGAGTCCGGTGAGCAAATGGCCTAAGTAATGCAGTCACACAATGCAACCAAAACCAGTGAACCAGAGAAACGTGGATGATTTTCCTTTTTTGAAGAAATAAAAAGGTGCTTTAAATGTACTGCTAGGCCCCTATTAGCTTGTCAGCAGAAAAGGAATAAAAGACATGAAATTATCTCTGCATGGTTGACTGCTCAGCCCAGACATCTGTTATACATAGGGCCAGTTAATTTGATACAGGGTCAAAAGAAAAAAAGAATTTTGTTCTAATTCTAAAGAGACAAACCCAATAGAATGTTGCAATAGCAACCTAATGTGGAGTGAAATACTTACACTTTGATTGTAAAAAGACATCTGTTGGGCTTGATGCAAGTTTAACACGACTGGCACACAAATACTGTACCTCTTTATTCAGCAAATTTGACAAAATCCAAATGATTAAGCAGTTTATTAAATACAGTTGGATTTTGTGTTCCGTTCCATGAGGATGTGAATGTGATCCATCCTTTCTTGTAGATAGATTAACTTATCTTCATAATTGCTACGAAAATATTCAGTACAGTAATCTAGACATTATTTATAGTTTCTATGTGGTTGCTGAAGTACTTGGAGGGGATTTGAGCACATTGCTCAACAATACAATGATGAAATTTCATACAGTATAAAGACGCATTCAAGTCCATCTTAAATGTAAAAAAAAGCTGGTTCAGCTAATTGCATTTAATGTCAATTTAAACTATAATGCATTTGTATTTAAAGTCATAGAACCGCGTACACTAAATGAGGCAAGGGTGTAGAGTTACATTCAAGCTATTTTAAGGCATGAAGAAATTTATTTTCAAGGAAAAATAAATGAGTTTTTAAATGAGTTTTAAGAGATACAATTATTGACTAAGTACAATTAACATGCAATTTAGTGTCCAAAAACTTGCACTTAAGTATATTCTTTTTAGAGAGAGGTCAGAGAGAGTTTGTCTATCCAGCATTTTTGTTGCTGTTTTCTCAGGCATTTTGAATTCACACCAAAACACTTTAATGGTAAATTGGTATTCTCGGCTTTACTTGATCTGGAGAAGGCCTGCAAAAGGCTGGCAGATGTGTTTCATAGACCAGAGACAGCACAGCGCATACTAATGTCTGATCAGGCAGAAGTCTGCAGATCTGAGCAAAATAAACACAGGCACCCTTTGACCCGAAATACATGCTCAATTCATCTCCGACAGAACTGAACATAGTGGTTACCTCCCAAGATTTGTGTACTAAAATATTTCATCAAGAGAGATAGAGAGATGTTTATGTGTGAAATATAGTGATAATGACAGGAAAATCTATGAAGTTAGAACTAACCATCGTAGTTCTGTTTTATGATTGTAGGAGATGAACTATCATATCTACTTTAGCCCTTTCCTCAATAAACTAAATAGGAGTGCGGATTCATCTGGCAGCTTTGCTTTATCCAGCATGGGTAATTACGAGTGTCGATTTTTTATTTTACTCTACCGTGTGGCAATGGATTGAAGAGCAATTGACTCTTTCTTTGTACAGCATTACAAAGAAATCTGAACACGGGACCATTAACCGCAGTATCGTCAGTGTCCTTCTCCGTTCTATTTCATTCACATTGTAACGCGCACACACACACACACACACACCAGTGACTGTCACTGTCCATTGGGAGTTTAAAGTAATAGCACTGCTCAATTAGGTGCCAAATGGCTTTCCAGGGATCCGTATTTTACCTTTAATGCCGCATACAGCTGGGGGAGCAGCAGAGAAGCAAGATTTCCTGTCAGAGAGAGACATAAGCTTTATATTACATTTAAGTTATTACTCCTACAATTCAACAGGAAGACACATTCATGCAATATGGAATGTTTCTTACCTCCATAAAGAGTGCAAAATCGAGTCATTGTGTTCTTAGTTGTGGCCATTAGCAGGAAGTCATGCATACACTTGAATGGGAGGAAATGGGAAGAGATTCATTAATATGCAGGACCCGTGGTCGCCTTTGAGAACCGGTCAAGACTGAAATTACCTGGGCAACTGTCTGGACCTGGTTATCAGAGGTCCGCCTTGAAGTCAATTTGTGGTTTAATTACTTTGTCATGCACCTCGAAATATTACTGTGATGTTGTATAATGGGATAATTCAAGCATAATGGCATATTTCTTACATTGGAGCCATTCAGTGAGACATGGAAATGGTACTTAATAAATCCAGGTTTATTCCAAAATCTATTACCCTCTGGGTTATTCTGTAACTTTTCAGCATATGTGCACAATTGTATCAAAATAGACTACAATGATGTAGGTCATAACATTTGTGAGCATTAAAAAAACCATATAGTCGAAGTCGAAAAACATACTGCCGGAAGTTATTTTAGACAATAAAGTTTTAAATGTGGATATTTTTCTTACATGAACATCGATTCACTTTAGAAGGCCTTTATTAACCCCCACAGAGATGTGTGGATTACTTTTATGAAGGATGGAAGCACTTTGATGGACTTCAAAACATTCACTGCCATTATAAAGTTTGGAAGAGCCAGGGCCCGGTTCCCCGATAACGCTCACTCTTAGCGTGCTAAGAAGACTCAAAAGATATATCTTACCAAAGTTGTTTATGTTCCTAAGTGTGTTCCCCGAACCATACCTTAGGAAGCTGCTTAAGATATACCTTCTTACGTGCGACGTTACCGGGTACTGTCTGTGGTGATGGTGCTGAATTGGTTGATATCGATGGCTCGAGAATCATTTATTCTCTCGTGCAGGGGCTGTTTATGTGAGAAAGCGGTGTTCTTTATAAAAGAAGCACTTCAGAAATAGTTGAAATTGCATTTATTAGGACTCATGGGATATTATAAAAAATAATCCAAACTATAATAGCCTATAATAGCCTAGCCTACATATTTTTAAATTGTATCATATATTGCTGCCATAATAACCATTTCAAATTTGTACGTGCTTTCTTCTCTTTCCCATTTTTGTTCGCTGAGGTGGAGCTGCGATGAAATATTGTTCTTGGAAATACTTTCCAGCGTTTCAGTAATAAAAGTGTAGGCCTACATCTCGGTGCTCGGCAATGATCAAAAAGGGTTTAAACAGTGGATTTTGAATCTCTTCTTGTAAACTCAGAGATGTGGATTCAGACGGCAATTAAATTACCACACGACCTGTTTGTCAAAAAACAGTAGGTACTAATTTCAGGGATTTTTACGCGGGTTGGGTGAGAAAAAACACTGATATTATGGATTCGGACGGCACTAAAATCACCGACTCACACCTATAAATGTTTAAAATACCATACAAGCCCATGAGTCAAGTCAAGTCAAGTCAAGTTTATTTATATAGCGCTTTTCACAATACAGATGGTATCAAAGCAGCTTCAAAGTATTAAATTAAAATAATACATCAGTGCTTGTTTCTAGTGGAAAACATCCACGTTTGGTAATGCTGATCAATAGTATTGTTGATTGATTAATTAAATTAAATTTCCCAAATATCCCCAACTGAGCAAGCCAAAGGCTTGAGAAACAATATTAGCGTCCGAATAGGACTTAACTGACAGTAGCCTATGCTTTCACTGGCCTTTAAAAGCGCTTTTTAATTTAATTAATAATATTGTATAATAATATAATTAAAAATCTAACAACAATCAGTGTAATGACAATTTTATTCTTTGCATGAAAGCACTTGAATTAACCTAACTGAATACTGTCTGGGTGTATTAAAACTTAAGAATTATATTTGTATAGATCTGCAACAGTGATAAGGTAAAGCTAAGAGTGGTCCAGACCAACCTTACGAAAGTGTGACTTACAGAAGACATACTTAGCGTACGAACGTGTCGGGAATCGTGCCATAACGTTAAGAGAGAGGTTAAGGAATAGGTTAAGAACTACTTAGCGATAAGAACGTTTTGGGGAACCGGGCCCAGGACATTTTTTAATATTACTCCGATTGTATTCGTCTGAAAGAAGAATGTCATATACACCTAGGATGACTTGAGGGTGAGTAAATCATGGGCTAATTTTCATTTTTGGGTGAACTAACCCTTTAACAGAACAGTTTTTGTAAAGGTACATTTATAGAACAAAAGCAAAAAAAAATTTGATTTGAAAAAAAAGAAAGTGTTTTGCTTCAGGCGGAACTGACAGAACAGCAGTTTCTTTCAGTGTTTCCCCTCCGATTGGACTAAAACACTGTGTTCGTGGTCATCCAGTTTGAAATGTTGACAAACACAGAGGTTTTTCAGGTTTTTCATCATGCTGCTCTCTCCATAATTACGATTCTTTGCAGCCTACAGCTGGATCATTCACCGGAAACTGAAAGTCACTCACTCCCACTGAACGTTTACTCTTTCCACACCATTACAACTAAAAGTTTGCTAAGAAGTATTTCCTACTAAAGCAAGGTGGTATGGGTATCCATAGCAGACTGATGGGAGTGGCCTTGGACAGCAACACGCCCAGTGCATTATGGGTGTTGAAGTTTTCAACCTATTTGGTAAAATGGAAGACAACAGCCCTTTCCTCTGCTTCTCCAGTCAGATAGCATCAATTTCACAAACGTTTTTGCCTTTCTACTGTATAGGCAGCCAAGTTTTATTGTCCATTCTTGTGCATTACGCAGCTGTTACGCACCTCTTTATGAACTTTTTGAAGTATCAAAGTTTTAGTTGTATGGGCTGTCAATGGATGGACAGAAAGCTCTCAGATCTTCATTTATGTTTTGAAGATGAACAAAAGTCTTACAGGTTTGGAATGACATGAGGGTGAGTAGTTAATGACAGAATTAATTCCTTTTTGGGTGAACTATCCCTTTAACAAAATAAAGTACAAATATAAAAATAAAAATAGCTGTAAACTTTTATAAATATATATATTACGTGAAAGCTGAAAGAAAAAATTGGCAAGGCCATTATACACAAGTTAAGTCACCCAGCGTCCTTGAAAGCTGATCGTCTCTGTCAGAAAGCACCTGGACTTTGAAAACCCAAAGGTGAGCCGTGTGTGTGTGTGTAGTTTTAGTGCCTAGTTTTCAAAGTCCAGGTGCTGTCCGACAGAGACGATCAGCTTTCAGGGACTCTTCTAAAGTTACTTCTGTAACTTTACTCACTTGTACATGATGTCCTTGCTAATTTTTTCTTTCAGCTTTCAGAAAGAGCTTGCCAATAAACTTCATAAAACAAAAGTACAATCAATCTCTTTTTATTCAAAAGAGCACGGATAATCCTTTTTCAATGAAATAGCCCCTTTAGTGCCGCATATACCCAATATACTTGACATTCTGCCCTCGGAAGAGATTAAACAGCACGAATAGGCAAAAAGATATTTCCCAGAATACAACAGCTCTCAAAATGACACAGCGTATGCAGAATGTAATTTCTTCTTATTTCTTTCCATCAGCTGGGCAAAGACATATTCAATTTGACACAAATGATCTCTTGTACCCTGACTGATCATCCTGGGGGTTTGATCCGACCATCTCTTCTTCAAACTGTCTGTAACACAGCAGCTTGTCTATAGGTGCGTCTGATAAAAATATTAGATTTTTTTCTTATGAAGTCAGGGGTTCGACAACATATCATTCCAAACTAGACCGCACAAGAGGATCAGCTCTGTACAAAATACATTCTCTCTGAAATCCCTACTGAAGACTCATCCATCCATCCACCCAAGACACATCAAAAATGGGTGTTTTTTCCGAACCCCATATCCAGCACGTCTAGATCAATAATGCCTAGAAAAGTTTTTAAAACCCAGCAGACACCCTGGACTCCTTGAATTTACAAGAAAGATCTGGCGAAATCTCATTCATGTGCCGTAATTTATTTACAGCCGAACACAGTGAAGTCTTACTACACTGAGCCTCAACTGCGAGAGCCATGAGGGACGGCAAGGATTAATGGTGCTTCTTGGGTCATGGGTTTTCAGTTCAGCAGTCACCTGTCAGATACAAAAGGAAAGTCTCAATAAAATACTTGATTTAAGCCTTTGCCTGTGGCCACAGGTCGAATTTGGCTTTATTCCACCTCAGCATTACACTCTGCAAACATGTACAAATGAAGTATTACTAATGGCAAGTCAGAGCATTTTGTTCCAGATGTAGCTAAATATGCTTTAGCTTTGTTTTACTGAGCAACGATTAATCAGAACGTTAGATTCCACAAAAAGCTGAAGAGACAGATATGGAATGTCATTACAGTTCTTTAAATGTCCAGCACTATTTTTAAAGAAACAGTTTACTCAAAAAATCTACTCATCCCCATGCCATTCCAAAATCATTTGACTTGTTTTCTTTTGTAGAACTGTAGAACTGTAGAAAAGTTTAGCTGAATGTTAAGTAGCTCGTAATGCTCATGTGCTCATGACTCGATTTCAACTGCAAAAATTTGCAGAACAACCGAAAATCAAAATTCATTTTTGGGTGAACAATCCCTTGAACTTCATCATGATCATGTAGGATTCATGTCCCTACCTGCTTTTTTGGATGTTTGGTAATACATTAATTCCTCAATATTACAATGTCATAATAGTTTCACTGTGGATTTTGACTGATGATATGGTAATTACATGCTATAAGGAGTCTCTACATGCAGAGATAAATGTGCTGCTGTCTAAGAGATGGAAAACCTAAATGTTTGTGTGTCTGGCCACAAATCCATCCAAGCCCATTTTCTTCCACGGTGTTCACCCTAGCAATTAATTATGCGTTATATCTACGGTAGGCTAAAGTAACCTTGTTTTTTTACGAGGAAACTCATACATGCTGACCTATGTGTGAGTGGTCTTCCCATATAAGATGCATGTGTTCTTTCAAGGGCAGAGGACAAGAAGAAAGATTAATGGATGTTTTAAATATGTCATCTTATGGAAGGACATGCCTTTTAATAATCCTTCTGCATAACAGAACAAGAATATTGTGGCAGTACTATAGGTTATAAGATCTGTATCCTAATATGGTATGCATAATGTCGTATTCTACTATATTCTATACTTTCTTGTGGCAGTTTTTTTTTATGTTAAAAAAAGAATGTTTCTTGCTCCAAAAATAGTTATATTTTTTTATGACCATTTTCCACCCGCTGACCCTGAGGTTGTCTTTGATACTGTACTTTTAAGATCCACAACAAGAAAGATTTGAAAATGAATACATGGACCCGTAACATCACCCTAAAAGCATTTTAATAGACCAATTTGCAGAATGTGTAATGTAACTATGAAAATAGTTATGGACAGAGCTCATATATAAATATATAAACAGAAAACAATAATATATAATTATAAATATGAAATTTGATGTAAAAATATATTTTTTATAAGCATTAAATATGTTATAAATTTTAATCAGCATTTAAACTTACATTTTAAATGCAGTATATTATAAATGTTATAATTTCTATATAGCTACAAAACACATATTTTATGGGGATATTCCATAGAAATAATGATTTTTATACTGTACAAACTGTATATTCGATCCCCTATTCTAACCCTAACCCTACCCCTAAACACTATTACAGCATTTTTACATGTTCAAAAAACATAACTTAGTATGATTTATAAACTGTTCACTTGTATTAAAATGTCATGATTAGGTAAACAAATGGGTACATTTTAAATTTCACTTAACTTCTAAACTTTAAAAAGGAAAAACGGGCAATTTATTAAGAAATATTCATTTCATTCATAATATTTCTTCTGGTTCTTTCGTCATACTTGGAATGAAAGGTGGAATGCATTGCTGTTTTGCATGCATACAGAAAATCACATTCAACACGTACATACCGCAAAAAAACTATATGAACAGAAAATTAGCATGCCTAAACAAACCCAATGTAGACATATCTTTGTAGGACTTATAGAAGGAATTTGGTCACTAAATCAGTAGAAACTTTCCTGAAAAAGCACCCCAGAGCGAGGAGGATGTTGCTTTCTTCCAAGCAATGACAACTTACAAAATGAGTTACGAAAGGACTCATTACAAGATGGCAAAATTTACTGCACTGCATTTCAAATTCATATCTTTACTGGGAGGCGTATATCGACACTGTGTGCGATACTCCTCTAAGGAGCTTTAAACTGCAGCAAAGTATGGGCTTCATTATATCTCCTCCTTCCTCTGCTCATTCTCATCACCAATGAATATAGTTATAAGAAAAGATTTACTGGCCAAAGTTGTCGAACGAGGTGAGTGCACTGCAAATTGGCTATGAAACATTGGGCTTCAGATGAGCACCGACAGCTTGTTGTGAATGACACAATGAAATGAATTTGTACTGCCAGCTCAAGGCGCCAACTAATTAGCCTAGCAAGGCAGCTTTTATTTCCTGGCTTTGTCACTGAGAGTTGTTTACCGCCGAGTCCCACAAGAACGGCAACTTATATTATCTTGTGGCGGATATACGGTAGAATTATGTGCTGCTGCAGTAGGTGTGATACAAAATACTGTAGAGTAGAAATATGAACAAGAGAAAGGCACAAAGACACAGTAGATGTTGCCAGTGATTGAGCGGAGCATTGTGGGATAAGTAAATTTATTTAAATTGACTTGTGGTTATTATCACTTGATCAGAAGTTACTCATCAGATTTTCTCATTACGATACAGAGATGAATTATCAACCTAACCACAAAGGCGTTTATTTTTCCACAGCAGAACACACTTTAGACTTTATGTTCACTATTTTCCACAGCTGCGGTTCATAAATCATAAAGTACTGTCAGAGCCCTCTCTCGTCTGATGCTAGTGAGTTTTTGCAAGTTTACACAATGGGCCAGACTAAACATGTTACAAATCATGCTAATGATCGAGTGTATTATGACATTCTAATGCCCTTTCGTGATATAAGAGTGGTACCAATTGGTATGAGATTATTTATAGTGCTTACAGGGCAGGGCAGGGCAGCAGTAGATTTATATTCCTCAAGCATTTTTTTTTCTTAACCTCTAAAGCTCAGTATTAAACTTCTGCACTAAGCGATTTCTGAGAAACACTGTTGATTTTTGAAATCAACTCAAACAAACACATCCCTCCCTTCATTGCTCCACCCCCAAATACACAAGCACACAATGAGAGAGTGGGTGTCTCATTATCATAGCTGAAGAGAAGCAAAATAACGCTTCGCAAAAAAATAAAGCGAAGATAAACGAATGACAAGGAAGAACTCCCCTGGCAAACTAACGAACACGATGTGATTACGATTCAGGCTGAAATCAGAAATCAGATTGTGGATCGGTAGCATTCAAATATTTAATCCATTTCCTTTTGCTTGAAGATCAGATTCATCAGGCCAGTAAGCAAAGGGTACATTTTTGCCATGTACCGCAACCATTCATAACACAAGGTTTGGAAGATGGATGGCCTGATTCATTTATAGCCGCCTTTACACTACACAATAACAATGTGTTGATTCTTTCAATGTGCAACTGACTAAAAACATTTTTTTTATTCATGCTTAATCTAAATGTTAAATTCTCTGAACCGAGAACAAACAAGTTCAAGGAAATTTGTGGTCTCTTGTCAGTTGTTTCCTTTTCAAAGTTAGTAGACCCAGCAGTCTCACACATCTTTTGTCCTCATTTACAGGTAGAGCGAGTAAACCGTGCCTCTCTGTCTAAAGAGACCCAGCAGACTCTTCCATCAGAGTTTGCTGACACAAGCCTATGGTTCGTATACTCACACAACCACAAGGGCACTGCCAAATCACTGCAGGATGGATGGCCTGTCATAGAGGTCTACATAACAAAAACGTCTTCATTCATTATATACGTTATACACATGCACAGACACTGTGATGAGCACATAAATATGTTGCTTGTATTGGGTATCAGGACAGACACAAGTATATCTCCTTCCTATGGAAGCTTGTAAAAAAAGTAAGTTCGACTTTTTAATTCAGAATTCTGACTTTTTTCTCACATTTCACCCTTCGCCAGGAGTTTGATTGACAGGTGATCTGACCAATCATAACGCAGTATCCGCCATTTTGTCCAACAAACAAACCATACAGGCGAGTTAGTAGATTAACGTCGTTGGACTTCAACTTGAAAAATGGTGTCTATTGACGTCTTTTCCTGAAACAACATACCTTCTGATGTTCATTCATGTTTATTTCGTGCCATAACTAGCAGGAAGAGATGACCGGTTCATGTGCCGCTTGAACTGAGGCATTAGAGCAATCGGTCATGACACATTGAAGAGCCACAAAACAGTATTTATTGTTTGAATTTCTTAAAAAAATGACAAACTTTGTTTCATACCAAAGGTAACCTGGTCTGCCTCATCTTTCGGTGCGTAGCAACTTTATATCTCGTAATTCTGACTTTATTTCTCGCAACTCCGAGTTTATATCTCACAGTTCCGACTTTTTTTCTTTCAATTGCAAGTTTATCTCACAGTCATGAGAAATAAAGCCAAAATCGAGAAATGTAAACTCACAATTCTGTCTTTTTTTTCTCAGAATTGTAAGATATTAACTTGCAATTGCAAGAAAAAAAGTCGGAACTGTGAGATAAAAAGTCATAATTTTATTATTATTATATGGAGGAAACAAGTTTCTATACCTTTGCTTTATCTCTCACATTTTAAATAATATATCTAAAACTCCAACTCATTCCAACACTATTTTAAAAAAAGAGACATGATAAGGCATTCACACTACACAATTGGGACTCTGTTTAATATGTCTTTTGGTTTCAAATGCAAGACTGATCATGAGCTTTCCAGTCATTGAGCAATTATATGCTAGATAAATATGACATAAATGTTATGGAGTGAGGGACTTCCCCAGCACACATAGGTAATGTTGAGTTTGCACATTGCTAAAAGCCTTCATGGTTGTTGATTTCTATCCACAAACTTTCATCAACATTTCCATGACCTCTATAAAAGTTTGGACGCTCGACAAGCATTAAAATGGGTCAAACTGAGTTCCTGAACTTTTGGAAACTTTGTTTGGCTGGAAATACAAGCTAAAAGAAATACAATCAAAAAGAATGATAATCTGACTTTCACTGTTCTAATATTCTTAGGTGGGATGGGGTAGGGACCAATGGTTGATTTTCTCTAAAGTCGATGAAACATTTTATTGAACGATTATCTAAAGATGACACAAAATGAGAATACTTTGTAACTTTCATTTTAAATACACAATGCTATCAAAACATCATCACAATATATGACAAATATAATGTAGGTTATAAATATTAAAAGGTTGTATTGTGCTCTCTGAACAAAGATTTTGTTCATAAATGTCAGTTTTTTATATTTTGTGATTCCATACTATTTAAATATAATGTCAATTGAATGAGCACATCAGAATCTGGCAGAAGTAGTAGGTCATCCGGGGACTTCTGTTTTTCGAATACTATGTATTTGGACATAGGCTACCACTTTTTGTTGGCGTACTCTTTTTCGCATACTAAGTAGTAGGGAAGTATAACATTTTGGACGCAGCAATTGTGTCACTGCAGCTGCCTTTAAGCTCTGGTTGAGACGCATATTTATGACTATACATGCGTACTGGCTGGTCCAGACTGAAAAATTAATGATTAGAAACAAAATTCATAGAGTAGTTGTTGTCAGATGTCATTGGTGATCTCAAATATGAAATTTAAAGGAGCCGTATGTAAGATTGTGGCCAAAACTGGTACTGCAATCACTTTCAAATTACTGTAGAGCGGTGTATGTTATGTACTGTTACCATGATTTCTTAATGTCTAGTGACATATCAAGGCCATTTTATGATTAATTGAAATACATTTCTTACATACAGCTCCTTTAATCATAGGCTTGGTGAACAGTTTTGGAGAATTTGATGTTTCCCCATTCAAAAAGATAGGAGCTGTACTTATAACTGAAATAGCTGCCCAAGAGGCATTTCAAAATGGCAGACGAGTGCAATGACTTGCCTCAAAGGGACTTTGATGGAATATATCTTAGCAAGCTAATCAGTTAACACAAGAAAAAATCTTTACGCTATATAAAAATATTTGTAGCATTGATGCAAAATTATGTAACAGAACACTATATAGATTGACAGAAAAGTGTCAGAAAAATATACACTTCTGATCTGAAGTCAAAGCCAACCAAGAAATGTTTGATACACGTATGTATGTGGATCTTTTTTCCTGGGATATAGTAGAAATGTTCAAAAGACAAGTTATCCTGGTGCTGAATACAACTTGTGTTAAAAAAATGTAGTTTAAAAGGTGATGCAGACAAAATTTGCAGAGTAACTACCCCCTGGGAATTACGTTAATGGCTCTGGCAGGACAGTGGATATTTGAAATAATTTCTGCACCATTAGCCTCACCAAACATGCTGTTTTGAGCCGGTCAGGATGCTCAAAGAAACAATTCTCAATTCGCCAGCGGGAGAGGGAAAAATGTGAGCCCCGTGGCTATTATCTTTTTTTCCATCGCTTTAAAACGAAAACCAAAATTCATTGCACCACTAAAAGCCCTTTTGATACTGATCTTTCACAAATACTTTTGTGCAGTAACTACTTCAGCATTGAGTGCACAATGGATTACCTACAGTAGCAGTACCTTTTGTGGCAGATGCTTCTTAGCTGAGGGGTCTTCCTGCCGAGGAAGAGAGAGATGAGGGGGTGGGTCACAGAGGGTCCAGAGAGAAAAGCAAAAAAGCTTTGATCGCCCTTCCTTCCCTCAGGCGGTGTTCTGCTTGAGCACAGGTCATTACCATAACTAATATATTTCTTGCACCCCCCTCCCACTATGCATCAGGTTTCTGTGAGGCTGTCATGCCTTTGAAGAACAAGTGTGCACACATTTTGTTACATTTGAGTAATGCACCACAGTAAAGCCATCTTTAAATTACTCTTTACTATTAAATCAAAATTTTTCTCAAATTTACATTTCAAGACAGTTCAACACTCGTACTTCAGCAATAAAAAAAGAAACACAAATGTGATGTTTATCTAAAGTCATTTTTGCTTAGTATGGTTGAATTGGATCATTGAAGGTCAGCAGCAAAGACACTGGTTAATAAAGTGAGATTAAATACATAAAGACTGTTTGTATTATTTAACTTTTTTATTCATTTTGTGGAATACTGAATCTGTTTTTGCACAAGTGAGATGAGTAAATGCATGCTCACATTTAGTCTTGAACTACAATAACCATCATGTTTACAAAACGCACACAACACCTCTGCACTTACTCCTGATTTCTCTCAACATGGGCACAGGAGAGCTATAACAAGAAATGGGAGAACAAAGTAACTTGCGTTAGTTATTTGAAAAGGTAAATTGTAAATTTAAAAGTAATGTGTTACTTTACTAGCCATGTAAACTCTCCGGGCCTACTCAACCCACTCTGAGCTGGACTCTAACCTGTGTCTCTGGCATGGGAGGCGGATGCGCTAACAAGGACATTAAAGACCACAGTCTCTAGCGTCAGTCGCTAGCGTGCCTCTTGAGGCTAGGGGATTGAGGTTTACACGGACAGCTCTTACTAGCTTGCCTCCATTACAGTTACATGATAAAAAGTAATCGGATTACATAACTTGTGTTACTTGTAATGTGTTACCCCAACATTGAATACTATTGTGTAAAGTTCTGATGTGAGGCAACTGTTGAAGTCACAGAGCAGAAGCGATCCATGGGGATGGCCTCAGGGCTGAAGAGATAAGAAAGCAGGACCGCTGTCCCTTCATTCATCTGTATTACACTGGAGCACAGCGCTGAACCATCCATTTGCCTCCCTGAGTAACTCTGTCCTCAAGAACTCCACTGTTGTTTCTTGCTAACAGGCAGAACACAGCACATTAATGCCCGACACATGCATTATTGATGGAGGGCAGGAGCTGATAAGCTTGTTGTAGCTGCAGGCTGCTTCTTCTACACAGAGGGCCAATTAAAAGCAACCCAATTCATGGCCTCATAAAGCTTTTGGTTGTTCAGGGACGGCTGATATACTCACTCAAACAGATGGATGTGTAGAGGTACCCAACAGAGGCATCCAAGTCTAGTATACATATATACACACTAGTTGTGTTGCAAAGTGTGCTACCTAGGCAAGATTTATAGGCATCATAGGCATACTTCTGACCCAAAGGCTAAAGAAGTTATGATGACTTATACCTTGTTTTGAGAAAAGACAGCATTGAATCTTTCTTTCACAGATAAGGCTATCCCATCTTTAATTCAGTACTGTGGCAGTTCCTGTAGCTCAAGGCGTATTGCATGATGCTAGCAATGCCAAAGTAAATGCACTTTTTTCTCAGCTTGGTGTGTTGTGTGTATTCAAGCATCAAATCTATACTAGAATTAACTAGCATTTTTCAGCATACAGTGCTAGCCACACCAAGGTCATGTGCTCGATTACCAGGGAATACACAATCTGACAAAAATCCCTTGAATGCATGGCAACTGGCTTTGCATACAAGTATTTACCAAATAAAAACAAATAAGAATTAGCAGTAGAAACCAGCTTTATCTAATTAAATGCACTTTTATTTGCATATGCTTTGTGGGTTTTGTGCTTGTTAGAACACCAAACAATAGCTTAGCAACATCCTAATGTAACCCCTCCAGTTTTACTTGCACTGCTCTGAGCGCGTTTCGAACCGGCGTTTCCGACATGGGATGTGGGTGCGCAAACAAGGACACTAAAGACGGGCTGGCTCTATGCGCCTCTTAAGGCCAGAGTGAGGATTACCTGCACAGCTCTTTACTTGCTGGCCTTCATTACACCCACCCCTCAAAACGTCACTCTCATCCGGGTCACGACACCAATGTAAACCCTCTGGTTCTAATTGCACTGCTCCGAGCGGGATTCGAACCAGCATTTTCTAGATGCATGGTAATTTGCTTTAGATATCATATTTAAAAAATGTAAATCGAGTTTTATCTAATTTTACAAAAAATCTTTATTTTCTTTGAACTAATTTGCTTGGGAACATGCTATCTTCACTGGAAACAACCTGTATTTGAATCAATTGTGAGTGGATTTTTCTTTTGATTCGAGTTTCTTGTGAATTTCCTGTGAGAATTATTGTGACCATTGCTGGGTTGCTGCCCACGAAGACCATTTCAAAGTCTTTCTTGAGGTTCCATTTAAGTTAAGATGCTGCCTTGAAAGGTAGAAGCCTATGTAGACAGTGAGGTCTGTCAGACAATTTGAATTTAATAGGTCTTCTACTAAAACACACACGCACACAAATCCATAAGGTCTGGCCCTTTCACAGTGTCCAGTATGATGCATTATCACCTGGCTCCCCGTCTTTCCTCCTCATACCTCAAACCCAAAACAGGTTGAGGGAACGGCAGTCCCTACGGACCACTGTTACTCCTGACACAAGCAGCTCACTGACAGCTCCAACATGACCTCTGACCCAACAGCACACTGGGGCCTAAGCAGGCGTGTGTTGGGGGAGATTCTTTGGATATGTAGGGCTGATCCCTGAGACAGGAATCTCACTGGGCTTTTGGACCTTTAGGGAGCATGGGGGGTTGAGGTCTGAAGTGGATGGAAATGTGTGCGTATATGTGTAGGGGGTCCATGGTGCCTGTAATTCGTGGAGCACTGCATAAATCATAAAGGGTCAGGGAGTCACAGCAGTCATTATGGCGTTCCCTTGGAATCAAGCCCAGGGCCAGATTATCCATCCCACAGAGAGACTATCCTCAGTGAAGAAAGAGCCTTTTCCAGATCACTACCAGTGAAAACAAACAGCACTTTGATTACTTAGACATCTCAGAGAAAGGCGACACACTGAGAAAAACTAATAACGGCATGATACACTCTAGCAAGTGAATTTAGCCGCTCCTCTGAATCATCAGTAACTCTTCATTTTAAAATATTCATGAGGTCAGATTGCTTACCAATTCACACACTGAAATAAGCCTCCACTTACATTTGTACAGCTAGCTTATCAATGATTCGGAGAGGGCTCTGCTAGTTTTAGATCATTTGGATTGTTAAAGTGTACTGCAACATTATATGGCATAGATTGCTAATAATACTGGATCATTCTTATGACTCGATCATTACAGTGCTTGCAATAGTATTATTGGTGCTTACTAAAGGAAACATCACTACTATGATTGCTCATACTTAGGGTTATGGATTTGAATAAATCCCTGTTGCTAAATATTAAACTTTGGTGTGTAATTCTTACAGAACCATTGCTACAGACATGAGTGATTAAATTGCAGCTTGTTGAGGAGAAGTGTTGCTTTTCTAAATGACTGGACAATTTTTGTTTGCGAATACCATAGTGATGGGCTGTTTTGACTTGGGCCAACATGCAGTCACCTAGCAACAATTTAGAACAACCTTGCAAGCATGTAACAATTTACTAAAATTACACAGAATACCTTAGCAACCATTGCAGAATGCATGGGCATGCTAACATTTTCTAAAGTACTACTGTTCAAAAGTTGGGGGTCGGTAAGCTTTTTAATTTTTTTTTTAAAGAAGTATTTTATGCTCACCAAAGCTGCATTTATTTGATCAGAAATACAGTAAAACATTAGAGTTATGAAATATTATTACAAACTGAAATATCTGTTTTCAATTTGAATACATTTTAGAATGTAATCTATTCATCTGATGGCAAAGCTGAATTTACATGTCACATGATCCTTCAGAAATCATTCTAATAAACTGATTTGATGCTCATTAAACATTTCTTATTATTATCACAGTTGAAAACAGTTGTGCTGCTTAATATTTTGTGAAAACCAAAAAAAAAAAAAAAAAAATCAGGATTCTTTGATGAATAGAAAGTTCACAAAAACAGCGAATTTAAATATTTGGTCTATTCAAACAGTAAACGCTGCACAATAGCAAGTGGAAATACTGGTTTAATTCAGCCATAAATGTTTGAACCAGAAACTGAGTCAGAAGAAGAAGTGGAAGAATGAATTATACAGGCTCGTATACAAGTCGACGTATCAGAATGGTAATGTGTTTTATGTATTGCTCTCTACAAATTCGGACAAATAACGGTAATTGATATGGTTAGCCTTTTGCTCGACTATGTTATCATAGTCGTATCATATCATGTTATCAAACGTCAGTGAACGTCAGTGGAGAAAGCCATATAGTTCCTCATAACATCGTAATATACATATACTGTACATAATTCACCAGCTATATTGCTAAATGTACCCCATTTTTCATATCAACAGAAACATATACCGGGATAACCTGGCTTCTCTTATGAACAAGGTAGGCTTCTCTTGCTTACAAGGTAGTGACGTCAGAAACACCAGCGTTTTCAAGACGGTCTTTTGTTCATTGCAGTTTTAAGGAGAAAATACTCAGCAATTGTGTTGACTTATGAATTTGCCCATAGTTTATCTTAAAGCATTTTAAAAACACCACATAGACATCTAAACAATATTAAAAACTTGATTTTCACTACAAGGGGTCTTAAAGAGAAAAGCTAAGAAGTCAAGGTGTAAGAAATCTCCAATCAACAGATGACATTGTGTTAGCTAATATTTGCATGCTGTACTCCAATGGTCGTCTTTCTTTTCTTTCTTGCATTAATTTGCATATTGATTTCTTGTTACATTTTTGCTCTAGGACGCAAGCTACCTCTGATTACACAGAAAACCTAGCTATGCTTAAGGATATCTTCATGCGTTTCTACCAAGCCAGGATCCACTTGTAAGTCTCCCTGAGGTGTGAGCAATGAATGTGAGTCTATATTAGTGTGTCTGTGAGAGGTGATGGATGTAACTGTTAGATACCACAAAGGGTGAAGACTCAACTTACCGGCTGTCCTTACAATCGATGGGTTTCCTTGGCCAGCACAATCTTGACTTCCTCCTGAAGCGGCTAGCTTTCAGTTTCTCAATCATGTTAGATTTGACTTAAAATACATCAAGGGAGCCAAAGCCTAAAACCAACTTAGCAGCAAGCTAATTCCAGTGAACATATACCCTCAGTCTACATGGACGTTTTGTAAAACAGACAAAAACTTGAGTGTTTGTAGCTGACTGCTGAATTAATTGTCAAGGACACAGTATGATAAATACAGGCAGTCCCCATACGACTAAAGTGGCCCATATTCATCATTCATTGAAACAGCCTGTGTCACAAGAAGCCCTCCAGGGAACTTAGATCTTTGTGCTTTACTATAAAGGCTACTGTACAGTACAGCGAGAAGAACAAATAAATATAAAAATGATCTACTGGTGTTGTTGTAATGATTACAGATTTGGAACACCCAGCAGAATCATGAACTTTGTGGGCCTTCATAAATACACGTGAATGTGTTTGAGCTCATATGTGTGAGAGACATTTTAAGTGTGTGTCTGCGCTTGGAGGAGGGGAAAAAGTGTGGAATTGACTTTTCCTTCCACGTGGAGAAAGGTAATCACTCATTCTGAGTGGCAGGTGTGTTTTTGTTTGCCGTGCGCAAGGCCAACACACACACACGCACACGCACACACACACACACACACACACACACACACACACACACACACACACACACACACACACACACACACACTTAATTCTGTTATTTTAGCCTTCCTATTCGTAATAATTAAGTGTTCTCACAGCCCAGTGATCCCAGTTGAAATGATGTATGAATTTTAGGGTATTTGCACGCTTCTGTGAGTGTTGTGTTGTATCCTTCGGGGCAGGGAACTATTTGCAAATTTCACTCAGGGTACAATGAGATGTGTGCTGGAACATTTGCTTTGCTTGTCACAGTGGGGGTCTACACTGACATTAAATTGAAATCACATGCTGTAAAGGAGAAACTTCGACCAAATACAACCTAAAAACAAAATTAATCTCTTTTTATGTCCTCTACACAGGCACAGATTCTTTGTGATAAAATAAAATAAAATTTCATTTTGTTTCTTTAAATGGGTTAATTTTATTTATGCATGTATGTACAGTATGTACATCACATTAAAATGATTTTGAAAGCTGTTTATCATGTATTCATTTATTGCGTGTTATGTAGATTTGAACAATATTACTCGTGTCCCAAACCAAAACTTCAATTATTACACAATAATATTTAAAAATGTTAATATTTATTGTGTGAAATTACCCTATTTACAAAATGACAACTGTCTGCAGTAAAATCAATGTAATTCAGTTTTTTTGTGTGTTATTTCAACTGTAATTTTATAAAAATGTAATTAAATTATTATTTCACAGCGTTTTCAAGATAAGTAAAATGATATGCTAGCTATGAAATTAACTTTAGTGAAATAAAGTTTTATTCCCAAAATAAAATGTTAAATAAAAACGGTAACACTTTATTTTACAGTTTCCTTAAATATCTTACATGTACTTACTTACTTAAATGCAACTAACCCTCAACCAAATCCTAATCCTACCCTAACCCTATAGTAAGTACATGTAGTTAATTAATCAGTACTCAGTACTTAAATGTATAATTACACTGTAATGATGACACCTTAAAATAAAGTGTAACCAAATGTGATTCCAAACACATAATATTATGAGATGAAAAACATAATTTGAGATATTTCTTAAATAAAAAAAGAATTTATTTTTCTACATGGCCAAAAGTGCTCATAGTGGAAGGAACACAGGGAAAACTGACCTTGATCTGAGCAAAGTCAGTCATGGTCAAAGTCAGAGCAAAAAACTCCAGCTTTCACCAAATAAAAATAATCTGAGTACAAATGTAATCATACACTACATAACAGGCGAGTACAAATCATAATAGTTTAGTCCTCACAGCAGGTCTTCGCTTGTGTGCGACGGAGGAATTCCTGCCACTATTTTGACTCCTTTATGCATTTTCTAAGCTCTTAACGAGTTCTCAGCTGGTCAAAATGCCATCATGTGTACACAAATACAACAGCGCATTTAGCCCGGCACTCAGCATGTGTGGATGTTTGGTAAGTTAGGATGCAAAATTTACACCACAAAAGCCGTTTTTGTTGTTGTTGTTGTTGTTTTTTCTTATATTGTTTTGTATCTTTAGGTTCAGTATTAAAAAGGACAGTGTAAATGCTAAGCGAGCCAGGGCTAAATGTAGCCTATATTTTTATTTTTTTGGTTCGGACCTAAAGAACGAAGAGAACTGAAGTACAAGAGTGAAAACACCCTGTAGGTCATTTTCTGATCAGTTGAAAAACCTGAGATGTACACCTTATTGAACGTGGCAGGTGATTCACAGCATTGTATCATGCTATACATAAAACCAATGTTAATCTGAGGATTAACATCCTACTTTTCTGTTAATTTGGTTTATTTATGTACAGGTATGTAATGCTACACACAACATCTGTCGCTCAGCTCCATGTGTATGTACTGAGAGACGCCTGACAGAAGAAAGGGAGAGAGATTGAGGTTTTTCTTAATGCAAACGCTTTCCATTAATATTTTCAATGGGTAAGCCTTGAACAGAAGTGCTGCATGTTTTTGCTAGATAGAGCGTGAAATGAATCGTAAGGAAACAGCAATTCAGTGCGTCTCAGAGAAACGAGAGATGCGTTTATGGTCTTTTGAGATTAAAATGAGAAGTGTACTGTTTTCTTCTGCGCTCACAAATCACTGATAACATATTTACTCAAGACACGTTTCGGGGAGAGAAAAAGACTCTGTGTGCATGTCTGACAATATCCATATCCATATGTCTGTGCGTTTATATGTGTGTGTGTGAGTTAGGACTGAGTGCTATTCAGAATTGCATTGAGAATGTCTTTTAAAATGAATTTCGATTGACTGTTTAACTCCACTAATTCCTTTACTTACTCAGACACGCTTTACAAAAGATCCTATAGAATGAACTAAAGATTTTCTGTGAATAGCATATTTTTCTGTAAAATGTGATCATGAAGTGCTAAAAACTGACTGATAGTTTTGCTGGAATAAACTGTGAATCTTATTATAGCATTTTCTTTAAATTAATTGTTACATTATGAAGTAGCGTGATTAACTGCAAATCAAGGTTACACTATTTTAAGGTGTTCTTGTTACAGTGTAATTATACATTTATGTAGTATGTAATATTAATTATCAACATATACAGTAACTACTATGTGGGTTACGAGAGTTAGGGTTTGGTTTAAGGTTAGTTGCATGCAATTATACATAATTCACTGTTATTAATACCGTAACATGTAACAAAGTCGCTGTAAAATAGTGTTACCAAAATCAGAACAGAGGCAAATGCTTTTCACAGTCAACTTAAATAATAAATGCTTCATTTGATAATGATAACGTTAGTATTAGTGAACAGAACCGCCCTTAACATTTCTAACACGTTCGCTAAAGCTAAATTCACATTAAAGGACATTTCTAAATCTTTTTCTTTTTAAGAACCTTATGTACAGATTTTTGAGAGGTTTCATGAGAGGTTTTTGAAAATGCTCTCTCAAGTGGATACATTTGAAAATATGTTTCAATGTTCATATAATATTCCTGCAAATATTACAGAAAATGTACGCACAATTGCTGTCCTATAGCAAAACATGAAGGCAACTGCATTTTTTATGATGCTATGATGTTTTATGCATGTGCTGTAAGATGATTCCAGCATATTCAGATGTTTTAGTGTGGACAAGCAACTTTTGGAAAACGATGGAAAATGCTAGTGTGAATGGAGAGCTTTTATATATTATATATTTACTTAATGCTAGCAAATTTCATAATTAAGACTAACACAGTTTAATATACAACATGCAGGAAAGCACATAATAATAACAACTCATCTTCCTGTTATTCCAATTCAAATACCAGTTCAACATCATACATGCGTTGTGGCCAAATAAAAAAAAACACATTCTCTAATTAATAAGCAGGCAATTCATAAATATTGTTCAACCCTGGCGAGAATGTTTGTATTAAGAAATAAAGAGTCCCAATTTGTATATGTGTTGTCATACAGTACAAATGGCCTTATTTCAATATTATCTATCCTTTCCCCACATTATGAGGAAATCCATAAACTCTCAATTTCCAACAACACTGCCTGCCTCAGTGACACAATCAGCCATAAACAACACCCTCTGAATATTCATCATCAATTAGCTAGTTTTTATTTTAACCTCTTAGCTAAACAAAAGCTTATGTTGAACATGCTCAAGGCTAAATGATCCTACTGCTAAACACCAATACATTTTACATCGCTTTTCAATGTCAGGCTTCTTATCCTGGTCAGTTTCCAACATATGCTGTGGTTAGCAGCTGACACCTTTCATCACATTGGCCATATTTTCAAAAGTAGAGCAATGACATAATATATGATAGCCATGCCGAGGTCTTGGACTAAAGTTTAAATAGTGTACATAAGAGAACTTGGGAAAAGTTTGCATTTGGTTGCATGTAACACCCTTATAAAAAAGAAGTACACTTCAACACACCTTTAAACCTCTGGTTGTGCTCCCGTCACTTTGACCCAGAGAGGATTTTCTTTGATGGTTAATATTATCGCATTTGACTAAAACTTACTGACTTTGCTCACACAGGGTATAACTAAACTTTAAAGTAAATCTTTATTACCACAACTTACTTACTTTACTTAAACCGTCATGAAAGTGCACTCTTTCAATATTATATCATCTGCAATTGTCTTTTAAATACACCTTTAAGATTCAAAGTACACAAGTTCACATTCTATACAATTAAGCACACTTATTTTTCTCAAGGGTTGGCTTGTCATAATTTACAATCAAGTTTTCTTTCTATTAGTGCAATATTTATCAACCTTGTGCTGTTGTTAATGGTGTCAGTGAGTTCAAGTGTGGCTCTTCTGTTCTGCATTTGTCGGCACACCTTTCCATTCATTCACACCAATACACACATGCACTCTAGGGTACATTTTCCTCTTGTAACTCTACCTTGTAAATTCCTGTCAGATTGTAGGATAGGATCTGGATTAAAACACAGTCAGCTGATGGTGTAAATAACAATTCACAATGATAATTACAGAGTTGCTGGCTTGTAAATGTGTCAAAGCATCCATTATCCCAGTTCAATCCATGACCTTAAGGCACAGGTATGTGCTCATGCTCTCTTTACTGGATTCTGGAATGAGAATGGAAAAAGAAAGAAAGAAACTAGAGGCATAAAGAGTGCTAGTAAGAAGGAAGGACAGAGACGTTGTTACTGTAAGGGACATGTACGGACAGCTAGGCAATAATAAGGCAGATTGAGCCGGGTGGGGTTTCAGGTTCTCTTCCAGGTTGAATAACTGTGTGTTCAACACCTTGCTCCTATAATCATACACCTAGCACAATGTTTACGGGCCCCCATGAATCAAAGTGAATGGACAGATTTACTCTTTCTCCCTGAACAATAACTCCACCCAGCAGCCGGGCCAAAATCATATGGGTATTCAAAGTAGAGCTGCCAACTTTGCGCTACAAGTGTCCATATTCAAAAACTAAGAATTAAACTGTACATTTAAACTACAATCATTCAGTGGTCATGGGTGGTTCTGCACAGAGTCATTCTGCAGAATGCTGTCAAAGCTGCAGAATGTAACGTTTTCAGCTAGCAGTAAGAGTTCTGACATTATTTACCTATACCTTGATGTCATTAGCTATGTTTCCATCCACCTATTTTTATGCGCATTTTGGGATATCGCATAAACTGCTGCATGGAAACGCCAAGATGCGCATAAATTCTAAAAATGCAGATTTAAAAAAAAACGAATGCTCTCGTTTGAGTCAGATAAATATTTTATCCGATAACAAAACATGCGCATAAACTATGATGGAAGCAAGTTTACCGAAATCATGTGACTTTGCGTGATGGGACGGCATAACTGGACTAACCAGTGGACTAACTAATGACTGTGTTCCCAAACAGCAGGCATCTTTCTCCAAAATGCGTATATTGCATTTCGTCTGCAGCAAGTAATATATTATACACGAAAATGATAATACCCAGTGGCTTCTCTTACTTTTCTTAGTGATATTTAGTGTCAGTTTATCAGGAAGTGCCGATTTTGTTCTTTTCAGCTCACTGGATGGAAACGCTGCTTTATTCGCAAATGTTTTATGTGATATGCGTTAAATTCGCAACTTTGAATGGAAACATAGCTACTGAGCATGTCACATGTATGTAACAGTCATGTGTCCAATCTATTCTCTGCTCTCCGCCTCAATCTAAAACTTTTTGTAATCTTTTGAGGTATTAACATCCTTGCTATCCTAAGCCATTGCGATATATGTAAATTTGCGATATTTCGATATATCGTGCAGCCCTATCAAGCAGCATAACAGACTGTTTTTGTACAGCTAAAATAACTGGAAGTGGCTGACAGGGAGTCTTGTACTCTTTTACTACGTAAAAAAATATGGTGAATAGCTGGTGTCACTTGCATGGGCATACACCACATAAAGAAATAAAATAGGTTTGAATGCAAGTTCATGTTGACTTCAAACCCGTTCCTAAGGATTCTAGTGCTTTTGCCCCACAATCAGTTTAGATGCAGGCTCTGTGTGGATCTCTTCATGAGTGTTAGAGGCCAATTTTTTGTCTTCTGGTATTGAAAACCAATAAAAATAACCCATGAGATAAGTCACAGTAGCTGCTGGGTTGATACAATATAGACCAAGGTAATAAAAACTAAATATATAAGACCGTTCTTCGCTGCTGTCAATAACCTTTCTTCATGCTCAAGCTTGAAATGTGAAGATTGAAAAAACAAAGTCAGAGGGTTAAGGGATGAAATCTCCCAGCAGTCATGTCTGTAATAGGCCTCTGTTGTCCACAGAATTAAATGCAGTCCAATGGCCCATAAACCATCATACCTACCAACTGGGTCAGGGTCAGCGTTCCGAGCGGCGCTCCGTATGGAATCGCAATTGCAATCACCCACACACTAGGCAGGGTCTTTCCGCTCCCCTCAGTCTCCATGAAAATGCAGGATTGGCGTCCAGCTGGGGGTAATTTGGCCTGTATCTGATTATCCTCTGGGTGCATGCACTCTCTAATGGGCCATTCCCACAGAGCCTCCTTCCTTCTCCAATATTCACAAACGTGGATGGCTCGTACACTTCTCCTGACCTCCGGATGTCACGTCTCTCACTGTCAGTCCTACATGTCCGCTATCTGACAGCATGTCTGTGTATTTCCCCTTTCAGGAAGAAGATTGGCAGTGTCCTCTCGGTCTGACCCCTAGAGTGTTTGCTTCAGACCCCCCTCATGAGTTCACACATGCAGCTTACCAACATGTGAAAGTGAAAGGATTCATTTAGATTGTGCTGAAAGCGTAATCCAGAAGACTTGACAGTGTCTAAACTGTCTGTTACATATACACCGAGTCATCGCTTAACGGCTTATTCTTGCCAAGAACTGCTAATTTATACAGGAAGGAGTTGGCTGACCAACATTTAAAATAACCAAGAACTAGTATACTATTATACTGAAAGAGTACTGAATCTCCTGATCAAAGCAGGCAAAGAAAAAGCAGAAACATGCGATAAGCAGATGCATAAAAAATAATGCGATCATTAACATTAAACAGCATATAAATCAAAACTGCCCAATGTTACTGAATGATCAACGTTCTGAATCCGATCCAGACTTAGTCTTGGACAAAAACACGATTTTCTCAGCTTTTTTGCTCAAAATGTTGCTTTTTTTTTTTTTTTTTTTAATGAAACTTACCCACATTTAAGTGTTGATGAACTTTGATGAATTTCATATTAAAAAATATTAATAAAAAATGCATGCATTTTATTTTTCCTAATTTAATTAGAAAAATATTCTAACAAATTAATGAAAATTCTGATTTTTCTTTATCATGAATTACCTTTTTTACCTACCAGGTTTTTACATCTAAACCTGTGTTTTAGGCAGTAGCGGTAACATGTTTCTGCTTACAGAGACTCTCTTACAAATGATTTTCCAGTGAACTAACATTCTAAAATCCATATTGATAAATGAGCAATTTCATTTTTGTAATTTCATACACATCAGTCAACCAGAGCAACTGTTTTATTACACGTACTTCCACAATTGATTACAGCTTCTGAATAAATGCATTTAATATAGATTGTTCATAAATAAAAAATAACAAGCAAATGCTGTTATAAATTTGGAGATACACTGACATACAGTAATCTGATATACACTGATGTCAATGCGTGCGTTTCGGATTGAGATTAAGAATTGGCAAACCAATATTTAGTGCTTTTTTATGTACGTTCAGCAGGCAGTTGTCGACTGCTCTCCCAGAGCTGGTTACAACCATAATATCATACACTAAACACCTGCTCAAGTATATTTTGACTCATGATACAACTATTTCTGTGCATTTGTAGGGAAACTCAGGTGTGAATGTTAATCATAGTGTTAGATGTTGCGGTTAAGTTTCAGGGGAAAGAATGAGACCAAATTCCCCTTCAGACGGCACTGTATGTGCCTGAAACTCAAACCCTGTGTTATTTAAGATGATGCATTCCAGTATTTAGGAAGCATTATTTGTGGGCAGTGTTTCTGGTAAAACCTGGCCTACGAAAGCATACTTGGTGCAAAATATTTCACCCTGTAGGCCCTAGTTGGCCATTTTTGGTACTGTAATGAAAATGTATCTCAGCAACACTGAGGTGTGTGGGTATTTTCAGTTAAAAATACTCAATATAACTTTCCAACCTGCTAGTCTTTTTTGAGAGACTCAAAACTTTTTAGCATTTAATTTTAAAAGCACAAACAGCAGTAAATATTTTGTTAAGGTTTTTAGACTGAACTATTTATATATTTACTAGAGAGAAACTTAAAGTTGCCAGCCAGCCCTAGCATTTTTAATTGTTTTCATAAAACTATGAATATTTGTCTGAGCATACAATATCAAAAGACAAAAGCCTCTGCTTAAAAAAGAAATCTATGCACTCTTTTTTATCAATCCTTAAATGTGGCAAAGCTTAAAGACAGACAGACAGACAGACAGACAGATAGATAGATAGACAGATAGACAGATATCTTGAGCAAAAACTTGAGAAAATCACAGAAAATTCACATTGGATTAAGAGCAATGATAAAAAAAATAGTTGGAGTAGATCGAGTCAATCAACACCTCCAAAACTTCACAGTCTTATACATCTTTGTGGGTTTCGACAATTCATTCGGCAACGGTAGGCATGCAGTTTTGATTTATATGCTGTTGAATGTTTGATGATTGCATTATTAATGTGATTATGTGCTTATTATATGTGCATACGCAATGCTTTTATCACTTGTTTCTGCTTCCTCTTCAACTGTTTTTCGATCTGGAGATTCTGTACCAATTCAGAAGATGTGTATAGCGTCCTCTACTGTGAAACAGTGAAAACATGGATTGCTGGAAAAGTGTGTGAAATTTCATCTCTAGTTTCATGTCCTTCATTCAGCTCGGTCTGAAGGATGCAGTGTATCCTTCGCATCATTCAATCACCCAAAATCCTTGCACACATTCTACTTCACGAAAAAGAACTGACGAAAAACGAGTCGGCACTGAGCTTGTCTGAGATCACTATGAAATGTAAGACAAAAATAATTATTTCGGAGATTAAGGTTTTTAAGGCTTTTATTTTGGTGTAAATGAATCACTAACATTAAACTGCCATTAATGTAAGCCACTGGGAGACCACAGACGGCTGTCTTTCACTGTATTACCTTAATAAAAAGCCAGTTAATATAAAGATTGTTAATATAAAGTGCCGTGGACTTTGAAAACTTTTTATGATCTTCAAGGCTTTTAAATACTAAAATATCCACAATTGTATGTCGGTATGTGTGTAATTAACTACAAAAATAAATAAATAAAATAAATAAAAATAATAAAATAAGTAAGATACGGAATATATAGAAGTGAAGCAAATGAGTAACATAGCATCAAGGAGTCCATTTACACCTCTAAATATTCAATATTTCTGAGCAGATCTAGTTGAATATGACGATACATAAGGCTTAATAATCATGTTCCAACTTCCCCAAATAGTTCCCAGCAGGCGCTTATTTAACACTCAAAAAAAGCTTAATGAGTAGGTTCAGGAACACGGCTTTGTTAACACAGTGACCCAGATAAGAAGAGTATCATCATCCAAAACTGAAGAGACTATAATTCATTAAAATGACACGGAACATGCTTGGGCAACTCTCAGTGCCTGAGAAAAGCACAGTTTTTATCTTCATCCAATAACATGCAGCTAAAAGTGCACTGGGTTTATATTAAAGTGTATTTGCTTGTAGGCCTGACACTCATGCCATCGGGACCAGAACATACGCCTACCTTATGCTTCATAAATGATTTCAAATATCAGAGAAGCTCAGCAATAAACACACTCTGAAATCCCGAAGGCTGGTCTAGGTTTGACACCAGTGACGTTAAATGCCATTGGCTCTCACTCATCTTGTGACCAGTTTAGCATATTTTTTAATGAGATTTAAGGAGGCAGAGGGAAATTAAGTGTATTTTCTCTGTTCCTTACATGAAACATGCGGCTTAAACTCTTGGAATGCAGCACAGGTTGCACAGAATAATATTACCCATTTTAATTTTTAAATTGTGTAGTGGTTCAGGTTTTGGGGTGGAGCTAGGGGCTCAAAAATGTCTATATAATTATGACAGTTGTAGCGATGGTGGCCCATTAACAAACATTTATTTTTACTTTTATATTAATTTTGATTTGTTCGGGTGCCAGCCAGGCATTTAATCCTGGCAATAAGTAAACTCCAGATAGCTTATTAAAAACCACCAGCTACATATGAAGGACTTTTAAGAAAGGAGAATCAAATTAAACTTGTAGAAAACGCCTCGGTTACGACTGTAACCTCGGTTCCCTGAAGAGGGAACGAGCGTTGCGTCGAGAATGACGCTATGGGGAACGCTTTGCGTGATGACGTCTTGAAGCACATGTAAAATCAGTCCAATGGTGTGGCGGAACGTCAGAGGCGGGTGACGTCACGTACCAGGAAGCTATAAAAGCCGGCCCGAAACAGAAAACGAAAGCTTCGTAAAAGTCTGAAGTCGAGCTGACAGGCATGAAGGAGATATGGCAAGGCGACGCAACGCTCGTTCCCTCTTCAGGGAACCGAGGTTACAGTCGTAACCGAGGCGTTCCCTTTCAAGGGAACTCCCGTTGCGTCGAGAATGACGCTATGGGGAACGTCTATACCAACGCCTCCATAGCTACGAATGTCTGTCCTGTGTGTAAACTAATAGAGCAGCACTAGGATGACAAAACATGAGACCCTGGAGCAGAGTCTAGATCCAAAGAGTAAAACCTGACGAAAGTGTGCGGTGAGGACCAGCCTGCCGCATCACAGACATCCTGTAGTGAAACTCCTGAAATAAGGGCCTTAGAGGCCGCCATACTCCTTGTAGAGTGCGACCGGACAGCCAAAGGAGAAGGCTGCCCAGCCGCCTCATAAGCAAGTGAGATAGCCTCGACCACCCACTTGCTCATCCTTTGCTTAGACACTGGACCTCCTTTGTTAGGGGACCCAAAGCACACAAATAATTGATCACTTTTTCGCCACAGGGCAGCTCTGTGGACATATGCGTCTAACGCCCGCACAGGGCAAAGCAAATTATTAGCCTCCTGGTCCGCATTTTGAAAGGGAGGAGGACAGAAGGCCTGCAGAACAATAGGTCTGACCACATTAGTGGGGACCTTGGGGATATAGCCCGGTCTCGGATGAAGAAATGCTTTGATCATACCCGGAGCAAACTCCAAGCATGACGGAGCAACCGACAACGCTTGGAGATCCCCAATTCTCTTGAGAGAGGAAATAGCAAGAAGGAAAAGAGCTTTCAGCGTTAAAAACTTCTCAGGAACCTCCTCAATAGGCTCAAAGGGGGCCAGGGACAAGCCTTGTAATACAATGGACAAGTCCCATGGTGGCACCCTAGAGCGAACTGCAGGCCTCAGCCTCCAAGTGCCACGAAGGAAACGAGATATCAAAGGGTCTTTCCCCACAGACATTCCACCCAA
Organism: Abramis brama; assembly: GCF_963993115.1. Lineage (NCBI taxonomy): Eukaryota > Metazoa > Chordata > Actinopteri > Cypriniformes > Leuciscidae > Abramis > Abramis brama. The sequence goes on from NC_139983.1 coordinate 28,564,981, forward strand.
AGGAATGTGGTAAGCACCTATGGCCGCCACATAAACCTTTAAAGTGGACGGGGTCAGACCTGCAGTGAACCGGTCCTGCAGGAACTCCAGCACTGTACCAATTGGGCAGTTAACTGGGTCCAACCGACGGTCACTACACCAAGAAGTGAAGACTCTCCACTTCAGGGCATAAAGTTTCCTCGTGGAGGGAGCTCTGGACTGTAGAATGGTCTCAACAACCTCAGTTGAGAGACCTGACTCTATGAGCTGGGCCCCCTCAGAGGCCAAGCCCACAGGTTCCACAGTTCTGGGCGGGGGTGAAATATTGAGCCCCCTGCCTGGGACAGAAGGTCTCTCCTGACGGGTAACTCCAGAGGATGCCCGTCGAGGAGGGAGACCAGATCGGGAAACCATACTCTGCCCGGCCAGCGCGGGGCTATAAGAAGCAGGCAAACCCGGTCCCTGCGAACTCTCTCCAGAACTCCCGGGAGCAGAGCAACTGGGGGAAAGGCGTACAGACGTAGCCTCGGCCACGTCTGAACCATAGCATCCAGTCCCAGAGGAGCTGGATGCGTGAGGGAGAACCAAAGTGGACAGTGAGACGTCTCTCGAGACGCAAACAGATCCACTTGTGCTTGGCCGAACTCCCTCCATATCAGCTCCACCACCTCGGGGTGGAGCCTCCATTCCCCGGGCCTCGGCCCCTGCCTCGACAGAGTGTCTGCTCCTGTATTCTGGACCCCGGGGATGTAAGCTGCCCTGAGTGACAGTAACTTCCCCTGGGACCACAAGAGGATATGGCGTGCCAAGTTGGATAACGGGCGCGAGCGCAAACCCCCTTGGTGGTTGATATAGGCGACTACCGACGTGTTGTCCGTGTGTACTAACACATGGTGTCCCCTGAGATCTGTGATAAAGCTCCTCAGAGCCCGGAAGACAGCTAACATCTCTAGGCGATTGATATGCCAGGAACGATGATGGTCTTCCCACAGACCTTGAGATGAGCGACCCTCCAGGATCGCTCCCCAACCCGTGAGGGAAGCATCCGTCGTTAGCAGTTTGCGACGACAAGGAGCTCCCAACACTGGGCCCTGGGACAGGAACCAAGGTTTCTTCCACATAACCAGGGCACGTAAGCATCGCCGCGTGACCCTGATTGTGCGAAATGGGTTGCCCCTCGGGGAAAACCCCCTGGTCCTGAGCCACCACTGCAGGGGCCTCATGTGCAGTAGTCCAAAAGGTATCACGTTGGAAGCTGCTGCCATGAGACCCAACAGTCTCTGGAACTGTTTGACAGTGAGTAGCTGGCCTAGCTTTACACCTTTCACAGCTGCAAGGATGGACTCTATACGTGGCGGTGACAGGCGCGCCTGCATCGACACTGAGTCCCAAACCACGCCTAAAAAAGTGGTCCTCTGGAGTGGAGAAAGCACACTCTTCTTGGCGTTCAGCCGTAACCCCAACTCTTTCATGTGGGCGAGAACAACATCTCGATGTTGAACCGCCAACTGATGCGACTGAGCTAAAATCAACCAATCGTCGATGTAGTTCATGATGCGAATACCCTGGAGGCGCAGCGGCGCCAGAGCTGCATCCATGCATTTGGTGAAAGTGCGGGGTGATAAAGCTAGGCCGAATGGAAGAACCCGATATTGGTATGCTTTGCCCCCGAAAGCAAACCTCAGGAACTTCCAATGACACGGACGGATGGAAATATGGAAATATGCGTCCTTGAGGTCTATCGTGACAAACCAGTCCTCGGACCTGATCTGTGGCACGATCTGTCTCAATGTTAACATTTTGAACTTGAGCTGCATGACTGACTCGTTCAGAACTCGAAGATCTAAAATGGGACGCAATCCCCCGTCCTTCTTTGGAACTATGAAGTACCGGCTGTAAAACCCGGCTTCCCTGTCGGAGGGAGGTACATATTCTATGGCCCCTTTCTCTAACAGAGTGTTTACTTCCTGTTCCATAACCAGAACCTGCTCGGGGCCCACCACTGTGGGCAGGACCCCCATAAACCGAGGTGGGCGTTTCTTGAATTGTATCTGATACCCTTTTTCTACGGTCTGCAGGACCCAACGAGAAACATTTGACAGTAGCTTCCACGCTGTCAAAGATTCTACTAGAGGTACCAGCCTCTCGAGACTGGTTTCTGGATTTTGTTGTTGTCGAGTAGTCAATTCGTCGCCCTGTAACGGCGCACCGGCAGGGAACGACCGAACAGACTGCTCTAACACCCTCCTCGGAGGGGGCGGGCATCCCGAGGCCACTACGTTTCCGGGTGGTCCTTGAGATATGTGCTCGCCGGAGACCGCTGCGCCCTGTAACACCTGAGGCGGCAGGGTTGGCAGAACGGTCCCCTGAGGGTACCGAAGAGAGACGGGCACCGTAAAAAGAGGTGTTAACCGCTCTGCTTCGGGGGGGACTACCCTCATTAGTCCTGAGCCCTCGGACGTCAGGATTTCTTCCCAGCAGCCTTCTTGGCAGTAATAACGGTCCGCAGATCCGCTCTACCCCTCGAAGACTGCTGGGTTTGAGCGCGCCCTCCGTGTCCCCGAGATTTTTGTGGGGGAGCACGGGAGGACACACTCTGCTTTTGAGTGGCACGATGATCAGCGCTCTTTTTAGAGGAGTGAGGCTGCTCCCGCTCAGCAGCCTCAATGAAAGAACGGCGGGGGAGAAGTTTCTGGAGTGCAGCAGCCTGTTTTGAAGCTTCTTGCGATTTAGCTACCGCACTGTTCACTGCATCTCCAAATAGCCCAACAGTAGAAACCGGCGCATCTAAAAGAACATGTTTTTCTCTATCTTTGATGTCACTCAGATTGAGCCACAGATGCCTCTCAGTGGCCACCAGGGCTGCCATAGACCGCCCGACTGATTTAGCGGTCTCCTTGGTGGCCCTGAGAGACAAATCTGTGGCTCTACGCAGTTCGGCTACTGTGTCAGGACCAATACCCCCGCCCTCCTCTAAATCACCCAGTAATTCTGCCTGATAAGCCTGCATAAGGGACATCGTATGCAGACACGCTGCAGCTTGACCAGCGGCTGCATACGATTTATGAATCAGGGAAGATGTAAACTTTACTGGTTTAGTGGGGAGTGTAGGAGTCTTCAAGGAAGATGCCGTTGCTGGAGAGAGATAGTTCGCCAACGTCTCCTCCACCTTCGGCATCTCCCCATAACCATGCTCTTTATATTTATAGATGGAAGAGTAATGGGATGTTTGTGGTGTGTATACTCTGTATGACATTGGTTTTCCCCACGATCTCGACACCTCGGTGTGGAGATCGGGGAAAAACGGAAGACTCCTGCGCTGAGGCTGTGCACGAGATGGCAGGAAGCGTTCGTCGAGTTTGCTTTTCGAACGAACGTCCTGCCTATCCTCTGGCCACTCAATAGAAAGTCTGTCAACTGCTCTAGTAACTACATCAAGCAGCTCTTCAAATGCATGAGACTGAGGTGGCGAATCCTCAGACTCAGCTTCAATACTGACAACATCCAACTCCTCAGAGCTGGATAGTTGTAGTACTGGTGCCTCTATCGGGGGGGAAGAAACCGCAGCGCGTGCTTCCACACCCTGATGAGAGGCACTGGATCTGTCAGTAAGAGGCTGAGATAAGGCAGAGCCCGTCTCAACATCCACTGACAGATCCATTTGCGAACCCCAGGTCTGAGATCGCCGCCGAGCCTCAGCCGCGGCGGGACCCGAGCCCTGGGGAACGTGGTCGGGATTGAACCGAGCCAACCGGGATCGGAGCGTCCGCAATGGAAGCGCACAGCAATGCACACAGTCACCACCCTCGAGTGCTGACTGGGCATGCTCCTCTCCCAAACAAACAACACAAAGAGTGTGTGTGTCACCTCCCGTTAAATAACGCGGGCAGGGATGGACACACACTCGATACTGCTGCTTGCTCGCCATATCTGAATAAATATATATATATATAGACAGACAACACCAAATAACAAGGACAGATTTCAACACAGAGCGCGACTGAAGACTCAGAAAGCTTTCGTTTTCTGTTTCGGGCCGGCTTTTATAGCTTCCTGGTACGTGACGTCACCCGCCTCTGACGTTCCGCCACACCATTGGACTGATTTTACATGTGCTTCAAGACGTCATCACGCAAAGCGTTCCCCATAGCGTCATTCTCGACGCAACGGGAGTTCCCTTGAAAGGGAACCAATTTATTTTAGACAGTCAGCACAATCACATACCCAACACAGCAAAACATGACACTCATATTCAATCATCACGGGTTAAGACAGTAACACGTCTCGTTATTATGAGAAAAGATGTCATTAAAACGACATAAAATATATGCTTGTATGCGCAAGTGTTTCACAAGTCTTTCAATGTGTTTCGCAAGTGTTTCAATGTGTTTTGTCTGTGTTTCACATGTCTGCGCAAGCCTAATGTGAACGCACAAGTGTTTTAATGTGTTTTGTCCCATCCGGCCTCCCATACCACGCACCTCTACCGGCAGCCGAAATAGAGAGCCTCCGCTTCACAGCTGCACTCTCGTTCCAACACATTCTCATCCTAGGGCGTCATATACTGACGCTTTTGACATTTCGTCTACATCCAACGCACATGGCACCCTTTAGCGTCAATATGACACGCACAGAGCTTTGTTCGGTTATGGGTAGGTTTAGGAGGAGGCGACTTCTGGCCCATATCTATCTGCGTCTCATATTGACGCTAAAGGGTGCCATGTGCGTTCGATGTAGACGAAATGTCAAAAGCGTCAGTATATGACGTCACGTCATCCAAACCCAGGTAAGCATAAACCACACCTTCTGGACACTGCACGCTTCCTTCACTCTTCTCTCCCAAGCAGACTCTTTTCTCGCACCGAAGCACCTCTAACAGGCAGCACACATATGGCAAGCCATTTTAACATTTAAAAGCTAATTTTGACTATCCGGAATTAACATTGTAGATATCAACAATGTCTTTCTGACTAGTCGTAATTACATTTTGGATAGTTGGAATTGTCATTCAAGATATCTGTAACGTAATTGTGACTAGTCGAATCGACAGATAGAGATATCTGTAATTCAGTTTTAACTAGGCAAAACTGAATTACAGATATCTGCAATGACGTCATTGAAAATGACATTCAACTCGTCACACATCTTAAATGACAATTGCAGATATCTGTAATTCAGTTTTGACTAGGCAGAATGAAAGTTAAAGATATCTCAAACGTCATTATGACTAGTGCAAATTATTGTGCATGACGTTGCTCTATTTTAGATATCCATTTCCCCTCCCCGCCATATTCAAAGAAGAAGTGGGTTCATTTCCTTATTTCTATGAATGGAAGAAGAAAGAAGCAGTCATGGCGTTGGCTGTAATCGAAAAAAACACCAGAAAATGATTTTTCTATACAAAAAAAAAAAAAATACAAAAAAAAATGTTGCAATGCTATGTTTATGATCATGCTTAAAAGGTTATTGTTGCCGTAAGATTTATGCGTGAAAGAGATTCACACTAATTCACTTTAATAAAGTTGCTGACATGCATGCTATTCTTGCCATGGAAGTACAATAACATTATAACTTCCTTAGATGAGAAAAAAAGTTCTTAGTTCAGATTAGTTCTTATTTTTTATTTTATTTTTTCAGTTTGAAACAGTATCTAACAGCATTAAAAAGACGATTAAAAACTCTGGTTGCTCCGACATGGTGCTAATCAGTGCTAATTAAAGTTAACAGTTAACAGGTGCTATGTGATTTGATGATTTGAACAACACGATCTGCTCCCGCCTAAAGTGTGATGCATACAGATATCTGCAACGTCATTTGGCCTAGTCAAAACTCTAATTCGAGATATCTGTAATTACATTTTGACTAGGCAGAATGAAAGTTACAGATATCTCAAATTTCAGATATCTCTAATCAAAATTAATTTCAAGATATCTATAACTTGATAATAGATATCTACAATTAAATTATGACTATCCCTAACTCCAGTTTAAGATATCTACAACGTCATTTTGACTAGTCATAACTCCAGTTACAGATATCTACAACGTCATTTCGCCTAGTCAAAACTTAATATCTGAAAAGGAACATGTAGATATCTTGAATTGAGGTGAATTAAAGATATCTTGAACTGGAGTTATGACTAGTCAGAATCAAATTGAAGATATCTCAAACTAGAATTACAGATATCTACAATTTAGTTGCAGATATCCGTAATTCACAAAGTGGATATCTGCAACTGAATTGTAGATATCTGTAATGATAAACCCCATACAAATGAATGGCAAAAGTGACGTCATTTGTCCTAGGAAGAATGTCTTTGTGGATATCTGAAATGACAATTATGGATAGGAAGAATGTAGTTGTGGATATCTGAAATGTTCTTTTTGACTAGGCAAAACTGAATTACAGATATCTGCAACACATATCCAGTCTAGCTTTTAAATGTTAAAATGGCTTGCCATAGCACACATCTCCGTAACAACAAGACTTCTCACGTCACCATTTCACTTCCGCCACCCTCGACGAAACAATTCAAAGCCTCTTCTAATTGGTCAACAGCAGAATAAAAAAAAAGTATAATAATAACAATCAAGTGGCTACCCGATTGCGTTCTGCCACACAGATTGTGACACAGTATATTATTACTACTTCTACTACTACTAATAATAATTATTGCTATTAAATATATAACATACAACATGCAAATATAAATCTCCCAAAATTGAGCTGAGAATGATTTTGGTAGTGCATGGACAAAAGTCACTCTAGCAGAGTTTCCTTTGCACATTGGCAACAAAATAATCCATGCTGATTATGCATCATTTAGGAAAATCATGAAAATAATCAATAGCAAGCATGATTTAAAAATATGACTGTAGGGAAATTCTGGTATTTCCAAGAGCAGTTTTATTCTGTAACAAATATAAATGTCACATCTGATTGCAGGACTCCGAGTGAATGCCTTGTGCGGATTACTTGGGGCCCTTCACAAATATTTAAATGTCAACAGTGCATGAACACTTTCTCATTATCATCGTCAAGAGCTGTACTCATCTTCTGTCCAGATTGCATCTGATCAATAGTCTACCCCTGCCAGCCAGCCTCAGGCCTGTGTCTCTAGAGACAGTCTGCCTGACAGTGACAGAATGAGACACACACACACACACGCACGCAGAGAGAAGAATATTGACCGCATAATCCTGCTTTTTGTAAAGTTTTATCCCAGGAATTAAACATGTCATTCAAGACAAGAGGAAAATAATAACATGGCACAGGATGACACTTTATGCCAAAAAACAAAAAAGGTAAGTGTCAAAAAAGCTTTTCATGAGCCCTGATAAAGTCTATTGGGAATCCAATCTGTCCTTCTAAACTGATTACGCACATTATTAGCATACCAAATTATCATAGCTATACAGAGGCCTTTGGTATACTGAGGGAGACCAATAAACCAGGTCAGCTGTTGTTTTAATAAACTGGACTAGAAAAAAAATGGTTGTGCTCCAAATGGATAAAAAATGATTTTGCTACAGGTGCGTATAGTGCCAAAAAAGTCATTTCAAACAAACAAACGCAAAATTTCTGAACGCACACTGAATTCAGTCCAGAAAACGTCTAGCAGTTGACAAGCACGACATGGCACGCTTTAAGTCGAACACACCTAGCATTTTGAATGATATAAAAATTATTATTATTAATGCTGCAATAGCTATGCTGCTTGATATTTTTGTGGAACGATTTTTTGACAAATAGAAAAAAGAACAGCTTTTATTTGAAATAGAAATTGTTCGTAACTTCATCAATGTCTTTTATTGTCACAATTGAGCTATTTAATTCATCCTTGCTGAATAACATTTTTCCTTGAATTGCATGTATTCAGTTCCTGTTTCCCTGAGCTTCCTTAGTTACAGACTGTTTCTATGGTTACTGATTATGTTCTTCACCTGTGTCTTGTTTGGCTGCTTGTTTGCTCTGGTATATATTGCCCTGTGTTTCTATCTTTAGTTGTCGTTTATTGTCTTTAAGAAAAGCTGTTACACAGCGTTTTGATTTGATTTGCCTGTTTGAATTTTGTTTATTAAATTATTATTATTTATTAAAATTGCTGCAAAGATCCTGTACTCAACTCTCCTTTCATCATCTCTGCTGCATCATGACATTTACAGTTACTTTTTATTTGATTTTGATTTAGTGGGTAACAGCCATAACTCACTCATAATAATTATACCAATATATATTATATTATAATATCAATATCAATTGATTCATCGGAAGTTTAACATAAATTGGCAGCATAATGTGTGGTTTTACAGTATATTATCATGGTAAAGGTAGAACATGCCTCAAAAACCCAATTCCAGGGCATCAATATTCCCTGTTTAAAATGTCTGGCACTGCTTTGAACTGAATTGCATGGTACTGAATTACATATTGGTTTTCAAAACATATTAAGCACAGCTTGATCATTAATTCAAATTAGCTCGTAATCTACTTTGTTCCATGCAAGGTTTGATCCAGTGGAGCAGCAAAATTAGTCTTGCAATTAATCCTAAAAATAACTCTTGTCATTGTAGGTAATCATGTGCTTCTTACATTTGCATAAGTATAGCTACAATATCCAAAGTGTAAACAAACACTGAACCCAGCAAGCATGTGAGCATTGCCCAGATATGTTTGAAAGAGTGTGTCATCTGAGCAACACATGCTGCTGATATATTTCAGATGAGAAAACACTCTAAAAACACAACTGTTCAGAAAAATGCATACATTGAGTAGATATCTTGGCACTGTATACCGTTCAAAAGTTTGGAATCGGTAAGACCTTTTTATTTTTTAAAGAAGTATCTTATGCTTAACAAGGATGCATTACAGTTTTTTTTTTTTTTTTTTCAATTGCTAACAAGCATCGGTCAAGCGAAACAGAAGTTTATGAATCAATTTTCATTGCCTTCACACAAAATACATTTATTGACCACATTTCCCAAAATCCATGAACACTTTTGTCATTCATACTTCACCATCTGCAAAACACTATATATTTGCAGCACATTTTTCGAATGCTAACACTGCTTTCAAAACTGCTTTCAAAACTGATAAAAGCTTGCCATTTTGATAAATTGGGATGGCTTCAGAATGATTTTGTTTGGAAACATGGATCAAGGAAGACACATGGGTGAGTGGCTGAGAGAGAGAGAGAGAGAGGACTATAGAACCCTCACAGTACTGTCCATCCATGCATCCATCCCATACATTTTCCAAAGTGCTTGTCCTGTAGGGTCATGGGGAGGCTGGATTCTTTCCCAGCGCCTTGGGTCATAGTCAGGAAAACACCCTGGACAGATATCCAGTCTATCACAGGGATGACACACACGCACGCATTCATGCACACTCACTGCTACAGTCACACTCCAATATGTCTTTGGATTGTGGGGTAAACAAAACCAACGTCAACACGGAGAAAACATACAAACTCCACACAGAAAGGCCTCCTGGCACAGCTGGGACTCCGATACTGCACATATGGGATTACAATGTACATGTTTTTGAGTTTTTTTGTTTGTTTGTTTTTTTGTAATTACTGTATTGTTATTTCAAAGATATAAAAAAGAAATAAAAAATTGCTGCATTTCTCAGTATATAGTCAGTAAAATTAAAAGATCTTATTCTTATCCTATAATGAAATACTGATTTATTTGAAATATCATTATTTAAAATTATTAAAAATTATTTAAAAATCATTATTATTATTATTTAAAATAAAAGTTCAACATATATGTAATGCTCCCTGTTGTTAGAGTTTTAAGGTAAGTGTGTAATGAGTGAAAATATATTTTTCTGAAGGAGAATTGTTGCAAGTATTATGGTGGAACAAGCTTATTTTGAGACATATATAAAGTGTTTTGCTGGTCTGAGTGAGCTTTGGAGGTGAGATTAACTGTTTGGCCAAGATTCATCTTGATAATGCAAACTGTATGACGAGTTTTGAAAATGTGGCTTCAGTATTGAACAATGCTTGTTAGCAATTGAAACAATGTAATCAAAAATGAACACTGATCGAATGCGTTATTCTCTACATTTTATTTCGACTTTTTTTCTTGAAACATGACTTTATTCTCGAAATTTAATGAGTTTTTTTCTCGAAACACAACAACTTTATTCTCGATATTTAATGAGTTTATTCTCAAGATTGTATTTCAACTTTTTTTTCGAGTTTAATCTCGCATTGTAGTGACTTTAATCTCGAGACTTTTTTTTTTTGTTTATTGCTTGACCCTAATCCTCTTCCGTAGTTTTCTATTTGAATAAATTTTTAAATAAATTTAATAATTTATTCCTGTGATGCAAGGCTGGATTTTCAGCATCATTACTCCAGTCTTTAGTGTCACATGATCCTTCAGAAATAATTTCTTATTATTTTCAACATTGAAAACAGTTGTGCTGCCTGGGTTACTTTACACACATGGATTACTTTAATGATGTCTTTACTACCTTTCTGGGCCTTGAAAGTGTCAGTCATGTATCGGTCAATGGAGCGACAGAAAGCTCTCAGATGTAATCAAAAAGGTCTTCATTTGTGTTCCAAATGAGTCTAATGACATGAGGGTTAGTAAATATTGACAACATTTTTGGGTGAACTAACCCTTTAAGGGAAAATGAGAGAGAGAGAGAGAGAGAGAGAGAAAGAGAGAGAGAAAGAGAGAGAGAACAAGCTAAAAGCTGTTTTTTTCTGATTTTAACTAAAAGCATCAATATCTTTGGTTTGAATTGCCAAATATGTTGTACGATTAATATTTATGTATTGTCAGAAGCAAGAGTGTGCCAAATTTCTTTTTCTTTGTTATTTTGGAGTGTCTCTATTAACTGGATGCATTCGCCTTGCTGGATCCGTTTACTTGATCATTTACCGTTGATGTGTTTACCGTTTAGCCTAGTTATATCAAATACAAATGTCTTGCTAATAAAGAAAAAAGTAATCTATCCCACCCGTTGCTTGTTTAAGATCCTTTATGTTTCCTCTATAGTGTGCACCCTGAGGCTAATTGCCCAAGCCATTAGCATAAACACCAACTCAATGCCCCAAAGTGGGGGCTGTAGAATCCCAGTCCAATTATTGAAAGCACTGCTTGCCTGAATGTTGGCCCTCTGTGGGCTGGGGCAGGGACAGAATTAACACACCAAGCGCACCAGCTGTGAACCAATCGCTGCAAGCACAGACAACATTTTAACAGCAATCACACGTAAGATAACCACTCGTTGCTGGCTGCTAACACCCACACAGCGCTACAGGTTACACAGCTTTCCACATAGCCGTTTAGTACACTGAAAAAAAAAAGGTAACTTAACTGGTTTTATTCAAATCAGAAATATTATTTAACATCACTGAATCAACCTAAATATATAAATGTATACTACAAAACTAATTATATGGGTTAAATCAGGTAGAGATAACTCTTTATGGTAGCAATTGCAGGTTTTTACAGTGTAGAAATAAGTATCCTCTGAGAAGCTGTTGTTTCAGATGTAGCTTGGCATCCTGTCTTCTGAATTACTGTAAATATGAGACCAAAATGTTGGAGCGAATCAAATAATTATTTTTTTCTTTAGCCTGCACTTCATCTTTCATTGGATTGCCATCTTTAGGGGATTGATCACTCAAAAACGGACTTACCTTCAATGTTGTTCCAAACCCATATTTTGTTTCTTTATAGAACACAAAATGAGTTATTTTATTTAGCTCCATGCTCTACTGTTTGAGCTTTACAGGAACTTTTCGAGCTACATTTTTGTGTGAACAGTGACTACGTTTACATGCAGCCAATAACCCGTTCAAAACCGGGATATTAGCAATAACCCGGTCGCGCACGGCCATGTAAACACCGGCAAAAACCCGGATATGCTCATATCCCAGTTTTTAAAAACCCGGATATGATCCCTGGGGTACCCCTTTTCTAACCCGAATATTTGGTCATGTAAACGCGTATCGGCATATCCCCATCAAAAGGAACATTGATTTGTGTTCTGCGCATGTTCTATTCGCAAGGAATCTTGGTCTTTTGAGTAGAGACGGCGCATACAAAAACCCGCGTGCAGTATACCGGAAGTAAACAAGAAGTAGAGGTAAACATGGCGAGACGCAGCACAGCACCACACTTTTGGAGCGAGGAGGAAAGCGCAAACAAAGGCGATCGCTATCTGCCCCGAACTATTCATTATCCGCGTGCTGCTGCTGTTGTTGTTGTCTTTGGATACAGGAAGAAGAATCGGAAATGACGCACATTGCGTCTTAAGGTTGTCCGTACGTCCAGACGCTAACCGTGCGTCGCCGTTTACATTGGGATATTGCCAATTGATTACAAATTCCATGTATACAGGAGTAACTCTCTCTGCTCACGCATGTAAACGGGTTATTCCGAATGTTTCAGAAACCCAAATAGTGACCTTAACCCGACCATAACCCGATATTTGACAGCTTGTAAACGTAGTCATTGTTTCTCAACTCTGTTCTTGAAGCCTCTTCAACACCACACATTTTAAATTTCTGAGACACCCATTTTAGGTCTTTAATAATGAGCTGATGACCTCAACCAGGTGTGTTCGATTAGGGAGACAAACAAAATTAAGTGTTGTAGCTCATTCCAGTCAGAAGCTCCGTCTCAATTCACCTACTTATACTACGCCCTGAAAGTATGTACTCTTTTTGTGAAGAAAAAGTTGATACTTTTGAGTGTGTAGCAGAAGAGTACTCAAGCTTTGGGACATACTATCACGTCATACAATTGCGTCTTTAACGGTGGCTCTCTGTCGCACAGTAAACTGGACTGTCAATCATCTTGTCACAGTTAAAATCCTCCACATTTAATTTAATTTAATTTCCAACCATATCAGAGAGAAATGCAGTTGCACATTGATCTGCAGTCGCGGGTATTTCATGCAGAGAACTCTCCTCATATTAATGCATTTAAAAGTTTATGGTCAAATGGATCTTTATAAAAGTCCACATTGTTATTACAGATGAAATATAACACGGATAACATGAAATAATTTTTTTTTTATCAAGTTAAACTTTGGAAACCTTTATCCAAACTTCTCACCGTCGGTTGCGCATATCCGCCATGTTTTGTAGTTTTTACTCGTGTTTGTAGTTCCTCCTCCAAAGCGCAATGGTTTGTGGGCAATATTAGCCTTTAGAGTGTGCACGGATCCACAGTTCGGAAATAGAAGACCATCCGGGGACTTCTGGCATACTCTTTTCAACATACTATGCTTTGGGACACACTTATTTTAATCTCACATACTGTTTAGGATGGATAGTATGGACATTGAGACGCAGGGCGAGTCAAGACAGAGACAAGAAGAGGGTAGGGTCTGTCAAGGCCAAGTCCACATGCTCCCAAGACCAAAACCATGAAAATATGGTCCTGGACATGGACCCGAGACCAAATCCAAGACCATATTTTCGTGGCCTTTGTATTGCATAGACTAGGGAGCATGTGGACTCAGTCTTGACTCAGCCCTCTTCTGGTCTCAGATTTGACTCTGACTCATTCTCAACTAGAACACTGACTAAATGTGAACTGTTGGCTCCATGAAGTGTTGAGAATGACTGTGCTAGATGGACATCTTTGACCACTGCATCGTGTCTCACTGCGCCTCTCATTTTTACACGCAAGTGTTCTGTGTAAATGGCCCCTTCTGGTGTTTTTGTCTTTTTTTGCAGCTTGACAGCCACCATTTCCATTCACTTAATGGCAGAATTTTCATCTTTGAGTGAATTATTATGGTTTTGGCTTATTAGTATGCATTGAAAATAACAGCATTAATTTGTATCCCATTAGATGTTCATTTGTTGGCATGTTGTCAACAGTAAAATTAAACATCATAATGGAACAACCATCAAACTAAGATGAACACGAACACAGCCACAGTTTAGAAAAATGAAGAGACTTCATATTATTTTTGAATAATTTGTGACAAGTCGTCCTTCTATTTACAATCTATACCAGATCAAATCAAATATGAACAAACATGCACTTTTAAACACTATTGTCTGAGTGTCTATGGGAATGTATGCATGCTAGCATACATGCTAGCTCATTTTACTCCCACTGAAAGCTATTTGCTGTCACTAGTAAGGCTACAGTGAGAATGTGAGGCATGGAACGGGTTAGTTTATGCTCAAATCATAAAGCTGTCTGTCAAACGGGGCACAGAAGAGCTCAGCTTCCTCTCCAGCACTCATAATGGCCACACAGAACCCATAATGACACCCCAGTTATTTCTACCGCAAAACCAAGGTCAGTAAAATGAAATAGAGAAGGTTATTTAGGCCTGACAGGATGAGTGAAGAAGTCAGGACAGGCGGAAAAATAAAACACTCGCTGAACTCGTTTCGGCTTTTCCCTGAGCGAGTGTGTATCAACTTTCAGGACGTGAGCCAGATCAGATACAGTATATGTATGAGTGGCTCTTCTTGTGTCGCTTGTTAAATATCCTCTAAACAAATTATGTTGCACTCCTCAAGGAGAGAAAAAAAGTTGGGCTCGCTCGGCTGTGGAGGCGAGATAATAGTAATAAGAATTTGGATGAGCGTAACGCTGTGGAGAGTACGGGACAGGGGAACAATAGCTGGAGCCTGTCTGGAGCAATGCTGCCATGTAAACACAACAAGAGAACCTGATCCATGAAAGCGGCAGACGCTGATGTCTCTATTCAATCTGAGGTGAATAAAAACAAAACTCATTAATTATGGTGCTTGGAGTAAACGCGACATTCAAAAGGGAATTAAAATGTGAACACTTCCAAAAGCTTTACTGTTATCTGTGCAGATAGGGGGGGAAAACTCTTGCCGTTTACAGATGAAGATTTCTAAGCAGCCCAGACAATTTAATCAGAGCATAAATGACTTAATTAGTTCAAATGGAATGACAGAAAGAAAAAAAAATGTGTCTCATAAATGTCCAAATTAATTTTTTGTCCTAATCCATTTTTTTTTTTTTTTTTTTTACTGTATCTCTTTATGAATGATTGGGTCCAAATGAATTCTCCTGTTATTAAAATGGGACAGATTGCTTTAAAGGTAAAGTTCGTAAAGAAATAATTAATTGGCAGTGTGCCCATTTTTCTCCAACTGGCTGTCATATGAATCTCATGGGTATCATCAGTACAGATGGAGATTTCTGCTTGCTCGCATTTGCCTACTGAATGACTTCTAGCCAAAATGCGCTTGACATAAAAATAAATTAGATCTTAAAGACTGAAATGAAATGATGAATTATGGTTTACATTATCTGGCCCATGTGTTGTCAGCTTTGTCTACAGGTAAAGCTATGATAAAATGTAAATCAGGTCAAAATGAAAATAACATTTTGCTCAGAGGCATCATCAAACATCATTGTCACAATTTGTTCAAATTAATTTCCACACATCAATTGCAACTGTTGCACAGAGTAATAATATAATTAGTTTTAAACAAATAATAGCAATATAGTGACTTTATTTAATTTTATATTTATTCTTTTTATTTCTTACTTATTACTGTTATACTATTATTTTTAATAACCGATTCACAAGCTCTGTTGCGCTTGTATGTTTTTGATTCATTGAAAAAATGCCTCCTCATTAGAGTAATTTGTTCAAGAATCATACACTGTACGTTTGTTTTTGTATGCAGCCCACATGAACTCAATATAATAAAAAAAATGCCACTATTTTGTGGCACAAACCCACATGGTATTTTTGCTGAAAAAGAAATAGGGAACATTCAAACATGCACAAATATTAATTAAAAAATAATAATAATAATACCAAAAAAGGACCCAAAATGTACAGTTTACTAAGTTTACATGCAATTTAAGAATCAGCTTTGGGATTGTTTAAATAAAGATCCCCATCAGAAAATCTGCACTGTTATTCTGATCAACAGAAATGAAAGATTTGCATGAGGTAACTACTAAAAAAAATACAATATTTACAATATTTAACTAACGGAACTATTTTTCCGTTAAAAATATTTCTATATTTCTCTCTAGCCTTTCTTATAAAAACATCTGCTTTATATTTGTCAGATGAAAATAACAGATGCCAAAACTATCCCTTCACATCACTCATGACCCCAGCAGAGATATCCAGCCCTGCATCAGTAACGGTGTGAAAGTCTCTGCAGGATCAGAGATATGCCTCTATCATAACTGTCCTGTGGTCATGGATTTCAGGAGTAATCTCACACATTCCATGCAAAGCATGTCCATCCTGATGAAACGGAGTGATACTTATCTGCCTTTATCTTCCTGAATTTTTGCCGGCAGGAGGGAAAAGCTGTTGGTTCTGTGTGGCTTTCTTTTTCAACGCAGTACTATACGGTAATATACATCATTGTGAAGAACCAGTAACCCATTCTGAAGAGCAAGTATGTGAAAAAGTGAGCATTTCCACAAAAATATTAAGCAGCATAATGTTTATTGATGATCACAGGAATAAATTACATTTTAAAATATATTAATTCTGTTTTAACTGTATTTTACATTGAATAAATGCAGCCTTGTTAAGGGACTTACCAACACCAAACTTTTAAAACGTTTAAAAGGGTCAAATCTATTACAAATGCTATAGTAGAAATTCTCTATTCACAGTCTGCCATTAACTTATCCTGACAACAAATGTGTTGAATAACGGGAGTCACAGGGCTTCAGTCATGTGAAAATGCATGCTTTACACATCCATTGTAATGTAAGCTATAGAGAGAGTTGAGTCATTTCCCTGGCATTTATGACTTCTCTCCCATGATCTATGAACAGTAAAGTGTCATTGGATGTGAACTTCATGGCAGAAGTATAGGTCATTCGGATACATTTTATCCTACTGTTTTATGAATACCGTGAAGTTCACATACTGCTTTTCACCTAGTAGTGTGGAGATATACTATACACCCCACCCCCCACCCCATGAATATTACATTGATGAGGGTCAGAAACCAATTTTTTTTAAGAATTCATGGAATGTCAAATAAGTAATTGTTTTAATTGATAAAGTATTTCAAAAATCACAGCATGCTGGGTCAAATTTGACCCCTTTTATGTATTCTAGGGTTAAACACCAAATGAAAACATATTTGTTCCACATACTTGTGTTTTGGAGAACAACTTAACCTCGTGGCCATGTTTATGAGCTTTTATGAGTTGCTGCTATATGATTGGCTGATTAGATATTTATGATTTATCATTAACAAGCAGCTGGACATGTGTCCTTCATAAAGTGGCCATTGAGCCGACCAACATAAAGTAGAGAGAGAGAGAGAGAGAGAGAGAGAGAGAGAGAGAGAGAGAGAGAGAGAGAGAGAGAGAGAGAGAGAGAGAGAGAGAGAGAGAGCGAGAGAGAGCGAGAGAGAGAGAGAGAGAGAGTCAGTTCTGAAAGTGAATTGGTTCAGTGCATCTGCCTCATTAACCTTATCATTATTATGACACAACAGGGAATAATAAAGCATGAATTCAATATTGAACTTCTGTAGAAATGACTATTTTCATTATTCACAGCCTTCCATCTGCTTTTATTATCTTAAAACCCAAGATGCTGACTGAGCAGTCAGCTTGAAAACAGCAAGCAAATTGTGATATGCTCCAATTCCAAGACATTTCATGTGGAAATGGGCTATAAACTGCGAAATTAACTGGAAATGGAAATTATGGTCCTGATTTAGAACTTTTTTATGGTTTCTTGTCATTCAGGCTTTAGGGTGTAAACATGCAGACCTGACTGTTACATTCATACAGCTGATGTTGGGAAGGCCATTGCCATTCTTTTGAGCTCAGAAGTTTTGGGGTGCACTGAAGTACTCATGTATACTGTAGCAGATGAACCTGTCATGTCATCATGCATTTCTTCTGACAGAGCTTCCTCGTCACTCACACAGGTGGCCACGGCTCGGCTGTCAAGCAAGATTTCCAATAAATAGATACTGTAATATTTATAATTATAACTATATTTTATCTAATCATTTATATTGACATACTATTTATTAAAACCAAATTACATAACAATTTGAGTTTTTTAAAATCTTAAATGACTTTTACTGTTTAAAATAACACATTAATAATTTGTGCATCTTTAATTTGTATAGTTATTTATTGAATAAATGTGTATAAACAGTGTATTTGTGGACTGGTTGCAATATGATTGTCAGACAAGTTTTGTAGACATTCTATATTTAATGTGATATCATCATCAAGGCCTTTTTCAGCGCAAGCGCCAATCTGAATGGTGTCTAACATGCTGTCTTTCTGTGCAAAAGCTGATGTAAACATGACAGGACAGAGTCGTGCCCTCTGTCAGCGCAGACCGCCAAGCTGCCCGGTCTTCCGCAAGGTGATGTCATGACTAGTACAGATTACTAGTCTGGTACAGATTATCAAGAGAACACTGTGATGACTAGTACAGGTTACTAGTCTGGATTGGTACAGATTAGGGCTGCACGATACTGGGAAAATATGCGATATGTGATATTGTTGTTGAGTATTGCGATAACGATATTTCTTGCGATATAACATTTCCCTAGCGAAATGCTATTTTTATTTTTTTAAATCATTTATATATGTAATGATCATACTAAAATAAACAGGTAGGCTAGTAGAGTCTCAGTTTTTAATAAGGAGTTTAACGTTACACATGCAACACTTTGATTAATGGTTGTCTGTGAGACTCTGTTATTGATACGTGGCATTAGCAGTTTTGGTAGATTTGGGCTTACACTTTTTGAAGTCTTCATATAGCTCCCTGAGGTTGCGTTCCAGATGACTGTGGAGATTAGTTTCCTCTCGACGTGGCCAAAAAATTTCGGCATGACTAGTGACACCGTCACTTATGTTCACATATCGTTTTTTTTGTGCGTGCAAATTCGTTATTTCAAATGCAGGCGTGCGGTGGGTGCGCTCAAAATGGAAGCACATTTTTCCAGGCCCGCCTATGCCGTGACGAGATGAGAACATCTCAACTTTTCAGAATTCCGCAAGCTCACGCAGGTCATGGTTGCATAGCAACGACAGACGCAAGCGCTTGTGGAAAGAAGGAGATAGCGGCGCGGCCACACTTTCCATGCGTTTTTAGACGCGATATGTGAACGGCCCCTTTCACGGTACTTGCATTTATGACACGTCTTCTCTATTGAACCCAAAATATTGCCATATTTCAGACGTACAGTTCTTTTTAGGCACAGGTTCTTCGCTGTTGTCATTTTCCTCGCTTGTCTCTACTCCAAGCCATTAGTTTTTATTTTCCACTCTCTGCTCTAAGCATAGACAGTAAAAGAAATGGACACAGCGACCCCATAGACTTCAACAGAGAAAAGTGAAGTAACTTCTACAAAGGCCGAAGACCTCAGATACAGCCTCCGTCATGGAACCTCTTAGTTCGGCCTAGGTGTTTTCAGGAGGGCCGTCAACTCTGAAGTGAAGGACTGCAGAGTGCATACTCCCGTACCTCTTGACAGCGTTGAGTTGGCGCCTCCTGACAATAATGTGATCTAGTTGGTGCCAGTGTTTGGACCGGGGGTGCATCCAGGTAACCTTGGTTCTGACAGTTCCAGATGAGAAGGAACCCGGTAAACACAGGCCATGAGTGGCACACAACTCGAGGAGACGTTGGCCGTTGTCATTGATGCTACCAATCCCAAAATGACCCAAGATCGGCCTCCAGGCAGTGATATCCCCTTCAACTCTGGCGTTGAAATCCCCAAGCAGAGCTAGATCCTGCCCGGCCGGGACGGAACAAATGACCTCATGTGATATCAAACACCATAAAACCCTGTTATCTAATAATAAATGGCTTATTTAGCGTAATTTTTCACTATACGTTTAATATATGCATTAATGTTCATGCCAGATGAATAATTACACCATTAAATTAAACCCAAAAAATGCAAAGGAAATATGCACATTTTTATGTTTATCTCAGTATCAGACACATATTTCAAGATTGCTCCACGCATCACTGAATCACGAACTTCTGACAAATACCTCTGTATCAGAAGTGTTTTTTGGGAAGCCAGCCAAAAAGAATTTTCCAGAGCAATCTCGCTCAATTTGTCAAGTCTTTTGCTGTCTATTTACCCCAACTTTTAAATCATCATTACCATAAAAAAATTACTGTTCAGTTGCATAGTACATTTGCAAGACAGTGCAGTCTGATGATAATTGTCTGTATTATATATTGTATTGTCATGGCGTGCTACAGTAAGTGCTGAGCCTCTTTTGGAGCTTTTGAACATTGTTGCATCTGTAATTATCCACACCGACAAAACCTCTTCATGTGACACTTCTGCTTTCAAATGGCCAAAATACTTTCCCTATTCTCTCCTGTGCAATTTGCATAAAAGGTATCATGGTGAAAGTATTCTTCTTAAAGTGCTTTATGCATTGCCAGGCTTTTCAAGGACAGGATGGCAATGGAAGTATTCATTTAAAAACAGCATTTTGCTGTATGTAATGGCTAGCAATAAAGTGAAGAGTGAATTAGAATGAGGTACATAGGCTATTGCAAAGAATTCACTTTATTCAACTTGAGATTGGAGATTTAGACATGAAAAAGAATGGATGGTTCTATAAAGCATGTAAAAGTCAGGAGCAAACTGGGAAAAAAAAAACATTTCAAGGGGTCAAGTTTTGGCTAGTTAGCATAGCGATGTTTCTGGTGGAAAATAACATACACACCCTGCAGGCAAAAAAGCATCTTTCTTCATTGATGGCCATATATTTAAAGTGGTGTGTTATATAGTTGTTTGTGAATGTAAAAAGTCTCTCAAATATCAAAGTGCATGATAAATGGAGTTATTTTAACCTAAACTAAAGTACTGATTCTGAACTGCTTGAAACGAGTCGTCAGTAATTCCAGTCTTACATCCTGCAAGAACTTACGTAGGTTTGTAATACATTTGAATAATACCAGTCTATGTTCATCTTTAGCTTGACCTGCTCTCAAACACTGTAGTTGTTGCTGAGACTGGAAGAGTTTGGTTCGTGTTGAAGATGTCGAGAAGGTGTTGTTTTCTGCACTGCGAAAGCAAAACTATTTGCATGCACTTCCAAATGATGAGGATTTGAGCTTGAATTGATACAGTAAAACCAACGCCATTTTTACTGTTCGTATCACTGTGTATCAAGCGCTGAGGAAGATCTAGAGCTGAAATTCAGATGTGGTAATGGCTGTTTCGTTTCCGACCTGCTGTGTAAGCGGTGGACCAATCACAACAGACTGGGCCATCTGACCAATCAGAGCATAACAGGCTCTCAGAAAGTAGGGGTTTAGAAAGACCGGATCCTTTATCGAACTGTTTCAAACACTGCGAGAAAACAGGTGATGCTGCAATGTATATTATGAGAAAAAGTGTTTTTTGATCTTGGATGCAGGTAAACCTATTGTAGGAGACCTGACAATCTAAACTGGGAACCTTTAAAATAGCATAATTGGGGCACTTTAAGGCTATATACATTTTTACATTGTTTGAATACTCAAGTGTCTAGTTCGTTGGGAACACCGCTGCGAGAATGCACCCCTGTCGCTCTATGCTGTGTGTGTGCGCATACGAGCCCAGTCATCTCCTTTGATAAAGGTCAGGCCTGGCCATGATGGATGACTGCTGCCGCTGCTTTAATTTGAAATAAAGAGCAATAAAGGGGAGGCATGTGCTGGTGGCGAACAGAGCCATGATGAAGGAGTCGTTAGTTAAGCAAAGGTCGTCGGCTCCTCCTACAAAACCCACAGACCTTGTCAGGAGGGTGGAGATCACATGGTACGAGAGAGAGAGAGAGAGAGAGAGAGAGAGAGAGAGAGAGGGGGGGAGGGGTGGGGGTGGAGGTGGAGGTAGGTGGATAGTGAGAGATGAAGTGTGAAAAGAGGGGATGAGGTAATAATACATACAGAAAAAGTCAGAGTGTGAAATATCTACAGTACTGCAGAAGTATGATACCATAGTATTTACATGCTATTTAAAATCGTGTAAAATCAATTTAAAATCAATTGTTCACACAAAAATGAAAATTCTGTCATAATTTATTCACACTCGTATCAATCAGCATGACTTACTTTCTTCCCCAGAATACTAAAAAATAAATTGAGGAATATACTAGCAGCTTTTTTCCATACCATTACAATGAATTGGGACTGGAGCATTCAAACATCAAAAAAAGGAAGCGAAAGCACCATGAAATTATCATTAAAGTGGTCCATATAACTCAGGGATTCACACATTTTTGTCAGCTGATCCCCTTTTACCTTAGTTCATATTTCAATAAATTTCAATAAACATACAGTATGCACATGTTCACTGTTCTCTGGTGTAAGCTAATGGTCATAAAACATTCATCATTCATCTGTTTTAACAAGTGTATCAATTTGATTGTTTTATTTTATTTTTTTAACTGACTGCTTTTTCAGTTCAACTAAATTTAATGACTAAATCTGGTAGCAGCACATTTTGAGTGGAAGTTTTCTGTGAATAACAATATAAGATTGCTTTTACATTGACTTTTTTATATTCAAACAAATATTAATTTCTATTCATTAGAACTGCATGGAAACGAGCAACCAGTATATTCTTCCAAAATCCTTTTTTTTTTTTTTTTTTTACGGGTTCATGAAGGTGAATAAAGACATAATTTTCATTTTTATGTGAAGTATTCCATTAATATTGCACAAGACCAAAAATGATGACGTCATCACGGTACCATGTCTATAATAAACATGGCCACTGTACTTTTTACATTAGTGTAAAAATGCCCTGAAAAAAGATGACAGAAGTAAGGAAGAAGAAGAAAAAAGGAAAACAGGCATACAAAAAGAGGAACACATAAATACTGCAAATAAGAGATACGGAAAGATAAATTTGTAGAAAAATGCAAGACTACACTAGATTTCTCTCATGGGATTCCTGTTTATCTATCAGGCATGACACTGCAGTGGATTTGCATGCAAGGGCAAAGGAAGCAAGATAAAGCGGACAGGGAGACAGGCCCTCCCTGAGGACCCGGGACAGGCTGTGTTAACATGCAGTCAGTGAGACCCAATGTCACCCGAGAGCACCTGAGACATTGAGCTCTGCAGACAAGGATCCTTGCTTTTTACAGAGCCCTGGCATTACAGTGACACCCATTTAAGGTTCCCAGCACTTTAGAGGAAAGTTACAAGAGAACTACTAGAGAACACTCTCTCTTTTATGTACAAGGTTCAGTCCATCCTTTCTGACCTTACACTGGTTATACTTTAGTAAGTGTTCCGTAATAGCGGTCTGTATTCTTATCAGTCTGCCCCACAGCACTATCAAGATTGGTGTTCACTCTTCTATTCAGAGATTAGCTTTTGGAGTGGACAGTTGCCCACCAAGAGCGACTGAAAGGAAGAACACTCTGAACACTTTGCTTTCTAAGGCCAGTCTGCCTTTTTATTTCTTTCAAAACATATCCTACGCAAGTATGTAAACATTGATGCTTTCAGCTGCAAGCTCAATTTCATCTACAGTAGTGTTCAGAAATGTTTCAGAGTGCAGTTCCAGGACTGATTGTATAAGAATTAATTTCAATTTGTATCCATGTCAAATCTATGCAAACCTATGTCTGCTAGAAATACACTCTCTCTACGAACATCTAAGATTACTAATGAGGTCACTATTAGGCTTACTTTCACTTTCAGTTCAAAGTCATGTAGGAGCAATAGATTAAAGTTAGATCTTATCAACATGAAAAAAGTTAAGTTGGCTAGTTCACCCATTACTTAAAATACACTTCCATACATTTACATTTATTAATTTAGCTCATATTCACTAGATTGAGTTTCAGATGGTGTGCTTTCATCCAGGCTGAGATGTCTACCAGGTATGCTGAGGATCTTTGTGTGCTGTCTGCTTAGCAGAAGTAGGAAACTTAATGCACTCGGATGATTTGTCACAGTGATATTATATAAATTAAGAAAAAAAGAGGGCCAGGCACCGAACCCAGAGGTACACCCATGGATAATTGGTGTGATGTAGATGTAAAGGCGTAATGTAAAGTTAAAATACAGTATGTTTCGGGCCTAAGTTTGCAGTAGGTAACAAGCAGCATAAAATTGTGACATATGATTCCACAATGCACATTTGTTACAGTAGCACAAAGAGTTAGTCTGAATTCCTACCAGTTCTTCAGCATGGAGGAAACATGACATTACCAAAAGCCTCATGCTGGTTAATAAGTTGGCTAGTTTACCCTTTGGTGACAACTTGATCAATTTGGCACACCAAGGCTAATGGCTGCCATCAAATGAGACTGGCTTTCAGAAATGGTTATCTCAGTGGAGTCCAATTTATTTGCTGTCACCTCTTAACCACGGCACTTGGCATAGATGCATCAGCCACCACCACTCCGGTGAGGTAGTCCTCCATTAGCAATGTTAATCAAACGATGATGCAAAGCTGAGGAAGTGCCTTTCAATTTAGCACGCAGGAGCTAATGGCTTCTGATACCAAACAGAGCCTGATGGATTGGTCAGATGTGGTAATATAGACACTGGATGAAATAAAGGCGGAATTTTAGTGCTTTTATTTGCGGGAGGGTAAAGATGATTGAGGGCGTCCTTATTTAGTCTTAAAGGTTTTGTAATTGGAATCAATGAGGTGCATCCATCAGTATCATGCAAAATAAATATTCAGTGTCACATGGCATTGGCACTTTCATTTTTCCCCCAATGCCAAAACAATGTTGAAGAATGGTGAATCAATATTTACATATTGAATTGAAGCATTCTGTTTGTTCTAACATGACATCATTTATGTATTATGTGTATACATATAACCGTTTGTGGTTAGATGGTATTCCAACCCCAAGTCAGACAACTACTGAATGATTCAGTATGTGTGTGCATGCATATGCTCATAACCATGGCCATATAGGTGTGTATGTGTGTGACTGGGATAAAAGCGCTGTTGCCAGATTATGTGCATGTCTAGTAGACGATGATAGTGTCAGATGATTTGAATACATTGATATATTAACATCTATTCCCCTACCCCTATGAAAACACTGGAGAATGAGAGATAGAGGAATGAGCCAGCTGTTGATTACCCAGGCTAGTCATATCATCACATCTTTCTCATTTGTTTAGAGGAGATTACATCTTTCTGCTCGGTCAGCTGCCAAACTTGAAAAATATCTTTAGGAAATGTGCAGCAATGGGAATGTGTAGCAATGTGTGTGTGTGTGTGTGTGTGTGTGCGTTTGTGTGTGTTTAAATGGTCATTCCTATTTAACTTTATCAATCAGAATTGTAGAAGTATTAACCTATCTGTCATGCTACTCTGTCCACAAATCTGTCTATCTTTTTTAAAAACCCTTTGGGGCATCTCATGCATGTGAAGACTAAACATGACTAGCGTTAACTCAAAGTGCATTTACATCAATTAATTCTGTTCATATTCACTAGATTGAGTTCTAGATGGTGTTCTGAGATGTCTACCAGGCATGCTGAGATCCTTGTGTTTTGTCTGCTTAGCAGTGGAATGAAACTTAATGCACCTGGATGATAGGTCACAGTGATATTGTATATTTTGAGAAGGAAAAGAGGCCAGGCACCGAACCCTGAGGTACACCAATGCATAATTGATTTGATTTAGATATACTTTAAGAAGAGCACACTGTCCACTGTCCTTCGTCCTATCACACTGACTTTCACTTATTTTCAATGACTATATAGAAAGCACACTGCAGGTCTTCAGGTGATCGTGATCATGATTAAACAATCAAATAATAAATAAATAATAAAATTGAAAATTCAACCATAAAAAACCTGGGTAAAAGAAGAACAGAATACAACACAACAGTAAGCTGCAAAGACCTTGGAAGTGTGGTTCAAGAGACTTTGTGTGTGTGTGTATGAGTGCGTGCATGCCTACAGCGGTGGAAGTAATGCATCATTATAGGACAGAAACCAAGGATGACCAAAGGCCAAACACAGCATAACCACAGGCATCTTAAAAGAAATGCATTGCAACAGCTAGATCAGAACTCATGCTGGGTTACACTGACTTTGATTTCGAAAACATGCATTAGAAACACAAAACATTCTCTTGGCTGTTCTTATTGCCATCATTACACATTATTAGAAGGTACAGATAGTGATTTAGAGCTAAAAAATAAAAGCAGTTCACTTAAAGCTGCCCTCTATCAGTCTTCCTCCATCATTATTCTGTCCATCTCATCTTATAATCTCCTCTGCAAACAGCTACTGTTGCGGTCCCATCATCTTAGCATTCATTTACATATATAATTATAGGGCAGGCGCTCACTGAAAAGATTCACGGAAGTTGTAATTAACAGTAATTTTTTTTTTTTTTTGAATGGGAGCCATGGCCGTGAATAGCCATTTGAGACCTAAATTGAATCTAATAACCTTATTGCTAACGCTTTTAATGGGAGGAGGAGACCTCTGTAAATGCATATTATTTAGTATGGATGAACAGGGGCACGAAAGCCTGATACTGCAGGACTGAGAAGACCAGAGCTTCCTGACATCTAGAGGTCTGTTCAGACCGTTTGTTCAGTGAAAACAATGCATTCCTATGGGTTATATTTAGCAAATTGAAGCAAGCATACTACCATTCAAAAGTTTGGGATCAGTGAGATTTTTTTAATTCAACAAGGATGCATACATTTTATCAAGTGACAGTAAATTCTGTTTCTGTTCATCAAAAAATATTGCAAAAAATCACTAAATTTTCACAAAAATTTTAAGCAGCACAATCATTTTCAGCTGTGATAACTTTGAAATGTTTCTTGAGCACCAAATCAGCATTTTAGAATGATTTCTGAAGGATCATGTGACATTGAAGAGTAGTGGAGTAATGATGCTGGAAACTTTGCTTTGTCATACATTTTGAAATATATTGAACACAATATTTCACAATGTCATCACGCAAAATCTGCATTTTCAGATTGTGTTTTATATTAAAGTAGAGAATGATTTACTTCATGCGGAATAAACAGAGAGTGATTGCTTTCACAATGTAGATCACACTAACAATACCATCGCTGTCTAAAAGCATTACCACAAAAAATTGTGAATTGTTCAAAATTTAAAAGAAAAAAGTTATGCTAAGTTATTATGTATTACATTATATATTTAAGAGTAATGGCAGAGACCAAATTTGAGACTATCAAATTTAGGGTCAATACTAATCAAAGTAGTACATTATCTGAGAAGACACCTCTTGAAGTGCTTGTGTTATTTAAAACTAACAAGCATTTTCATTTATATTTTATACAGGACAGATGACATAGTCAGAGCCTGTTTAGTACTTAGGGTTTATGTAAAACAGCTCTCAGTGCCAACCTCTACATTCTGTTCCATTACTCTAAACAACAAAGCTTGAGATTATCCAGAAGCCGAAACCACATATCCAGGCATTGTTAGGGGACTAAGCTATGCAAATCTTCTTTGAAACTCATGTGCATAGTAGATACAAAATCCTATTCAAGCTCAGTGTGAATTTAAATCATGATCTAGCAGTCCAGGGTAAGGTGAGTTGAAAGCTGATTGGCAAAAAGCTACTGGTAGTTGATTGAATTGGACAATCAATCAGAACGCTTAAAGACATTGAGTGGTGACAGTTTTTAAATCTCATCCATGTCTATTTCAGGGTCAAATACTGTCTTTCTGTGGTATAAATTCTGGGTCTCTACACAATTAGATTAAAATATGATGATACATTGAGAAAAAACCTTGAAAAGAGCCAAGAGTCTTTTCATCCACATGAGATATTTCTTTCCTTAGCAAAATCCCCTTTCCTTACCCCTGATCAACTGGGCATTAATAATAGAGGCTCATTGAGGCCTCATGCATGTCTGAGTGCATTAAACTTGCACAGGATTTACTCAAGAATGGATCTCAATGAGAGGGGGCGGGGGCAACTTCTCATACACACGGTGGAAGACAAAGAAAAGGAAACACACCGGGGGGAAAAGACTGAAGGAGAGAGAAGGAGGGAGAGAATACGTGAAATCCAAGAAATTCAATTGGCTTTCAAGTGTCCCAATCAATTACAATCCAAAAAAAAAAAAAAAAAGGTCAAAAAGAAAAGAAAGGAACTGCAGAACTACAATGGTACCTGATTGTACCCAAATCTTCAGAATGCATAAGATTGCTATTGAAGACCATTCCCAGATTCAAGGCTTTTTCGTTGAACTTCATGTCCATCCTCAATAACGACCGTAAACGTCAAATCCTGTACCCGTTACACATTTAAAATTTTACGCCTCAAGAAACGTTACGTCAAAGTTTTACACAAAACTATTGTGTGTTTTTGAACTATTGAATGTGGGAGGGATCTTATGCTTTCAAAGCTAGCTCGCTATTGCTAGCAAATTGAAAATTGTCTACCCTACCTTTAACCCACCTTTGAACCCACACATACCTATCACTAACCTTAATAATTACAAAGTAGTAAAAGACAACTAATATAAAGTGGGAACAAATATTATATTACAATTTATTGACAGTTATTATGTATAAAGAAATAACTTGTGGCTTTCACAACATGGATCACACTTATGTAAAAAAAAAAAAAAAAAGTCTGTGCTTATTTTTATATTTTAATCTGACTATTGTGTCTGTTATTGTAAACAGCTTTGAATTCAGGAAAAAAAATGAAACATTACCTGACAATACTGTTCTTAATCTCCTCCTGTCCACTGTACATTAAATAGCATCTCAAGCAATAAAACCTCCCCCTTTTTCAATTTAATCATAGTGGGAAAAATGAATTAAATAGCAGTGATGGAGCAGTAAATTTCTTATACGAGCTGTCAGGCGTCCAATCCCGCATGTGCATCTGTACAGTGTGTGCACATAAGCATGGAGGTGGGCTGGTCTCTTTTGGACAGTTCGGGTGGCCAGACGATGTTCCTGTGATGAGGTGACAGACAGCCACTCGTGAACCGACATCAGTATTCACTCATGGCTTCACGACCCCAGATGACCTTCCCCTCTCAATTCACACCACACCTCTCCCAGACGCCTCTTTCTCTAGGCTCTGCGGGAGGCGCGCATGTTCCCTTGAATGAAGTTATTGATGGCTTTATCAGCCCTTCGGCTCCTGCGCAGGCTTCAGTGGTGCGTTTACAGGTATAATGCTGACAAGGAGTATGATAATGGCCATCGCTGATCATACACATCTTTTCAACCTTCACAGCACAGAATAAATTGCTTCTCACTTATTTATCCTGCATAATAGGCTCTGGGAATAAAACCTGGGTGCGGCCGAGTGGGAGCCATTGCCTGCATTAAATGTGATAATAAAGGTCGATGTCTAAGATGCAAAAAGAAAAAATATAGTGGAAGCAGTCACCTAGGACCTGATGTGCTGGGCTCGGAGTGATGGTCCATAATAAATGACAACATCCAACATGAGGATGTTTAGCACTTAGTGAACGCTGGAGCGCTATTACATGGCAGAAACAGTGTCTGTCAAAGTAAGGCTTGTCATGATTTTTCAGGAATAAAATGGGGAAGGAATTCAAACACTGGCTGCAAAGGGATGCAAAATATGACCAATTTATACATATACACTGTTCAAAGTCTCCCAGGTGGCTCGCCATGGCTGCATTTCTTTAATCAAAAATAAATAAATTAATAAATAATAATTTGAAATATGTGTTTTCTGTTTCAAAACATTTTTTAAAATATTCAGAAATCATTCCAATACGTTGATTTGGTCCTCAAGTAACGATCCACGGTTATTATCAAAGCTGAAAATGGTTGTACAGCTTAAATTTTTAGGATTCTGAAGAATACAAAAGTTCAAAAGTTCATTTATTTAAAATATTTTTTTTTTCTTTAAATTTTTTAGCAATTTAATGCATCCTTGCTAAATAACTATTACTTTATTTATATTTTTTAACATTCGTAAACATTACTTCATGAGCTAACTATATGTAAAGTATAAATTGAAGTATTAATAATAAATGCATTTTAAAATCTTTTTTAAGATTACACTATTGTAATGTGACCTTGTTACACTGTCATTATACATTATTAATTAACAGCATGTACTATATATAGGGTTAGGGTTTGGTTGAGGGAAAACTACCTTACTAACTATTAATAAGCAGTAAATAAGGAGTTTATTGAGCCAAAAGTCATAGTTAATAGTGAATATGTGTTCCCCACACTAAAGTGTTACCAAAGTTGCCAGCCACTGCCAGCGTTTTTGATAATTTTCACAAAATTTGCATGGCCCCTAGAATATTGTGTTAAAAAAAAAAACAAAAAAAAAAAACATTTTATTCTAGCTGAATGCACTCAACACTTGAATGTGGGTTTCATAAAAAAACAACATTTTGAGCAAGAAGCTGAGAAAATGCGTTTTTGTCAAAGACTACATCCGGATCGGATTCAGAACGATGATCAAAACATAGATGGAGTAGATCGAGTCCATCAACACCCCAAAGCTTCACAGTCCTATACCACTTCCTGGTCGACATTTCATTCGCTAACATTGGGCAGTTTTGACTTGCATGCTGTTTAATGTTGATGATCGCATTTTTTTGTATGGATCTGCTTACGTATGATATCACTTGTTTCTGCTTCTTCTTTCCCTGCTTTAATCAGGAGATTCACTACTCTTTCAGAAGGTGTGTCATAGCGCCCCCTACCGTATAACAGTGAAAACACAGAAAGCCGGAAATGACGTCAATGGCGGGGAAGTGTTGTCTCATAAATGACGGAAATTTGCATCAATGGCTGGGAAATATTTAATAAAAATAGTATTGATCAATGTCTGATCACGTTAGTTCAAAGTGCATTAAGTAAAGTTAACAGATACAACTTTTTGATTTAATGAAAATGTATTAGCCTAGTAAATGTTGAAATTAACATTAGGATTAAAACGTGTTTTAGTGGTTTATTTACAAAAGGAGGATATCACTTGTCAAGTTTGCTGTATAGTCCTTTTTTATTTTTGTATTTTAAATATTATGGGCATTTTTATACTAGCATTTTTCCTAGGGCCTCACAATGATGTCCAGTCTAAGACCTGGAAAGGGCCAGTTGTGATCGGTGGATGTTGGTCGTGCTCGATGGTTGTTGCATTTTTATCAGGCCTCGCGGCAGAGAGGAAATGAAATGTGTTAACAGTATTTCACATCAGGTACAGTGCTTCCATCCCTCCAGCCAATGACACTGTGGCCCTCTGTGTGATTAGCAAACATAAAAACGACCTGCTTCCAGTGTCATAGGTCAAGGTTCAGAGGTCATGCACACCAAACGTGCTTGTGCTCAACAGCTGCACGTCTGAACGTTTGTCATATGAAGATTGCCAATCCCGGTAAAACAAACACTTCAGGAAGCCACAAATGGAGGAAACGACAGTCACAAAGAGAAACTAAAGGAGACAAACCTTTTTAAAAACCTTCTCTATTGTTGTCTCTGTATTTTAAATCAAGTAAAAAAAAAAAAAAAAAAATCTACATTAATTGTTGGGAGTGGCATTTCTACAAATCAAGTCCTATGTTCAAGGAAATAAAACAAATTTGCTTCGAATTAAAATAAAAGCTTTCCCCTGACATAAACCATTGAAAAATTATAATAATGTTGGTTTGCTTTGTTGAGAATGAGAAAAAATATGAAAGGGAAAAAGACCTGAGGGATTCCTGCACTGAATATCATTGAATACCATGATTAATAATTGAACATTGTAAAGTATTGATTTAAAGCAAGTCCATTCCCTGTGAAGCAGTGGAACGTGCGCTTTCATTAAAGCTTTGCTGATTTAATAAAAACATAAACTTATAACTGAAATGCACATTAAGGAACCCTTTGGGCAACTGATGCAGGAACAAATGTGTATTTCTCTTTGTAAATGTGTACACCCGAATTTTTTTTTTCTTAAATTTGTATTAAGGGGATAAAAAATACTATACCTAATATATATTTGACTGTAGAGAGAGTAACATCATGTATTAGACAGAAACAATCAAGAAAACACTTAAACACATCGCTCTGCTTTCGGTGGGTGTTACTCTTCTTTTCTCCAGAGATGGATGTCTGCATTTACAGTGTGTTAGTGAAATCATACCTCTCACAGCAAGAGACTGAGAATGAATGTGTGTTTACATGGAAATACATAGACATACAAAAACCTATTGAGCTGCCTCGCTTATAAGACGATACATTTTTTTGCATTTAAAAAAACAAACAAAAAAAGAGTAAAGTCTAGAGATGTATTTTATAACCACGTTTTAGAACAGCTTAACATGTGCGAGACACTGCAAAAGATGTGAATTCAATGGTCAGTCATGTCAATCTAGTAGGGCTGGGTATTGACACAGATTTCACAATTCGATTCGATTTCGATTCACAAGCTTGCGATTCGATTCAATTTCGATTACGATTCGATTCGATTCAATATCGATTATTTTGGATATCAGGTACAATACATTGTAAATTTTCTCAAGGAAAACTGGAAAATAAAAGGGAAAAAAATTATTGTAAACTATGGGAGTCAGTTGAAGCCTATAGGCTTCATTAGCCTACTATAATATTGAAGGTAAAAATTAACTGATTTATATACAAACACTTAAAATACACTTTTATTTATTTTTATAATAATAAAGTTATATGAAAATATAAAAATTTAAATGGTGGCTGTCAAAAACTTTCCAGATTTATTCAAACATGCATTAAATATTGAAGAACAATAAAAATTATAATGATTATGTAATATGGTGCATATATTTAGCAAAATGCTCCTCTCTAGAGTTAATTTTTCTAGCTGACTAACGAGTTTATGGTCACTGGATATGGTTTTCTGAGGTAAATGTGACGTTACATGACATTGTTTACTAACGTCTTTCCACGGTTGAAACACTGATTGAGCGATTCCATGCGACATGATACGGACTTCGATAAGTTGTACTCTATCTTTTAACACACTTTCAGATGCTCATTCGTGTTTATTTCGCGCAGTAACTGGTGTTATTAATGCGGAAGAGAAGATCATGTGCGCTCCGGGTTGCTGCTTCTCTTGAGCTGAGCCAGAGCGATCTCACGCCACAGCGCCAAAACGGTATTTATGTTTTTGAATTTCGTAAGAAAATGGACGTAATTTGAAATCTGAGACTCTGTTTCATATCAATAATAACAAAGCACAAAGATTATTGCGATTTATTAGATGGGATGCGCGCATCAATGTTCCATTAATTCATCAACTGAAAACAGGATGACTAATCGATTCTTGGGATTTAAGAATCGATATCGTTTCGTAAAAATGAGAATCGATTAAAATCGAGAAATCGATATTTTTTACCCAGCCCTACAATCTAGTGCATGTGTGTACAGGTTTATATTACATTATGGGGACCAAATGTAATATAACTTTTGGGTGAATATCCCTTTAACTTGAAAGCCACATTTTAGAATGGCTTTTAATGTGTGAGACAAAAGATGCGAGATATGAGTACAACAGTAACACAAGTCTGTCTAGCGCATGTACAGAAAAACAACAGAAAAGTAGTGCAGTAGAATGCAAATGTAAGATGCAGGGCAGCGTACTGAAAAAAAAAAAAATGTCTAGAGACGTTTTATATAAGTTGAACATCTTTAACCATGTTATTTGGAACACTGTGAACACACATAAAACACTGCAAAATTCTGCAAAATAGCAGTCTAACACGTCCATCTAGTGCATGTTTACATAGAAAAACAATTGAAAAGCAGCACAGTGGAAATTTAAAAATGTTTTCTGTGTGAACGGCCCCTGAGAGAGCATCGTAATTATCACCTGACATGTAACTCAAATAGCGTTCCACACAGGTGAATCGACACTAGATTCAGATGTTAGCATGTTGCTAAGCTAAGAGCATGATACTCTAATAAGCATAAAAATACACAGTGCACAGATATATTATGCAAAATAATAAATTTAAACTAAACTGAGCTACTTCTCAGTATTGAATTAAGTTTCTTTCTTTATAATCGACATTTCTCTTTCTACGCTATCTAATATAATTTATTTTTCAGTAGGCTTCTCACTGGTATAGCTAAAAGTTAATTATATAAAAATGTATGAGTCCATCTCATAAATGTTCACTTAATTAACTTTTAGCAGATATAAGCATTTAGTTTAGCTTTCATTTACAGTCTCTTTCCTCCGGGAAAAATATTGACGACTTGGCGTGATCACTACCATGCCTTTTATTCAATCTAATGCTCTCTAGAATGAGAATGTACCGCCCACTAATGCCAGCTGCCACTAATAATCAAGTAGCAAATCATTATTTGCTGTAGCATAACTAGTCCTATTGGCTAGTAATACAATCAAAACACACCCTTTGATACGTCCAACTCCAACTTCCTGTTTCAACAAGAAACACAAAAATTAAATGTGCCAGATTTTTTTTTTTTTTTTTTTTTAGACTGGATTAATTAATGGAAGTGGTACTTATTTTAAGAAATAAGGTGTACAAGGTCAAATGGCAGTATTGGGTCAAAGGGCACAAATGTCATATAAATTCACCTTTACTTAGATAAAGGTCCATGTCACCGCACTGTTGAAAACAGGAATAAGTAGCCCTATAGTCATTTGGGGGCAAAGCACCTAAAATTGTGACGTATGTAAGTGACTGAAGTAATGTATTGCACTGGCAAAAACTGGTGCCATTACCAGTACATTTCCATTTTGCCACCACCCACTGCTGCTTAAAATCAATGAGAGATGGCAACTGTGGCAGTGGGGGTTCTATTTTATATTGACAGAGGCAGTAATGACACAGATCAGGACCCAAGACAGGTCCAAATCTTCCACATGAGCACCCCAGATATATTATAACAGATAAGTCACAGCTCTGGCCATTACAAACGTGTAAGGTTAAATTTACCATAAAAAAAAAAGAGAACAAGGATGTTGTATTAACAGATATGCATTAATAAAATAAACAAAGTACTCAAATTAATGCAAGAGCTATTTAAAACAATTGAGGCAAAAGGCACACTGTAAATAGAGTATAGCTACTACCTGAATTAGTGATGTAGAGGTGGAAACAGAGAGGTTGTGGTAGCGTGACCTTAGAAAAGCCGCTTATATAAAGGACCCAAAGGCTCAGAATTGATGGATAGAAATGCTAGAGCTGGCTGGAAGCCTACCAATACCAAACACATGTGCTCTTGGTTGTCCAGAAGGTCACATCTCAAACACACACAAAAAAAAGACCAAGCACAGGTCATAACTTAGTCTTTGAGCATGGAAGCAAAACCATGGTTGGTTGACTTCTGTGAAGAAAAGCACATTGCTCACAGAATAAACATTGGGAAATTTTGCTTTAGTGACTAATGCCCTGTGATATAGAGGGCAGAACATATATAAATACACACATACATAAATGTGATGAAATCCATGTATACCACACAAATTAAAAATATAAATAACTACAAGTTGAAATGAGGAAACTGTATTTTAATTTTCATACAATTTATGTTTTACTACTTTATTATTTATTTTATTATCTTTATTATTTATTTTACTACTTTATTATTTATTTTATTTACCGCTGATACTACTTCCTGATCCAATGTGATAAAGAGATGGTCATTTCACCCCTTTGTATATTCATTTATTTATTATTTGTGCAAGTTTCATCCTCCATATGGACACTTTAAGTGTGTAAAAATAGAAAAAAAAAACTGTTTCCCTATTAATATAGACAGAACTCACTCTCATTTTCCATGGAAAATCTAAATATTTGTACAAAATCTGCAGTGAATTATCGGAACATATTTCATATAATTTAAAAATCCACCATCAGCTCTTTTCAAAGGCATTTCAATTGCAGTGTTCAGACTCATTTCTGATCTGGTCATGCATTAATCAAATTACAGCAAACATATTGCTTATTAATATTTCAGCAGTATGTACAGCCAGGTATTAACAATAATACTCAATTGGCCTGCTGAATATTTCATGTGTTAGATTGGGGCAGGGGATTGGCGATGAACACTGCTTTAACCCCTGCTGGGCTGGTCTTATCAATAGCGTCACATGGTTTTGCCCCTAACACAAAGACAAGTAGGGTGGAAAAATGGATTATCTGAGGTCTGGCTCGCCATGGGCTCCAAACCTTGTGCTGAAACGGTCTGGATCCTATCCTTTGAGGAAATAGAGGCCCCATTTAGACTTCACCCTGCCACTCAACAGCCCAGGCGGTAATGAGCCCATTAAAATGTAGATCCAGGTATAAGAAGGACATGAGAATAAGATCCTCTTATATTTAAAGCTGCAAGCAGACAAATCATAGGATTCTGTAGTTCATCCCAGGAGGATAGAGACGCCTGTGCGGCTCTTTGTACCACGTCCACAAAATTATGTATCACACATGGAGAATTTTTCTTTTTGTTTGTTTACTGTATATAAAAGATCTAAAATATGTAAGAAATGCATTCTTGATGCTATTTTGTGCGGTTTGTATGAGGTTAAATTAATGTTTCAGAGCCTGAGTCATGAAGAATTAAAGGAATCAGCTTGTTAAGTCTGAGGTCATGCGTCCAAATGCACTAGATGCCAAAAGCAAACAACAAACA
Organism: Abramis brama; assembly: GCF_963993115.1. Lineage (NCBI taxonomy): Eukaryota > Metazoa > Chordata > Actinopteri > Cypriniformes > Leuciscidae > Abramis > Abramis brama. Next base: position 28,601,536 of record NC_139983.1, read on the forward strand.
GTGGTAAAATACACTCACAGTGTGCTGTAATACTCCCAAAAAGAGACTGTAGTGTAAATCATGATTTTTTTTATTTTTTTATTTATTTATTTTTTTTAAAGCTTAAATGGGCTATGTGTAGTTTTTCTACTAAAATTAATCCTTTTTTTATTGCCTGTGTGTGAAGGGGTTGTAATCTCACATTAAAATGATCCACTTGGCGGGTTTTGCTATTACCTCTGAGAGCAAGGTAAATTTGAAATTCCTATTTCTATGTGAAGGTGAAATCCAGTGAAGTGACTGAGACCTGCATGCGCGCTCCCGAGCCTCTCGCCTCGTCTACTGACTTTGCACTCAACAGCGACAACACTGCAACTTATGACATGGAGTCTGCTAACACTAAGAAACAACCTGCTCCCAGCACAACACAGACTCCAACACAAACTCCACATAATGATAAAAAACAAAAAAAAGTTTTATCTGCTGAAGCTCGTCAGGCCAAACGTGAATCGGATCAACTTCGGACGAAAACATGGATCAACATCGGCAGGGCTTTTGAATCATGGAGAAACATCCACTTTGTTTTGGGTATAAAAACAGACCCGGAGTTGGCTTTCATCCTATTGGACAGGTAAGCTAACATTACTACAAAGCATGTAAAATATATTTAGATTTTGTGCTTTAGGTTTTTTTTCGCTTGTAAACGTATTGGTTGCAATCTGAAACATCACCACTAGAGGCCGCTGAAAACTACATCTAGCCCCTTTAAAAGCTTAATTAATTGTGTTATATGAATAAATTGTGTTTATAAACCGCTGTTGAGATAGTATTCTCAATTGAAGCAAGTAGAGGCTTGGACCCGGAAACTGTAATCCTTACGTCACAACTTAAAGTCCACCTGTGGTGAAAATCAAGTTTATAATGTTGTTTATATGCCTATGTGGTGTTTTAATATGGTTTAGGACAAACACCATTGCTGAGTATTTTCTCCTCAAAACTGCGGTGAACTAGCCTGGATGCCAGCCAAACTTAGCCTTAGAACTTAGACGAACCACAACATTTGAGGTCGGGAAGTTCGGTCTGGACTTGATCCGTTGTGGAGCAACTATGCTCGAACCAGAGCTGTTCGGACCAATCAAATTGTCAGGGCGGGCTTTATACGATGATGGACAGATGATCAACAGTAACGTAATCATCCACGTCACCAAATAGCGCTTGGGTTGCGATAAGATTTGTTTGGTGTATTGTCGAGTTCTAATCCTAAACGGAGAACTTGTTCGTATATGCATTCACCTTTACTATTTCTCTCAAAAATGATGATCGTGCTGGTAAGTACTCCATGTATCTTTAAATTCTTTTTACAACACCGGCAAAGATCGTTTACACTCATCATCTTCTTCTACTTCTTCCAGCGTGCGTGCAGTTGAGTCACTTATTCCATTGCTCTGATTGGTTATAGGTCTATCCAATTGAGTGCAGAGGCATTTTCTTTCCTGGTTCGGTTGAAATACACCCCATAATCACAGCCCAATGGAGCAGTATCAGACTCATATTCTGACTAGAATCTGAGTATGACGCCGTCAGGCTAGCGGTGAACCAAAGACAGTCTCAAAAATGCGGTTTGAAATCGCTGGTGTTTCTGACGTCACAAACTACCTTGTAACCAATCACGTCAATGTGCCGGCCGGCTTTAGCATATCATTAACAACGAACTAGCAGGGGAGTCTCGAGAGATGCCAGGTTATCCCAGTATATTTTTCTGTTGATGTGAAAAATCGGGTAGATTTAGCAATATAGCGTGTGTATGATGTAATTTTAAAATTGCTGAAATTACTCAGCAATGGTGTTGACTTATGAATTTGCACATGGTTTGTCTTAAAGCATATTAAAACACCACAGACAAATAAACAACATTAAAAACTTGATTTTCACCACTGGGGGACTTTAAATACAAGACAACGGAGATCACATGACAAAAACAACCAATGACAAAGTGGAACTGATAAACATGAACCAATGAAAAGACAACATAACAAGATAGCAAGACAATAGTTGTGTTCAACTGGCGCTGTGCAGACTGATCGGTCATGTGAACCAAAGGAACCACATGAAAGATCAAATGACAGGATCACGAGGTTGAACAAGGAATCACATGACATAAAACAGGAAGCATGACTGTGACTAAATTGCAAAATAAGAGACATGAAAACATTCATTTGGTTCTTTTTATTTTTAATCAGTATTTTATTTGTAATCGGTATCCTACATATTGTTAAAACAGGCCCAAGGGCAAATTAACTTAGCTTTTCAACTCCTCTGTGAAATCACATTGCAAAAATTAAACACACTTTTGGCGTTGTATACACAGGTAGAGGTAGCCCTTCACACACGAAAGCATGTAAGGGTAAATCCTCCGTGTTGAATATGCTCCTGTGTAATCGCCTCGCTGTGAAGAGCCATTGTACATAATGTGCAAAGCTACGCCATGCTAATCCAGGGCGGCGCTCTTCCAGAGTCTGGCCTTTGCGATGTGTGGCTATGGAGATAAATGAGGCTTCGGGGATTAAATCGTCCCAAACGCACTGACTGGTTAATTGAATCCTCCCCGGGGAGGCCCTCCCAGAATAAGAGGTGTACTGTTGAGGAGAGCTAAAGGGCTTTTTTACCTCTGGATAGGGCACCTTGGGAATGTTCAGTGGGTCAGGATATAGGTAAGACAAATCCCTTTCCCAGCCTCTCAAAGGCAGATAATAAATAGGATATCATACTTTTTGTATCACTGGGTGGGAAAGGTGGGCACAGAAGCAGTGTTTATGTTCCTACAGATCTTGCCTCTAGGGCGGCGATAAAGAGCTGACTTATTTGTGAAGCAAATCCATTCTCTCTAATTGTTGCAATGACAATATTGTGTTTCTATATGCGGATAGAATCAGGGTGTGGGAAGGGCTTAAATGAAAAGTGAGGGAAAAAAAATAAATTCTATTTTTAGCTATATTGTACAGATAGCTGCACATTACACATGGGGAGAGAGAGAAAAATCAAGTTTTCAGAATTAGTTCTCATGACTTTTTAATTCTTTCTTTTTTAATTCTGATCATTTATTAATTGTTCATTTCCAAATAAGGTATTCTGCTTCAGGCACAGCCCTATTGAACATGTGTATTTTTCTTACAAGGAATAAGCAATTATGATTTTCACCTGTCAGAGGATAAAACGGCAGAAAAAAAGAAAAGAAAACTTGTTTGACTTTGTGTATGTAAGCAGCAATCTCCCAGCAAACACAACACTATATACACTATATATAACAATTATCTTAATATCATAAAGCATTGCCTTTGTGCAACAACCAAAAAGATGCATACCTCATTGCTATGTCTCTGTGTTCATCTTTGAGACTCCACCCACCACCACCACCTTCATTTAAATATGATCACTGGTTTAAACACATTAAATCATCTCCAAATATCCTCTACTGACCCCAGGGGGGCTGGAGAGAGCTGGGATCTGACACAGTGATAAGCGTCTATCTGCTTAGCCACTGAGCCATAAAGTCGTAGCAATGCGCATTTAGAGGCCGTCAGTAGACGTCACTAAACGATTGCTGTAAGGTGCCTTCAGGTTATTTTATTACATTGTTGGAATTAAGTTATAGATTAAATAAAAAAGTGGAAATTGCACTATATATCAAGGCAAGCTCTGTTGAATAAAGGATTTGTCACTGTGAGCACTCCATCACTGTGTGGCGACATCCGAGTTCATTAGCATTTCCACAATGGTGTTCTGCCGCTTGATGGAGTCTCAAAATCAAAAGACAGACACTTAAATGAAACAACAGAGCTGCGGCACACATCTGTGATTTAAGCGAAATTTGATTAAAATGCTAGTGGATTAAATGTTAAACCATCGGTGGCATAATAAACAGAATGCGCAAAAGTTCAAAGTTCTTCAAAGACTTGTCAGTCCAGAAGTGTTATATATTAGAATCAGGAAGGACCTTTGGTGCTATAGATAATGCAAAATACTATAACGGTACCAAACACTTTAGAGTTTTAATTACAGAATATTAATTAGCTAGATAAAACCGATTCAATTTGGTTAATCTGATTAGAAATGCTAACGTGATTCATGATTAGCTTGTAAATTAAACCTCTCTTCAACTATTTTAGGTGTAATTCATTCCAAAGGTAATAGTCAGGATGCTAATTCTAAATTGATCAAGCTAATTCAACAGGCAGACTGAAGAGGAGCCAAATCTGGATAAGTAAAAGATAAAGTTTCAAAAGCTATCACAACTTGACTTTCAGACAAGACTACCTAAAATATCTATGGCCTGGTTTTACAGACAGCGCTTAGATTAAGCCAGGATTAGGTCTTATTTAGTACTTTTAAGTAGCATCCCTTCAGAAAGAAAAAAAACATTACTGGTGTGCATCTTGAGACAAAACAATGGCACTGACATATTTTAAGGTACATCAGTGCAAGTTGCTTTCAGTTAAAACAGCTTAAACATGCATTTTAGACTGAGACTAGGTTTAAGCCTTGTCTGTGGAACTGGGCGATTATGTTTTAAATGTACTAAATTGCAACACAATCATTACAATTGTGCAATTACAAATATATCAAAATACATGACAGACAAGTTATAGTAGAAATGATAATTTACCATAAATGCTTGTCAGTCGGCAGTGCACATATTTCAAAGACAACAGAATTATGAAGTTACATAAAGATGTACTTAGGTTCTTCTTAAGTAGGTCAAAAGAGCACTTTCAATTTCAGCTAATTGCATTTAATATAATTCCAACTATAATACATTCATTTAATTGCAATTAACATGCAATTAAGTGTCTGTAAACATTACATTCAGCCAGCATTTAAGTAGCCTATATTTCTGTAACAGTTCTCTTTTTAAGAGTATATCTATTCTATAAAAATCCCTGTGATGGTTAAGTTTACACCTCATCCATATGGTGGCAGTGTTCCAAAGCTGTGTAATTTGAGCCCACGTTCTCCCTGCAGCCCCCTCTACACTCCAACTTACTCAACAGAACAAAGGATACAGCGAATCTCATCTCTGCTGATAGTCCTTCAGTGATATTTAACCACAGCATAAGGCCTGCATCATCCAAGACCAAAGCAAACAATGAAAAACGAGCAAACTTTAATGGAGCATAGAAGACTGCAATGATTGTTGATGGCTCAAATAAACGTATTTTTGAGCTGGTGCAATTTCTGAAATGTATATGCTCTGAAATGTTATACACTGGTATGGCAGTATACATTAATATAAAAGATCTAAATGTCACAAAGCATTTCAGATACACAGTGTACCAAACAAAAGACTGCTATAGCATTCAAACACAGTAAATTTGCATTTATTAGAAAGTGACAAAATGAGTATATCCCCGTCCATCACTAGCTAACTGCACTTTTACTGCATAAGAAATAAGACCGAGAGTCCCCATATTGAGCATGGATGAACTGTAAATGGCGAAGGCCCATTAGAATTCATTAGGCGTAATTGGGAGGTACTTATTACTTTCCAAAGGCGAGTGAGAGCTCATTCCAACCAGCTAAGACCTGAGCATTACACTAATTCTTCATTTTCTTTCATAATATTATCTCTTTCAGAGGAAGATCATTTAAATGTTAATAGACAGCTTCCCTCTGCTGTGCAGCTATCAGCGTCGCTCCCTGGGAGTGCTGAAGCCGTCGTACGTGGGTCAAATCCACAACAAGGCTCGAGTCTTTCTCTTATATTTCAGCGTTAGGGCTCTAAAATGGAATCTCCTCATAAGCAGACCAAAAACCAACCAACAATACACCGAGACTAATTAGAATACAGATATACGGCATATGCTGTTTATTACAAAACTATACAACTTCCTTTTTTTTCCTGTACCATGGTACTTGTATTGTAACACCTTGAAGTACCTTGGAATACCATAATACATGAATATGGTGATCATGTACTGTAGCATGGTACCTCAATCTGATGCTTTGCCATATATGGGACAATCATGCTCAAATAGGCCTATAGAGATTTTTAATTGGAAATAAACAAGTATAAATTCATAGGATGCAACTTTGTGTTCACACTACACATGCAAGAATTAGAGGTGTTTTGGTGTCGGCATGAAATAAAATTTCACCCTATACACTGCGCATGCATTATTATTGTCACTGTAACCGTAATAATTTCACAGTATACAGTAGTTTCATAGTAGTTCATAGTTTTTACATGCAAAAACCATACAGTTATTTTACAGTTTTTCTCCGTAGATGGTATGACAACTTTTTTTACTGTAGCATTTGTAGTTTATTTTCTTAAAAATTACAAACCTATATTACACTGTATCTTAGCAAGTCAGAATATGCCGATGCACTTTTAATGCAATGACGCGTAGTTGTAATTGAACTGTAAAAAGTGATCAGTTGACTTAACTTAAAGCCTTAAAATTATTAAGTAAATAAATTGCATGCGTAATTGAAAAATTGAAGGCACAGGTTTCCTCACTTTTTTTAAGTTAAGTCAACTGATCACTTTTTATAATGTGAGCTACTAGGTAAAAAGCAATTGCACCTATATAGAAGTAACGGATGTAAAAGCCATGTAACATGCCCATTAATCTTGTAGATGGAACCAGACACATATTATTAGCCATTAAATCAGAGTCACAAGAAAATATGATTGACAGCAACACCTTGAACTAATGCGGTCTGTTATAGGGAACAGGTTCCAGCCCCAGCTCTCCAGGGTTATTGAGCTTTAAAGAGCCCCATCACCCCCTTTCCCCCCTGCAACCCAGCCCAGTTAATGAGGCTTCTCCAGGGGCAGAGGTTTACTCCAGAGGGGGTAAAGAGGCCGTCGTGTTGCTCATTTACAGGCGACATGTAGCCATTACTGTCCCCTAATTGCAGGTCTGAACTGGCTCATTTGTTTTGATCATTAAAATTCAGTTCAGAATGCTAACACCACTCCAACCACACACATACACACATTTATAGTCACAGATCATTTACAAATATAGCAGCTTTTTGTTGATTAGGAGTGAACTGTCCGACCTTTCGAATACACCACGATTTCACAAAGATGGCACATATGTATAACCTATAGAGCAGAGGTTCTTAAAGGCCCACTGAAGTGCCTTGAAATGAGCAGTGTTATTCAATGTGTTAAATTTCTGCTGAAACAGGAAGATAGGATGCGGGACATAGAGCAGCTACTCCCCCTTTTTTTTTAAAATAGCCGGAGCAGACACCAATGTAAAACCAGATTCTGTGGAAAGCATATTTACACTGTCTGAATCGTTCCCAATCCCCTATATAGTGCACTATGTACCATTTATCATATAGAAAATAGTAATTGTGTGAACAAGTTACCATTTTCAGCCACAGCTTCAGTGTATTTATAGTGTAGGGGGCGGGACGCTTCAGATTCTAGAGAGCATTTGATTGGACAGAAAATCTGATGAGAAGCTGATGCAGAGTGATGTCATCAATATCATTGATCCATATTGGCAGAAGTGAGAGAGCTTTGAATGCTTATATCTTCTAAATGTGAATTTTATCATTGTTTTGGAGCACACTAGCTTATAGATAACCTTAACGCTAAGATATTCATACAAAAAGCCAAAAACGTACATTTTGATTTCATGGGGACTTTAACCAGGGGAACTAGGGGGCCTCAGCAAACTTCCAAGGGCAAAACACACATGAAAATAAGCCAAATATATATATATTTATATATATATATATATATATATATATATTTTTTTAAATCTTAATTCATTCTCTCAACAGTTGTTTTTCTTTCTTCTTTTTTTTCCTTTTTTTTCTTCTTTTTTTTTTTAAGAACCATGGTTCCCACTGTCTTGAAAAAAACTGGATATATGAGGTAGCCTAATTTTAAAAGTGTGATTTCGAGACCTGGAAAGCCATAGAATTTAATAAAATATTATAACTCCATGGGCATTTTTGTAATGAATGTACTTTCTAGTTGTAGTTATACCAAGCTTTGAATTATTTTATTGGATAGAAATTGTCCTTTAAAAAAAAAAATCCTTATCTTTAATCTTTATCCAGTAAATTAAGAACAACTGGAAAAGTCATCTGGCCTTCAAACAATGTTGTGGATAGCTTGGTATAGCTGAAGGATTAATGGAAATAAAAATCAGAGTCGCAATATTGCACAGCACAAAGGCTGTGATTTGATTCAATAAATATATGCACTGCATGCTTCAGAGTGAAGTGCAGCACTGTGTTCATTTACACGTGAGCTGCTCATGATAACATGATGATTATTTTATTATTTTTTTAATAATTCAAATGATAAAATAAAAAATAAATTCAAATGATAAAATTAAACTAACAAAATAGCAGTGCTCAACTTTAGATGTCACTTTGTAGAAACGAGGCATTCTTTTAAAAAAATGATTTGTTAAATGGCATTATTGGTTTATTTGAATTATTATAGTCATATATTTTAAAATAATTTATAGATTATATTGTGTATGAAAAACAGCACATCGCCTACTATTATGAAATGATACTGGGTCACAACTTGCTGAATATCATTTCAATATCAACTTGCCCAACCTCCTGAAGCAAAACCAGTAACCGCAACTCTAGCGTATGCAGTTATATTCAGTGTGGCAGATAGCCTAGAATACACACATTAGTGAAAGCTTTCAAAAGAACAATACGTACACACACGTACACACACACACACACACACACACCCGCGTGCACACGCAAAGACAAACACGCAGCGCACACAAAGCCTCAGGGGACTGTGCGATTGCTGTCTGTGGCACATTTCAAAGCATCAAACATCAAACCTGACTGAGCCTGAGAGAGGAGCCCTTTAGCTGCCTGCTATTAAATATTGATGGACTAAAGATATGCAAATTGTTTATTGACTGGCTTCAGAGGGAAATGAGGGAAGGGCGCGTCTGTCTGGCCTGTGCCATTTCTGCCATAATCGCCTTGTCTGATTTTGGAAATTCTATTTGAATGTGCAATGCTAAGGCTTTGTGTCACTCGTGGTTGTAATTACTAGACATAAACAAGCAATTAAAGGAATAATGAACTAAATATGCTGCCGAGCTTAAATGGTGTTTAGCTTTAATGGGTTGGCATAGAGGAGAGTAACCCGCAGAGTGCCACACAAGTGCTCGGTTAATACTCACTAATAGCTTTAACTATTGCCAATTATTGCTTATTCAGGATAAACAAAGGGTGACATTTGTGTCACTTGACACGGCAATGACATTTTCCAGGTGGTGTTCATGCATCAAGACTAGAGAAAAAATAAATCAGAACTTCCTTTACGAGGTAAGAGGAGACTTTAGCGTCATGTGATTATTTGTGCAAGGTTGCGTGGGTCTTAAAGAATCTATCCATTATGGTCTAAAATTGTATGGCTGAAGAAAGATGGCTAATTGCTGTTTGTATTCTGCCCTGGGATTCTAGTGTTCTTTACGCTAGCAAATATTTTGCCACTTGATCCATTCTATTTAAAAAGTACTATTTGAGCACTGCTAATGCTATCAGAAACAGAACAAGATAATTATAATAATTATGCTATATCAGGCTGACCACCTGTGTGGACAAAAGAGACATAAGGGTTCAGGCAGGCCAAAAAAAAACACACAAATAGCCGGAATACACTTGGGGCAGCAGAGAACCAAACTGGAGGAAAAATGATCTGTGGTAAATAACAGGTCTTATTTGGATAGTTTCCTAAATAAGTTTTGGGGATTTACTTCTAATGTTTCATGATCGCTTTAACCTCATTTTGTTATTAAGCAACCCTAGACGCACTGTACTTTTAATCAGAATTCCTCTAGGTTTATATATGATGATAATATAAAGCCGAATTCTACAGTGTGTTCAAAACCCTTGTGAGCTATATTTACCATTTTTAGTTATCATATACACATCCCACTTAAAGGCTGTTTTAAAGTGCAGACAGCCAAATTATGCTGCATTATATTATGCTTCATTCTCATAGCATTTTTTGTAAATTAGTATAAGGCACTCAAAGAAAGCATTGCAAAGAGCTTGGTAAAAAGCTTACGCTAAAGGTGTGGTCTAAACATCAATTAAAATATAACTATAATTTCTACAATAAAGCGACTCTCGAAAAAAAAAGCGATAAATAAAGTGAACGTTTTTCCTTTGCGTTTTCGCGTACATATACGCCAACATTGTCACGATCCCCGTTCACACGGATCTGTGAAAACGATAAAAAATTCTGTATTATTTATGCCAGGACAGTAGTTGGCGATGTCACTTTGTAAAGATACACCATGCACCTATCTAAACACGTAATACACATGCGCATCATGTCACCGTTTTCATAAATTTAAACAGAGACGATAACGGTATCGTTTTCAAAAACTTGCACTTTGAAACCCGTTTTCAAAAGTTTGGATTTTCAGGCCGTCAAAACGGCGTTGTCGTGTAAATGAATGGACAAAACACATAAAAGGTTTTCTGTTTTAGTTGAAAACGGTGCAGTGTAAACGGACCCTGATTTTAATGAAATTTGGTCATAAACATCTGGCAATTATGCATATCGCATATGTGAAACCTAAAATTTAACATAGTATTGGTGAAACATTCTTGTAAATAACATTCATACAGCCTGATATAATTAAGCATATGTAAGGGGTTGGATAGAGAAGGTCATAACCATAAATGAGTCTAATGATCCAAGCATAAAAAAATTTGTTATTAAATCATAGCAGCAATCATTCAACTAATATATATTTTAGTGCAAAATACAGTATATATACTACTGTTCAAAACTTTATAGAAAGACAATTTTAATGAAGAAATTAATACCTTTTTTCAACAAGGACATTGATAAAGAATTTTTCTATTCCTGAATAAAAAATGTCATAGTTTCCACAAAAATATTAAGCAACAAAAATGTTCAACGTTGATAAGAAATATTGCCTGAGCACCATCTCAGAATGTTAGAATGATTTCTGAAGGATCATGTGACACTGAAGATTATTAAAAGATATACTGAAGATATATCAAAATAGAGGATGTTTAAAATGAAACTATTTCAATACATTAATGTTTTTCTGTATTTTGATCAAATACAGAGAAACGGAGGAGAATCATACCGACCCCATAAACTTTTGAACGGCAGTGTGCAAATAAATCTAAAATCTTACCATAAATTGATGCCAATGCATGCCAATGTAAAAAGTGTCAATTCAGTCATTTACAGTATGAGGTTAGATTTCAATTAGTATGATGCCTTAGAGGGAGATAGTAGATGGCAGCACACTATCTACATGAAAAACAAATCTATTAAGCAGGAGTGTGTTAATAATGTGACTGTCCAGACTTGTACACATGGCCAAACATTCCATGACTCTGGCTGTGGGTGGCCAGTACACCGGCTGCCACTGTGCTTCATCATACACTGACCACACCACCCAGCTCTGTGCCAGGCCCCTGTTGGCACTGCCAGTGTGGCAGTGTGTCAGCATGCTCATATCATCTGGTCGTGATGACGTTGTGGCACAGATACCCCATCACAGATGCTGTCATGCCGAGGAGGAGCACTGAAAGTTAATCCCTTTAAGGGTCTTGTGAGCCAATACGCTGCATGATACATTGTGCCAGGCTTTCTCCAACAGAAATATCTATGAATAGGAAATGTGAAGACATTATGTGAAGATGCAGGAATGTGATCAGCTGAGAACAGAAAGTAAATAAATAAATAAATAACAAAACTAAACAAATCAAAGAAATGTTACTATCACAATAATACTATTGCACTGTAAAAAAAAAAAAAAAGTATTTAATAATATATTTATTATTATTATTATTATTTTATTTTTTTCAAATATTTTTTAATACAGTTAAAGAAAATTTTGAATGAAATGTACAGCTCATGTCAATAGTAAATGTAAAACTAACAACATACTGTATCCTACTATAAAGATTGATTCGGAACGGTCCCACGCGCCTCCATGCGCGAGTAATGAGGGTGAAGACAGGCAGGTCAGTACGGTTAGTGTGTTCCCTGGAGATTCCATGTTACAAACCACACATACATATTTGAATAATAATATAAACACATGCATGTCCTTCTTGTGTCTGTCAATGCAAGGCCTTACCAGTCAATCATCCAGATGTTTTCATGTTAGTACAAGGTTTGAAGCAATGCACTGACATCGGTGATTGTGATAAATAGATGATTATTAATGTACATGCTGGAGAATATGATGAAATCATGATAAAATCATGTCTGATTCATAATTGATCAGAGGAAATATGATGCGCTTAAATTATGTGGTGACCTTATAAAATGTTAACATCAGGCTATAATTCAGTATGTTAAAACTCACATTTGAAGGTGAGGTTGCCTTAGTGAGGGACCACAAAGATTCGATTCAAGAAAGAAGCAGTCTTGCATTGTAATGTCTAAGATCTTCCTTGTGTTTGTGAGCACACACTACACAACCTTGAGGGGTCAGACACTTCCAGTGCGACGGCGCTGGTATTCTCATTCCCATAGCGCAGTCAGTGCCACATTGAGAGTAGCTTTTGAAAGGGAATGTCTCGGGTTACTTGACTGTAACCCTGTCCCCTGAAAAAAGGAGAACAAGATGCTGCGCTACATTTCCACACTGAGTATGTGTTCAGACGTCTCTTCAGACAAAGTGATACCTGAAGGCGCACCTTCACATCTATTTATAGCCTCTCACGAGCGCGCATTCCAATGATGTCATCATCAGAGGTTATTTAAAGCTTGTGTTTGGCACACATACTTCACAACCGTTCAAACAAAGATGTTTTCCCATAGCACTATTAGCGCAGCATCTCGTTCTCGCTTTTTCAGGGAACAGGGTTACAGTTGAAGGTGGAGGACTGGAATCCACTGCTGCTTCAATGTATATGTAATGAATGATTATAATCAAGGTATTAATCAATATTTTTCCTTCTACTGTAAATATCACATGAGTTGAATGACTTCTCTGGAGATTTTACTTTGTTATAGAAGTAACCAGTGTAATCACTGAAATGTTCTTTTCATGTATTCTTTAATGTCTGTATTTGATATCTGAATGCAGTAAAAGTGCTTGCTCATTTATCCCGGCTTCCAGAAATGAAATAGGGACATGTTTTGTGTTTGAGAAAGGTCTTCAACGTGTTAAAACATATAGGGGTCATTGAAGCCAGTAGTTTAAGGGACCATTTCTTTGTTAAAGCCTTACTTTCCAGTTAGACTAAAGTGTAGCTCTCCTTGAGAGAAAGAACGCATTATCTTCATGTTTTGAGAGGACTCTCCTGTTTATAGTTAGAGCCTGGCCAAATCCAACCTTGGAAAAGCAGTGTGTCGGTGTGTGTGTTAGTCTTCTTGGTTACAGGTTAAGGAACCACTGGCATTACTGGAGATTGACTGAGTTGTTGTTCTGGACATGCTGGCGGCCAGCAACCCAAATCTGCGACCTGGAAGGTCACGACGTGCCTAACTTCAGGGTCCGAAGGTCAGCCGCATAATCGATGGAGCTATGCTTCCGTCTATCTGTATATGTGTGGAAAATTACTATGTTTATCTATTTTTTAGCCAATCAGAAACTGCAACCTGAAGCAAGGACATAGCTTAGACCTTGGTGTAGGGTATAACTACTGTGATCTTTGTAACTGTAAGCGGGGCGGCCTACGAACTCCTGTGTGAGTCTTGAAGCTGACTTCTGCTGATGAAACTGCAAACTATCTTCAGTAAAACTTTTCTTCAATTTATTATAATTCTGACTCCGGGTCTTCTTTCAAACATCTGGTCCTTGGGTCCTAAACTGTTACCCCCATAACACAGTCAAGTAACCCGAGACGTTTTGTGCTAATTTGAGAATGTTATTAAAGACCAGATTTTATACAAACACTCCATTAATGTTACTGGAATAATGTTTGCTCATAACTTTGAGAGAACCTTGCCAGAACTTCTGAGAACGTTCCCTGTTAGCTGGGATGGTTCCATTACTGTTTTCACATCGGCAAACCAAGAATGAGATGTCATACCGCTTGAAGCATCGACATGTTGCAAGTTAGATCAGATATAACAGAAAACCAAAGCAACAGACATATGTGTCTATCAGTGCAGCAGTATATCAGCTACACACACTGCGTTTAATCTCTTAAAATGAGGGGTGGGCAGACTGACAGGTTTGCTGAGTTGGCTGTAAATCCCCCCAGCCTTCCCCCACCAGCGCACAAGTATAATCATGATCCAGACAAAGACACCCATCGCCACTGCGTGTAAATCAATAGTATCACACAACACATGCTCACACTAACACATGGAGACAAAAAGCACCACACTTATTCAATACTGTTATCAATACATCCATCCTGCATCTATCCGTGATCTAGTAGACAGCAGAGCTGCACGATTCTGGATCAGTTGAGATTAACAATATCACGATTCTCCAATGATTTTGAATGAACAACCTAAAAAAAAAGGTCTATTTAAAAAATATTTAATAAATGTGAATAATAATGATTAATTGACTGCTCATAAAGACTTCACTTGTTTCATTACTGGATGAATCAGTGTTTTGAACTAGTCTCTTGAGTGAATGATTCAATGACAAAACTAAAATTCACAGTCACTTGTTGCCACCTACTGGTGTAACAATGTAATTGATACAATCTTTATTTGAAGCGTGAAGTTTCAAAAGGTGATTTACTATTTTGATCGCTTCCATAGACAGTAGTGTTTATATCCAAACTTTAAACTTTTATCCCAGTAGGCTACTTGAGTGCTAATCTGAATTATTGTAATAATGATATTGTGTTGTTGAAAAAAACCTTTTGTGAAGCTTTTTCATATAGCCTATGACAACTGCTCTCTCTGGCTCAGCGGCATCGCCAATACAGATCTGAACGCTCTGCTGGGATTGTACTTGTCAAAGGTTTAATAGATAGCCGTTTCATTGACATTTATTAATAAGATCACATGAGTTTTTGAATCAAGATCGCAATCATTTAATGATTAATCGTGCAGCTCTAGTAGAAAGACACACACACACTTGAGCTAAAAAAAAAGAAAGACTGTCAGATTCATCCAAACAAATTCACATATGTGCAGTACTTGTGAGCACTACATCATTCAGAGTCAAACATGTGGAGCCCTGAGGCTCAGTCCCTGCGGCAACACACCTAAAAATGATGAGTATGATTCGCTGATTGTTTTGTTGCCATTGGGTGTCTGCCTTAGAAAAAGGGACTGTAGACAAACATGCTTAAAGGGATACTTCATATAAATATATTTATTTAGTCCAATGTCATTTCAAACAAATACAGTATGATTTTCTTTCTTCCATGAAACACAAAAGGAGAAGATAAGCAGATGCTTTTGAAAAGTGAATGGGAAAAAAACTAGTCCATGGCCTGTGAGCTATAATCCAAGTTTCCGAAGCCATATGAACAGGGGAAAAAAAAAAAAAAATAATAAATGATAATAATAATTTATAATATTGTTTAAAAGTGTCGTGATATTTTAAAGTTTTTGAACAAAATCCCCTATAACTTGCATTTATTTGATACAAAATACAGTGAAAACAATAACATTTTGAAATGTTATTACAATTTAGAATAACTGTTGTCTATTTGAAAATATTTTAAAATGTAATTTATTCTTGTGAATATTTAGCAGCCATTACCATATACATATATACATATTTATTCTTATTAGCAATGTTCAAAAAACACCATATTCATACTGTATATCAGAGTGAAAAAGCTTCTCAAAAAAAAGTAGGGCGGGACTTGATTTTGTGCATCAGGATTTAAGTGGATCATTGCATGGTTGTGGTTTGATATTGGTGTGATCTCATGTGATTGTCCCGCCCTCACGCCAGTAAACAAGTCATCAGAGAAGAGAAGAGATGACCTGCAAAAGGGAGGGGCAGTTACTTTGAATAAAGATTATGAGGACACATTAATAAATAAAAAAATCATGATGTGCATAGTTCATTTATATATATTATAATTTACTCTGTCACTTTTGAGCAACATAATGCATCCTTGCAGAGTAAAATATTTTTTTCATAAAATCTTACTGACCCCAAACTTATTTATTTATTGCACTAGTCTAATTAAAAAGAGAACTCTGGACACAGAAGAAAGTCATATAGGTGTTGAATGATTGAATATGATAGAATTTAAATATGTTGATATCTGAAGTATGTGTTTTCAAGAGAAATACAGTTTCAATGATTTATGAAATGGAGCTCAGATCATTTATCTTCACGTTGAAATATTACAGTTCAGTGCAATTCATGATGGGCATCATCAAGGGCTTCATATATGGTGTAGAGGGATACCACTTATTTGCACCTACCCGGCAATGACATTCAAAGCGGCATGGGCGGAAAAAAAGAAGAAAAAAAACAGTCACCATGAGCGGCTGCCATCACGCTGCAGATAATTGTCTACCGCTGTCCTTTAAAACCCCCTGGGGTTCAAAGAAGCCTCCGGCCATCGTTCTCAGACAGGGTGAAAATGAAAAAAAAAGAGAGCGAAGAGCGAAGGATGTGAGAGAGGACACAGAAAGAAGATAGAGGGAGAGAGAGAGAGAGAGAGAGAGAGAGAGAGAGAGAGAGAGAGAGAGAGAGAGAGAGAGAGAGAGAGAGAGAGAGAGAGAGAGAGAGAGAGAGAGAGAGAGAGAGAGAGAGAGAGAAGAGAGAGAGAGAGAGAGAGAGAGAGAGAGAATGGTAATAAGAAGACAAAGACAAATACATGTTCTCAAGGGAAGGTGAACACAAAAGGAAAGGCAGAGGTGACTTACGGGTTCTCGCTGAAGCAAAGTGTTCATCTTAACAGCAGGAACAGCTATTTGATGCCATCTATTACGAATATTTAGTATTTCTCAACCCCTGTGACTTGCCAGAAAGCTTACAAATTCATACATTTGTCTGTTATATTTCATTATAAGCAACAAGAAACATAATTTAGAAGACATAAAGATCCCTAAAGATGATAAAATTTAGCATACATAGAAAGTGGCTATAACATTAAAGGAAATGCTCACCTAAAATTTTTAATTTTGCTCACTTACAGTATTTACTCATCCTCATTTCATCTAAAACCTGCACATAACTACTTTCTCCCATGGATATTTTGCAATATGCCCAGAGTGCACTTTTTTCACATGGAGAAATTTAGAAGAATGTTCACGCTGCACTTTTCTATACATTGAACACAACAACAACAAAAAAGTCAATAATAATAATACCAAATATAAAAATATCATTAAAATGGTGCACACCGCATCATTTTAGTTTTGTGAGAAACATAAATTCATTAAAAAATGTTCCCTCCCACTGTCATTTTCAAATCTCATTTGCGCTGGCAACATGTCAGTGATTACAAATTGCATCGGTTCTCACGTCTCAAATCTGATTAGGATGAGCGGAGGAGCATATGGTTAAGCTTTTGGATAAGATACACCTTTAAGTCTATAAATACATCCGTTACTATCCCAGAGTCCCATTGTATCTCTTCTACAGTGCCCTCTTCATTTAGATATTTTAAAAAAAGCTATTAAATTAGTGAATGTTTAATTAGTGAATGCTAAATTCTATTTTTGCATTTTCAAACCTAAAAACAGTTCATCAAGAAATGTGGATCTCACTCCACTGATATAAAAACAACAACGACAACAACAAAACCCATGTAATTTCCTGTTTTAATATTCTCTCAAATCCACTGAAAGTTGTTTGCGATGAGAGAATCTTTGCACATCCCCTGTGGTCAATGACGAGCCCAGAATGTGTCCAAACACCATCTGTTACCTTGAATTTACTTTAGTTTGAGTAATTTCATTAATGCTGACACTGTGAATATACTATCTAGGAATCTAGGCTCACAGTAATATTCCTAAAGGAAATTCTGGGTAAAAAATGTTCTCCATATTTTGTCAACAGAGAAGTCGCTTAAAGGAACAAATCACCCAAAATTTTATAAATTATTTCATCATTTACTCATCCTTGCACATATGCGTCTATATCTTGATGTAAGGACCAATGGCTTTCATTGACGTGTCTTGTAATTGATCGTGACACACCAAAAAACGACTCACCTAAAGTTATTGTATGGCTTCAGAAAACCTGGAATATCGAGTTATATGTACCACATTTATGATGTTCTTCGACATTTTTGAATCTTGACAGCTTCTTGTAACTATATAGTTTCCGCTCGTACTGCCATAGTAACCATGGCGACAGACGTGGACAACTGCGTTACGTCTAGCGGCACGCTCACGCTGTTGTTGTTTCGTTCAAACATTATGGACCATGGCAAGCAGACTTTGGGACAAAAGGAGAACTAAAACGAGGATCAATATCAGCGTGGCGTTTTCGAGATGCCGAGAGCTCAAACTTCGACTTGACAGAGACGCAAAAATGTAGAGGTGAGCAAATGTACATAAAACTAATCAATGTTATATAGCTCAACATGATGAAATGTTAGAATATGATCTGTATGTTATTCTAATGTTGATCTAGCTTACGCCTAGTCTCATATAGCAAACAAACTAACACATAGAATAACATTATAACTGAATGCAGTTTAGTGTGATAGTGTAGACCAGGGGTCTCCAACCTTTTTTCATTTGAGAGCTACTTTTTAAAAAGTGGCCGAGAGCTACTCATGTAATACAATACTTAAATCTCTTAAATAATGTCTCATAACTCTCATATTAACAACTATCCAAACTGTTTTAGACCTAAAATAGTTTTTGTAGGCCTATATATGTCACCCTTAAATGTCAGAGAAAAGAACAGAATCAGAGATTAATTTTTTTTATAGAAAATTGTGCTTTGGGTGGGTGCACCCCCATCCTTCATGATGACTGAGGTTTCAATGTTGTTACGGAAATGGTGAAGCTGATTGGTTGGTTCTTGTCACATGACCTGCGGCGCGCTTGCGGCATTCTGAAAAGTTTTTCATCTCGCTGCACCTGGAAAAAATGAGCGTGTGATTGCCGCGCGCCAACATTTTAAATAACGAACTCGAGCGTGCAAAAGACGCGACATGTGAACGGCCCCTTGGCGAGCTACCTCCAATCAGGCCATGAGCAACTGGTAGCTGGCGGGCGACATGTTGGAGACCCCTGGTGTAGACCAAGTGAAACAGCGCTGCATTACCTCACAAGTTTAATTCGTCTAATAAACTGACCTGTGTGAGTATTATTCAGCACTTGCGGGTAAGTTGGTTCGGTAAAATGAAATGTCCTTATTCCTTTAAATCAGCGGGACTCACATGTGGCGCTGATATCTGTCTCTCATTAGCAATCGCGCCCTGCTTCATACCACAGTCATGTTAAAAACATCAATGTATTCACTAATCCATAAACATTATTAGATCCTTCGGCATGACGGCAAGTTCCATAATTCCGCTTATGCGTCATCATTATACACCTTTGTTATTGTAAGAGGTTCCCCTAGCGGCGAAAAAATTACATATTGTAGCTTTGAAATAATGCTAACAATGATTGTAGAAAAATGTGCTTGTGTTCTCTCTGTCTTTAAGGTTTTTTTTTTTTTGCTTTGGCAGAGTTTTGCCTCCTGAGGGGAACTCACTGACACATTCTGACAACATTTGCCTCCATTTAGCTAAAAATGTGCACAAGGCTCCTTATGGTTTTACAAGCTTATCTGACTTGGCACAGTATCTGTCGCTGTTGGTATGCATGTGGCCCACGGCTCCAAAAAGCAAAATGAAGGAAATAAAAACTCCCTGATCTTTGTTGGTTTACCGCGGCTGTATAAAGATTAAACAGTTACAAGTCTAACCGTTGCCTGGGACAATTTTCCAAACAGAAGCTTTCTTTTTTTTCTTTTCTTTTTTTTACTGCAAACATTACTGGTAGCAATATGAGTTTCGGAAAAGGTGAAAGTTCATGGGATGTGTCCTCCGGCTGTGCCTGGAAGATGTTTTTGGTGAGAACTGGAAAGGCCCTTCTTCTTCTCCTCAAGTGTGATCTCCCAGAGGGAGTGAGGACAAAACACAGACATGACGCCACTGGTGTGTACTTGAGTTCTGCGACACAGCTCAGCAGGTAGCAGGGGAGTCATGCCAACAACAAGCGTGGAAAACAAAGGGGAAAATGCTGGCAGCACAGAATCTTTAAGGTTATTGAGTGTGTAGAGTTTAATTATGGACCGCTCTCATGTGAGACACACATATGGAACACCAGCCTGCCCTTTATCATAAACCGCCTCATTTCTTACTGTGGCAAACACATTTTCTGAAATTCTCTTTTTTCTCCAAAAAGCACTCGAAATTGTAAAATTGCTAGAGCTTACTGGAGATCCATTGCTGCACATTATACCAAGAATCACATGATATTATAATGTGAACAATTTTGTGCCAGTTTCCAGCATGCATTGCAGCTTGAAAAAAGTTATGTGGTAACTATTATTAAAAATTATCATTGCTTTGCATTTACGGTCTTCATTTATGCTGCTGCTGTTATTACTGTAATTTAGCTGCCATATGATTCAGAATTCATATTTTTACTGAGTTACAATTGTTGATCATCACCATGTTTGAGATTTGTATGTTTAGGTATATGTGCATCGCATTGTAACTTTTGTATGCAATATACTGCATTTGTCCGAGTAAATTGTTTGTCGTTTTATAAGGGAAACAATGTTCATGTCATGAAGTTATCTTTGAAAATCAAACATGGAGAGGGTAGCTACTTTCATTGCTAAATGCTAAACATTCTCTAGTTACCTTGAGAAGAATTTTTAAGTTCAAAAACTTGTTACTCATTAGATGAACAAAAGTTAAGTTAGCTAAACTGGAGCGAATTAGTTGAGTTAACTTAAAAAGTTGAGTGTGATAGGTTGCTTTATTTTTTCAAGTTAGCTCAACTACTTTTTTGAGTTGACATGAATTTTTAAGTTCAAAAGACTACCTTTTGCTGAATTAGATGAACAAAAGTATTTAAGTTGACTATAATTGGAACAAATTAGTTGAGTTAACTTAAAAAGTTGAGTGTGATAGGTTGCCTTGTTTTTTTGTTTTTTAAGTTAGCTCAACTTTTTCTTTTTTTTTATTGCATATGGCAAGCATTCTGGCCTACACACATTCACAAAAAAACACCCAAATTTAGACTCCTGTTTTTTTTTTGTTTTTTTTACAATTTTAGCCTTAAATATAGAAAGAGGTTCAGATAAGCTCTCAAATGGCTCATTTGTAACTATTCCCATTTGTAGACTTTATGCCGTGACACACAAGTCTTAGTGAAATGACTACACACAAATATGAATTATGCTAGAGCTGTATAAAAACATTTTCAGAAATGCTCTGTGAAACTAATGTCAACATTACATTATTCAGTAGAAAACTAATCAATAAATGTTTCAAAGCACATTTGGGTATTGCATTGTAAATGAAAATGTAAGCTTGAAATAGAAATAAGTTCTAAATGTACAATGTACAACACTTTGGGAAGTGTGGGAGAAAGAAACTTTCTCTGAAATCAGATCAGAAGCTCAGTCTATAGAGCAACTAAACTAAATTATAAATCAAATATAGTATATTGTCTTATAGTCCAGTTGCACAAGCCATATGTTTGCTAATATTAACTTCTCCTGATATACCCTATTTGGCTGTCAGTTTACCATCTGCAAGTAGGCAGATGCACCTGCTTCTGCAAAGTCAAACACCAAAACTTATTAACAGGTTTTAGAATGCATATTTCTGTTCCTGGTTTTTAATTTTTACAGTTATATGAGAGTCAGTGAATGTAGGGAGAAGGCAAGATCAAATGAAATTCAAGAACAGAATTAAAAACTTTATTAGGAGTTTAGGAGACTTTATTAGGAGGCGTTCCTTGACCTTTTGGAAGGAAATATTTTAGCTCATCTCCATCCAAGAGCTCTTACACTCCCATTCAAAAGTTTGGGGGTTGGTAAGAATGTTTAATGTTTTTAAAAGAAGTCTCTAATGCTCACCAAGGCTGGTTTTACAGTAAAAACAGTTCCCTATCGTCCGGTCACTACGACGTACGTCGTGGTGAACGACGAATAGGAATCTCGCTAGAGAGGCCAATCTACTTCGAGTGAAACTAAACGAGCCAATGCATATTGGCGTGCAATCATTTGCATCAGCTGTGCAGCCTCGCAGCGCGGGTATTTAACGAGCAGCTGGTGCGATTGCACTTCAGCTTTTTGCTTCGGAGCCGAGCGTTTCGATGCTGTTTAATCTACTGAGTGATCAAACAACGAGCAAGCTCTTCAAGATGATCTCTCGTGTCTGGTGCGGGCGATACAGCGCAGCAGCGGGGTCGACTTTCTTTTTCTCTCTTTTGTTTTTGTGTTACTGAGCAAAACAAAAAAGCTGTTTTCACAGCTGGTAACGGTGCGCCAAGAGCGCTGAATAGCCGTTCTTATGGCTGGTAAGACCGCCGTGAAGAGAGACAGCGCACGACAGGTTGCATATTCCTGTCTGTGTCCGCTGCGACCGTTCCCCTGCGTGCTTCAGTACCAAGGAGAGTATTTCCCTGAAAGAGCTTACATGGGTGTGAGTTGCGTCTTTCTAAAGATGACATTCCACCCGTGTGTTTCTGGTTGCGGTCGTTTCCTGTCCTCACTGACGGCCACGATCACTGTCTCGCATGCCTGGGAAACATGTGAGACTGTGTTCGTGGGTGGTTCATGTTCTCGTACGGGAACATGACCACGTCGGCACGCCGGTCAACTCTTCTTTCTCCGGAAAGTTTGAGTCCCCTCTGTTGTTGGCCAGCCGCTGCTTGTGTGTAAAAGCACAGCTGCAGGTCTGCTCGACACTCTGGGGGACCGTGGAGATCGGCGAGAGCTTCCGCGGGGAAAACCCGACGGATCTCTCGCTCCTCAGCGTGTCGTGTGCCGTCGAGCTGCCGGGCTGCAGCGCGGGTTGTCACGGCAACCCAGCGCTCGCTCGGCGCTCTAGGTGCGCGGTCTCCTTGTCTATTCTCTGTTGTAGCGCCCTCCCTGGTGGCCACCAGGAGAGGTCTACTTCAGTAGAATGGCTTGGGTGATCTGAGAGCTGAGGGCTTCTCCTTCGGGGAACCAACCCCCTAGGGCCCCTCCCTCTCTAGCGCATCACAAGTTGTGCAGCTTCTGGATGGGATTGCTGGTCCTTCAAAATTGGAGGAACCTAGCGTTTCATTCAGGGTTCCAGCTGAGGGCAGATGTCGATTGCTGCATCGGAGAGAGGGCCTGTTTTGTTCTGGAAATGAGGGTATGCTGAGTTCCCACTGTAATAGTGCGTGTGCTTATGCTGAATCAGATTCAGAACTGACAGCCATGCTTTCCCGGGTCTTTCTCGGATGTGCATTGAAAACTTAGGAGTATGGAGCTATATTGGTGCCAAAATATGGAACGCCAAAAGTGCCAAATTCTGCATAAGTTTTCACCTCTCTCGCTACCCTCGATGGTGGGGTGGCTGTGCCTCTGGCGAGCCACCTCTGCCCTGCATGCGAGGCCAAGGCACTCTTATTGCACGAGGGTAGTTCTGAGCCGGAGTTGAGCTGCGCTTGTCGACTGACCGTGTTCAAGTCACAGCGCAGGCCCTCGGCCAGACGATGTCCACCTTGGTGGTCCAGAAGCGCCCCTGGCTATCCTTGCAGAGGTGCGAGACGTCGTCAAAGTACGCTTTCTCGATGCTCCCATCTCACAAGGTGGCCTTTTCGGCGACACTGTTGAGAATTGGCCCAGCAGTTCTCCGCAGTCAGCAGCAGACTGAAGCGCTTCCCCGACGTACCACCAGAGTGCCTCGTGGGCTGCCCCTCAGTCTACTCGTCGCCAAGGGTGTCATCCCCTGCAAAAAAAAAAAAAACACACTCCGGCACAGCCTGCTCTACTGTGTCCGCTGCAGGAGGATGACACCGCCCGTCTCAGCCCCTGTTTAAGTGGTCGGTGAAACAATCACCCCTGAGATGGGTGACCCGGAGATGGGTGGAGCTGCTCTCTTCCGGTGGAGGACCGGGGAACAAATCTTTTGAGTGTTCCACCACTGGACTCACAGTGGTACCTAAATTCTCAAAAAAAGAGCAGTTCTTCTATCCCTGGGTCTGAAGAGGGCCAGGAGAGCAGTGGGAGGAGAGAATCCTCACCACTCTCATCCGCCTCTTCTATCGCCAGCAGGCAGCAGTGTGCAGTTCGAGAACGCAATCAAGCGGCCTCCTGCTCCTTATGCCTCGTGGAACCAGGTAAGTGTCGCACAGCACACTCAAGACTCCGCTACGGGCCGCCTTCCAGAGAGAGCCTCCCGAGCCGAGCCCCTGTGTTCCACCTCGCTGCCCCGCTCCGGGTACGCCTACGGTCCCTTTGGTCCCGCTTGTACGGTCTCTGCGAGCCTGGCTAGCGCTCCCCAGTCCGTCTCGCTGGCTCATTCGGACCATCAGGCTCGGCTATGCGATTCAGTTCGCCCGGCGTCCCCCCAAGTTTCGGGCCATCCACTCCACTACAGTGAGAGCAGCCGATGCCCATGTCTTGCGCACGGAGATCGCAGTCCTACTGGCGAAGGACGCGATAGAGCCGGTCCCTCCAGCCGATATGAGGTCAGGGCACTACAGTCCCTACTTCATTGTACCCAAGAAAGGTGGTGGGTTACGACCGATCTTGGACCTGCGAGTTTTGAATCGGAGCCTTCACAAGCTACCGTTCAAAATGTTCACGCAGAAACTACCGTCGAATGCATCCGCCCTTCGGGCTGGCCCTGTCTCCCCGTGTCTTCACGAAAGTCACGGAGGGAGCCCTTGTTCCCATGAGAGAACAGGGCGTTCGCATTCTCAACTATCTCGACGACTGGCTCATACTAGCACACTCTCGAGATCAGTTATGCGAACACAGGGACCTCGTGCTCAGGCACCTCAGCCAGCTGGGCCTTCAGGTCAACTGGGAGAAGAGCAAACTCGCCCCCGTGCAGAGGATCTCTTATCTCGGTATGGAGTTGGATTCGGTCACACAGGCAGCGCGCCTCACAGAGCAACGCGCTCAGTCGGTGCTGAACTGCTTGAACACGTTCAAAGGCAGGACAGTGGTCCCACTGAAATTCTTTCAGAGGCTCCTGGGGCATATGGTAGCGGTAGTAGCGGTAACTCCGCTCGGCCTGCTCCATATGAGACCGCTTCAGCACTGGCTTCACGGCCGAGTCCCGAGATGGGCGTGGCATCACGGCACTCACCGAGTGGCAATCACACCGGCGTGCCACCAGACCTTCAGCCCGTGGTCAGACCCCTCGTTCCTTCGGGCAGGAGTCCCCTTGGTACAGGTGTCCAGGCATGCTGTGGTATTCACAGATGCCTCTGCCACCGGCTGGGGTGCCACGTATAACGGGCATGCAGTGTCAGAGGTGTGGACGGGCCCCCAACTGCACTGGCACATCAACTGCCTCGAGTTGCTAGCAGTACGTATCGCTCTGAGCCGCCTAAAAAGGCCGCTACAGGGCAGAGACGTGCTGGTCCGTACGGACAACACTGCGACCGTTGCGTACATCAACCGTCAAGGTGGTCTACGCTCCCGTCGCATGTCGCAACTCGCCCGCCATCTTCTCCTTTGGAGTCAGAAGCATCTGAGGTCGCTTCGAGCCATGTATGTCCCCGGTGTGCTCAACCGTGTGGCCGACGAGCTATCACGAGCTGTGCTCCCGGGAGAATGGCGACTCCACCCCCAGGCGGTTCAGCTGATCTGGAGAGAGTACGGAGAGGCTCAGGTAGACCTGTTTACCTCCTCAGAAACCTCCCACTGCCGGTTGTTTTACTCCCTGACCGAGGGAACACTCGGCACGGATCCACTGGCACACAGCTGCCCCCGGGGCCTCCACAAATATGCATTTCCCCCAGTGAGCCTACTTGCACAGACCCTGTGCAAAGTCAGGGAGGACGAGGAGCAGGTCCTTCTGGTGGCTCCCTATTGGCCCACCCGGACTTGGTTCCCAGAACTCATGCTCCTCGTGACAGTCCCTCCCTGGCCCATTCCTCTGAGGAAGGATCTTCTGACTCAGAGACGGGGCACCCTATGGCACCCACGTCCAGACCTCTGGAAACTCCATGTCTGGTCCCTGGACGGGACGCGGAGGTTCTAGGTGACTTACCCCCAGAGGTACTTAACACCATCACTTCTGCGCGAGCGCCGTCTACGAGACGTGCGTACGCCTTGAAGTGGAACCTGTTCGTCGAGTGGTGTTCCTCCCGCAGAGAGGACCCCCGAAGATGTTCGATAGGGTCAGTGCTTTCCTTCTTGCAGCAAGGGTTGGAGCGAAGGCTGTCTCCCTCCACCCTTAAAGTACATGCTGCTGCTATTTCAGCATATCATGACCACATAGATGGCAAAACAGTTGGGAAGCACGACCTGGTCGTCAGGTTCCTTAGGGGGGCGAGACGATTAAATCCCCCTCGTCCCCCCTCCATACCCTCTTGGGACCTTTCCCTGGTGCTCCGAGCACTTCAGGATGCTCCCTTTGAGCCTTTGCAGTCAGCAGACTTAAAGCTTCTCTCCTTGAAGACTTTGCTGCTGATTGCACTGGCCTCGATCAAGAGGGTAGGGGACCTGCAAGCATTTTCGGTCGACGAGTCGTGCCTAGAGTTCGGGCCGGGTGACAACCATGTTGTACTGAGACCCCGGCCTGGCTATGTGCCCAAGGTTCCTACCACTCCCTTTAGAGATCAGGTAGTGAACCTGCAAGCGCTGCCCCTGGAGGAGGCAGACCCAGCCCTGGCTTTGCTCTGTCCCATTCGCGCTCTGCGTATGTACGTGGACAGAACCCAAAGCGTCAGGACCTCAGACCAGCTCTTTGTCTGTTACGGAGGCCAGCAGAAGGGAAAGGCTGTCTCCAAGCAGAGGATGGCCCACTGTGTAGTGGATGCCATCGCCTTGGCTTACCAAGCTCAAGGCGTGCCCTGCCCGCTCAGGTTGCATGCACACTCCACGAGAGGCGTTGCATCCTCCTGGGCGCTGGTACATGGCGCCTCGCTAACAGATATCTGTAGAGCTGCGGGCTGGGCGACACCTAACACGTTCGCTAGATACTATAGCCTACGTGTAGAGCCTGTGTCCTCCCGTGTTCTCACCCTAAACGGGTAGAAGCACTGTGAGTACCGGCTCTGTCGGCTTGCTGCACCCTACTGTGCACCCTTATTGCTCCAGAGTCAAAGCCTGTCGAGTCCTCCAAACACCCTCGGCCCGGACGTGGCGGAGCGTCCGGTGCCAGGCCTTTATCCGCTGAATCCTTGAGAACCGGGTCTAGGCTGGGTCCCATATGTGTGACCCTACGGGGATCCCATATGTGTATATCTTCCACGGCTGCTCCTAAACGGAAGCTCGTGTCTTTCCCTTGGGCTAAGTCACCCACTATTCATATGCAGTACAACCCTTGGGTTAGTCCATATGTGTATTCCCATATAACTCTTCTTAAGAATGTGGCTCCCGCAGCGTTCCCCTCCCTCAGATCGGGCACGCTTTCCCAGTGTTATCCAATAATCTCACTGTATGGGTTATCACGGAACAACAGTGAAGGATACTCTCGGTGTAAGCCCTCTCCTATCGTCCTTCCAGGCAAGAAGGTGTAGAGGCTTGCTCAGGGCGCTGGATGGGGTGCAGCAGCTGTGGCGCTTTGGTAGGGATTCCTATTCGTCGTTCACCACGACGTACGTCGTAGTGACCGGACGATAGGGAACGTCTCGGTTACATATGGTAACCCTCGTTCCCTGAGGGAGGGAACGGAGACGTACGTCCCGTCGCCACATCTGCTGCGACCCGCCGGGGCAGCCAGCTCACCGGCTCGGCTCCTCAGCAAAAAACTGAAGTGCAATCGCACCAGCTGCTCGTTAAATACCCGCGCTGCGAGGCTGCACAGCTGATGCAAATGATTGCACGCCAATATGCATTGGCTCGTTTAGTTTCACTCGAAGTAGATTGGCCTCTCTAGCGAGATTCCTATTCGTCGTTCACCACGACGTACGTCTCCGTTCCCTCCCTCAGGGAACGAGGGTTACCATATGTAACCGAGACGTTACAATATAAAATATTATTACAATTTAGAATAACTGTTTTCTGTTTTAATATATTTTAATTTATATTGTAATTTATTCCTGTGATGCAAAGCTGAATTGCAGCAGCCATTACCCCCATCTTCTGTGTCACATGATCCTTCAGAAATCTTTCCAATATTCTAATTTGGTGCTAAAGAAACATTTCTTAATGTTGAAAACAGCTGTGCTTTTGGAAAACAGATGTATTTTGAAGCATAATGTACATATCACCAACAGATCAGCCAGACCAAACGTCGAAACATATGTGAGATGGTTCCTTACCTAACCTGACACAGCTAATCTGTAATATCACATGGTTTTGACATTTAAGTCAAAGTTTGAGGATTGTTGCTCATAAGACAAGGACTTTCGGAGAAGTTGAAGGGTAAGGCTATCAGACAACTGAATGACATTGTTGTCTTTCTGCTTTTCCTTCTGCTGTGAATTTAAGATTATGAGCACAGATACCTAATAGAAATCATCCCCACATAATAAAATACTGATGTTTTGCTGTTATTATACCTATTAAACCCACTGACTTTCCTTGAAGGAGGTCCAAATCTTCACACGCACAAAGCAAAATCGAGGCAGACGAATCAAACGGCTTCACCACATGCCCAGTCGGCTCCATTAACTATGACAAAGAGACCGTTACAGCAATGTACCCATATCTTTCAACAGGGAGCCTGGGAATGTTACATTAATACAAGGCCGCACAGGCGTTAGACTCACCGCACCTCATTTTACAGGCCTGATATCAGTCTGCGGGGGTCTGCTTTAGATACACATGACAGAGATGAGCATATCTGACAAATAGTGATGGAGGATTAGCTCAGTGCCATGCGTGAAATGACTTTGTAGCATTAGGAGAATGTCGGACCGGTTATCTGATAAAACTTCGGGAGGCTGGGACCTGGAAAAGTGAATTGGGATTAATCAACAGTTCTCAGAAAACTCTGATGTGATGAAATGGAGAAATGCCAGAGTAGAATTGAGAATTATGACAAAGGGTTTGGCTGGCAACTGAGAATCAGACTATGAATATTTGATAGAAACTGTTCTGTACAAAAATCAAATGGATGTTAGAGCAGAAGGGGTGCAGTTTTTATGGAAGACTCCATATCAGAACTGACAAAAAAGCTAATCTTTTAATAAAAAAAGTTATTATTATTATTATTATTATATTTCACTTATCCAGATTTTACCTTGGTAATCAAGTGGCAACCCAACACAATATCAAAAATAACCAGTATTTTTTATTTATTTTACTTTTCAAGAACAAGGGAATGTCCAGTTATACCAACAGGATAGGTCAAAAAAACAAAATCCAATGAAGACAGAACTGAACGTAAGGTTACACAGCTCTGAAGAGACAGATGGCATGAGTTTAACTAGATACGTAACATATGATGTGCTTCTTTAGCTAAATAAAGAGTTCATATGTCAAAGTCAAGGCTTTAATAGGACAGGAAGACACCAATATGGACTAGCCTGAAAGACAACTGAATGTATATTTATGGACACTTGACACGCTCCACACATGATGCCAAGAGAATTACACAGGTTTTCAGTGAAAAGTTTAAAGTGTAATAAAGTACACTAGAGACTTTGTCTCTGGACCTCTTATCAAAGTATTTACTAGATGAGTTATGTTCAGTGTCAGCGGCCATGACACACAACATATTTTATAACAGTAATGGATTATGATTCAGAAGGATCTTGAAATGGAAACAAGTTAAAAAAAAAAACTAAAGTGATTGCAATCATTGTCAAATAAAACATTGTGCTGCCGCGTAAATCAGTGCTCATTGAGGTTTGGCAAATTTGGATTCTTGCTGTCGTGATTTATGGTAAATGCTAAAGACATCAGCAAATGGCATTTACTTACGAAGATAAATAGGTCCCTCCACTCATGTCTGAAACCAGAACAAGGGGTCACTGACTGACAAACCTCAGTGGGGCAAAAGACAAATTCAGACCTCAATCTGACAGCTTGAGGGTGGTCACAGGTGGACGTGGTTTACCTCATTCACACCGAGGAAAGGTCACTGTGATCCAGACATCATTAGTTGGGTGTTACATCATTCATTATACTGCTGCATTAATTCCTTCTGCCTTTCACACAACTTCAAAATGGGAAGTTCATCTCCATGACTCTTGAAGTAATTGAATTCTCTAGAGGGTCTTTCAGATTTGAGTGTGCTATGAGTGCTGATTTTTAAAGAGGAAAAATATTTTGGACATGCACAAAAGTCAGTTCAAGATTTAAAGGGATATTACATGCAAAAAAAAAATATATATATATGTTTCGACTCCACATTAAAAGCATGTTCAGGCTGCTCTTTCTTATGCAACATAATGATAGCGATACAGACTGTCAAAACCCAAAAAGGACAAAAATCACCAGAAAGGTAGTCCTTATAACTTATGTGATTTTTTCTAAGTCTCTTAAAGTCCTACAATATTTTTTTTCTGTGAGAAACAGACTGAAATTTAAGTAATTATTTAATTAAAAGTTTGCATTCTATTCATTAAAATCATTATAGTCTATACTTCAAAAGTTTGGGGTCTTTTTAGTAAGATTTACAGAGACCGAAAATGGGTCATGTTGGTGGAAAAAAAAAATGAGATGGGATGAAAAATAAGTCAATGCTTTTTGGTTCTCTCGCAAATGTTTTGCATTCCCTCGAGAAACTTTACGTTCGCTCCCAAAACCTTTGTGTTTCTCAGGGGAACGTAAAAGCATTGCCAAATAATTTTTCCTTCCATCTCATATTTTTTTTCTTCACCATGTCCCCTTAGGTGCTCCGTAGATTTCAGTATGGTGTGTGTGTTGTTGCTTTTTAAAGAAATGAATACTTTCAGTAATCAAGGATGCATTAAACTTATCAAAAGTGATAGTAAAGACATTTACATTGACATAAAAAAAGATTTATATTTGAAATAAATGCTGTGAATAAGAAATGTTTCTAGATCATCAAATCAGTATATTAAAATGATTTCTGAAGGATCATGTGACACTGAAGACTGGAGTAATGATGCTGAAAATACAGCTTTTCCATGACAGAAAAAAAAAAAATGTTTTTAAAAATATAGTTTTTTTAAATTGCAATAATATTTCACAATATTACTGTTTTACTAATGTAGGTTAAGCATTAGAGACTTCTTTAAAAAAAAATATTTAAAAAATCTTGATCGTTAGTGTAAATGTGAGAAACTACAGTATTATGTAATTATATTATAAATCATTTATATTATAATTTACTATAATTATTATTTATATATTATAAATAATATAATTATAATACTTGTATAATAATACTTGTCTCAATATCTTATAAAGTTAAATATTGCCTATTGTTTCAGAAGAAAACAAAGTCACATGAAGTTGAGTAAATTATGTCAGAATTGTATTTTTTTGTTTCCATTCCATCCCTTAACTGAAAACATACATTTACATTCAATCATTTAACACTGTTTGGATTTAAATAGGTAAATGCTTTGGAGTCTATGATTGGATCAGTATTGCAGTGATTATTATGTTTCTAGCATGTTATATACTGTAACTGTTTGGCAACAGTTCTTCTAACCCTAATTGATGGAGTGTTTAATTTCTTAAACAATACATATCATGGCCATATTCCAGGATGACAATGTCAAGATTCATCAGGCTCCTGACTCCATCAAGAGGTGCATACATTTTTGAGGACATTTGTTTTTTTTGGACAGCCAGTGTTTGTGTGTGTATCACTAACAAAATGTATAAATGTATGTATATATATATACTATATACTTGATATATATACTTGCCAGGTTGTATTATTTTATAATTTTTGTTTGTGTTTTGTTTTGTTGTTCAAATATATATATATATATATATATATATATATATATATATATATATATATATATATATATATATATATATATATATGAATGATAATAGTGTTTTGTTAGTGACTTAATGTCATACATCTTCCAAATAAATTCTGTCATCATCCTGATATACAGCAAAAAAGGGCCTCTCCACTTTACCAAACGATTCTGGGCACTTGAATCAAACACGTGTATGGTCATACACCACTAGACTCAAAATTACACTACACTGAAAGACAGCCGGCAGCAATAAGAGGTCATTTTATAACACAAAGCTCTAAACTCCTACACATAAAGAGTTTCATTACCCTCTTGCTACTCCTGGTCAGTTTTTATTAGCCCTTCTGCTGACAAATGTTTATCTGATGCCCCGTGAACTGAGGACAGTGGCAGATTCACTTCAGTGTTCATACACTCTTTGAAGATCAAGAAAGAAGTTGTAAACCAGTCCACTTAATACCAGTGTCCAGGAAATTTAAAAAGCTTTTGAAGTCTGGTGTGAAAAAAGAGCACATAAGAAGATTTTGGGAAGTTAATCAGGCTTAAAACTCCCACCCCATCTTTCTTTCTCTGAATATAAAACGGTCTCATTAGGCAAGACCATGACTGAACTCTGCATACTGCCACCAAATGCTCAACAACATGGTGGTTTATGAATCTCTGAGCCACATCAGAGAGCCGGGTGCCCCATTTCCCCCGAAAGAGACTCATTTTACAAGACTGAGTCTCATGTAACTGCACTAATCAGTCAGAGCAGAGAGTTTAACACATGCTGTAAAACGAGTTACTGGGTCATTCCTTCTTTGTAGTACAGTCTGAATATTCTGCATAAAATATTAAACGTATCATTTTTAACGATCAGAATCATATTAGTTTGTGTTTATTATTACAATATCAGTGAATTAAGAGAATGGCATATATTTTCAATAATTTCAACAGATGGGTAGGCTGGGTACAAATCTTGATATCGATGCTTAAAATCCCAAGATCATTTTTTGACTGGCTGCATAAAAAGCATATTTGCATAAGGTAGTTGCAAAGTTACTTATAGTTAGTTAGTAGAATGTCTAAAGTGGACTATTGGAATAAAGTGTAACCTTGTATAACGCTGTAATAATGTATAATTTTCTCCACCACTTTTGAAGATGCAGCACCACAGCAAAAGAAATCATATTTTACCTGTTGTGAGAGTGAGTTCCCAGTCTGTTTTAAATGGGATGCACTAACAAGGCAATGTACCACAAAATGCTGGCAAGAAAAGTGTTCTTGTTGTCCTTGCAGGTAATCAATTAATAGACTTCAAGATGATTTTCCATATTTTTGAGTCTTTTCTAATATCCTTTTTAACCAACTAATGATGATTTTTTTGCTTCAAATTAAAATTTGTATTATTGTGATTCACCTTAATTGGAGATGGTTGGTTTGGTTCATGGCATAACTCTTAAATTAAGACTTTTTAAAATCCCTATGGGAAAAATGAACTGTTGCACTCTATTAGCATACAGCATAACAGGAATCATCTTACTTTAAAACAATTGCATGAGTTTAGAAATCATTCAAAAAGGCTTGATTCTCAAGTCCCAGTACAGCTGTGCACTCTCTCTGTGAATCAAGAAGTCCATGGTGGGACAACGTGCGACAACAGGCTGGGCCGTTTCTGATCCCAGATGAGGAGCAGGTGATAATGAGACACAAGCACGGAGGGTCAACGGTCAGCTCTACATCAGTGTCAGTCCCACATAAGTGACAAGTCTCGCTCATCCGGGAGTTAAATTACTCCCGCCTGACAAAGAGCAGACAGACAAAGAATGAAATATGGGTTTGGATCCAATGGACCAGAGGTGTGGACAGACTCACAAAGAGCACGTCCTTACAAATTAGCGACCGTCTGGAACGCCGTCTGTATTGCACCCTGCCATAAAATCCTTCCTCTTGTAAATGGATGACAGTAAAAATACTCAATTTGTTAAGCTCTCTCATTTAGTTCATTCAGAACATGCCCTAACTGGATCAATACAGCAACATTTAAACAGGACGATCACAGATTTTTGTGCAACAGAGGTATCAGTAGATAACTGAATTGCACATGTACACACCTGATGGCTATGGAGAAGGATATTTCACAATTTCTTCAGATTACTGTAAGAAATAATATCACAAAACGGATAATTGTGAATGGTGCATGTGCTTTGTAGATCTGGTTAGGAATCAAATTACTATTTAATGCTTCTTCAAGTTTAAAGTTTAAAAAAGACACTCTTAAAACAGTCCTAAAGGTCCTTGTACGTTTTTTTGTTTTGGTGAAAAACTAAATTACCCATGATTCTGCAGAGAAATCTCCAACAAATCTGAAACACCCTGAATAACGTACAGCATTAGTAGAGAGATCATTTCTTTCTATATGTAAGCACAATTCTTTAACTTTATTTATTTATTTATTTATTTTTTTCAGCTCTGGAAATCTTGGTGAAAAACTACATTATGATTCTGCAAAGAAATCTCCAACAATCAGAGAATCGTCACAAGCAAATCATGCCAAAACACTTTAGTGCAACTCCACTCTCATGAAACACTGAAAATTACGTAGTCAGTTTCTCGATGCTCTCAAACTGCTTAAATATTTGTATGTATAATATGCATATTTTGCAATAAATCTAAAATATATTGTTTATTTATACATGTATAGTCAATATCATTAATTTAATTGTTTAAATGTATCAATCATTTATTAAGGATATTGATCCATTATTTAGAAGGATATTTCACTATTTCCTAAAATTACTGTAAGGAATAATATCACAAATTGGATATTGTGAATGGTGCATGTGCTTTGTAAATTATTACAAATCAAATGATTTTCTTTCATGCTTGTTCAAGTCATTACACATTCTTGCAACCTTTTCTTAAAAAAAAAAATACATTCTTCTTCTTCTTAAAAAAAACCAGCCTAAATTGGTGATAATAACAATGTATTTTTAGAGCAAAGTGCCTGCAGACAGCAATGGGCTGTACTTAAGACCCATTTACAGTCAACTTGAAATGTTTGTGCATTAGTCCCCTATCTTGTCCGCTAGTGAAAACGACTGGTGAAGGAAAATCACTTGATTTTGTATGTGTAGTTTTGTGCTTAATGGCGACATTCAAAATGGTTAAAGGTTAGCAAAACTTCCACAAATTGCACCTCCCTGCCTCCATATTAGAAACATTTCTGATATACCTCTGGACTAAGGTAATGGATTCACCATTGGGAGTTTAGACTATTTAATTCTATGACAGATTTATTGTCTACACTTTTTCCTACATCCCTTCTTTCCGATCACATCATCTCCTCCTTTTGACCCCACAGTCAGACAATCATGGCGGGTCAGACACAAGGCAGCTCAGACAGATGGTTGGCTGGTCGACCCGACACCCCTCCATGTACAAGGTCAACCCCCCTAAGTCCCCTTCTTGGTCTTTTAGTCTTTTCCCTCATGAGCTTTGTGTCGCCTACACGTGCCAACCAGGTGAGGGGGGGACTGACCCCATTTAATCCAATTCCCTCAGGAGGAGACAGGCCAAGTTTGCTGATAGTAAATGCTTCATTATATCAGGGATCATGTGACTTTATTTTACATGTCGCTTTTTCCAGTAATACAATTTATCGCAAAACAAAATAATAAGGCAGCTCATAGAATAGGAGAATTATCCGAGATAAAACTGCAATGCAGAATTTGGTGGGCAACCATTGTACATTTTTAGAAAAAAGGCAATATAAAGATATAAAGCTCTTTACTAGCAGGCCTCTGTTACACAAATACACCAAACAATCAGAGTTGATAAGGCTATCTGCCTTTATAACAACCATGTCTTGGTAATTACCCCAATATGTATAGAACTATCAAGCATACAGTCTTGTTGAACTATTCACCACAGCGCTGTCTTTCTAATACTACAGGTCTTTGTATTGTATTTCAATTCTTGGTGTTTTGCCAGCGTTGTGTGCCAGGAAAGTGATTTAAATGGTGATAAACTACAGCCAGCCAGACGATCACACAGAGAGAAGTTGGAAGCCTAATTACATGGACATCCCAATATGCCATCCTAAATCAATGGACGCCCAGTTGAGGAAGAAAAGAGGCCATTCATCCTAATCCAGAGATGGAGGAGAGCATTGATATGCAAGAGGGATGGCGAATATTGACGACCGTGATCAATGATCTATGATCAGAGGGATGGTGTACCTGCCAGGGGAAAGACTCATCCCTACCCTCCAGCTGCCTTCCCTCCACGCTCAATGAGAAGACTCCTCCCCTTCCCTCTGCAATCCAGTCAACTGAAACTTCTTCACACTAACTTTAAGGACTTTGTTTAAGCAAGCCGTAATTAGTGAAATAGTCAATAAAACAGTGGGAGGCTTCAATCACAATGGAGAGTAGGTGGAGGAAGATGGGAGCGTTTCAAATCTGGAATTGATGCAATAGTAGAGATGGGGGATGATTGAAGCAACCCATGGATGTTTTACACAAAAAGAGAATGCAGTAGACTGAAAGGATGTAGGCCAATACAGACTCATCACAATCCCTCACTACAGTAGCTATTGTCTGCTGTATAACCCAATCTATATTTACTGATTTTCACTATTTTGTCATGTCTAAAAAATTGTTTTTGCATTGCAGAATCAGCAGAATTGTAAGGGATAATGTACTGTCAGTCGGTCATTATGGGATGTTTAACAGAGCAGGGGCCTTCAAACAATTTAATGCCCAGGACTTCCAAATAAACTTTAAAAAGTAATAGAATGCAGAAAATATTGACAAATATTGACAATTTGTACAACATTTAGTATGAGCAACTTGGTAGTGAGGGTTCAACTAACAGTTTGCTGAGCGTGCTCAGATTGATCACTCATGATGCACTTGAATACGTTTTTTGATCGCAGCATAATAGTTATGTTTCCGGTACCATTAGAGTGATTAGTGTTCTCTTCTGTGAAGTTTCTACCATTTTAATGAGTATAGTATATACAACGTGTTTTAGTGTATAGAAATAACTCTAAATAACTTTTTGAAACACAAGTAGATAAACTAATAAAGTTTTATGTCACTAGTATGTGATTTTAATTCTCAGCTTAATATGAAATCCAAGCTTAAGTAAAAAAAAAAAAAACATGGTTGAAAAAAGTCTGTTTTTATGTCTTTGAAAGAGTATGTTCACCAAGGTTGCATTCATGCAATATTTACAAAGGTTTGTATATTTACAAAAAAAAAAACATGGTTGAAAAAAGTCTGTTTTTATGTCTTTGAAAGAGTATGTTCACCAAGGTTGCATTCATGCAATATTTACAAAGGTTGCAAAACTGTAATACTTTCTAATATATTTAAAAATGTAATATATTCCTGTGATTGCCAGGCTGAATTTTCAGTATCATTGACCCATTTAAATTTTGAATAAAAACTTTTTGCAGTCATATTATATATATATATATATATATATATATATATATATATATATATATATATATATATTATATTATATTATATTATATTATATTATATTATATATATATAAACACTTTTATCCTAAATTAAATAATTGGCTTTTTATTGCAAATTATTTAAATATTATATGGACAGTTTTTACTTTTTATTTAGTTAACAGCATTCTTTTTTTCAACCACCTATAAGAATTATGTCAGATAACAAGATTGTGTTTTTCTTTCTTTCCATTTACACTGTAACAGTAATGCTGTCAGTAAACTAAAAATAACTCTGATCAATCCCATCATTTTTGGAAAGCAAGATGTAGTAAATAGTAATTTTATCATATTTGTTAAATGTGTTAAATATTACTATGTTAAACATACTCCATTAATATCTCAAGCTAAAGTTTAAATGTTAACACTTTTACAGCCTTAAAAATATACTTTGTAAGATCTCAAATTTTCCACAGACCTCCAGAGATGGACAGACCCCTGGGGATCTGGGGATCCCAGTATGAAAACCCCTGGCATAGAGAGCTGCTCAGAAACAGTTCCTCTAGGACAGCATTCATTTTCAATGAGAAGTATGGGTAAATCAGAGTTGGCACAAAAGTGGAGGACTTATCTGAAAGCGCCATGGTGAGGAACCCCATAAACATTGAGAAAATGTTTCCGTATGTCGCCCATGCCACAGTCTGATAGTGTTGCACAAATGACCCGGCTTGTGGAAGTCAGCATTTTTTTTCTTTTAAATCTTTGAGTATTTTTTTTTTTTTTTTTTTAACAACGCATATAAATGAATCCAACCATTGGCCCACAAGTCATCCTGCCAGGAAAAGTCCCTGTTCTCTCTATAGGCAGTCCGCCCCAGTAATGGGAAGCTCCAGTAAGATACACCAATTCCCACACATCAAGCCTACTCAGCAGAGCTTGAGAAAGAAATCCATTCAGGCACTAGTGAGGGGTCATTAAAGCTTGATTTTACGCCTGCACTTCAGCACACACTGTAAACTTGCCCTGAATATTTATGGCGGTTTAAAGCGTCCACCACATCACTCTCTGAGGTGTCACAAAACAGCTGTAATCAGGAGTCAGAAACGAGTCCCTGTCCGCTGTTCTCTTCACTCGCAGTCAATAGAGCTGCTGTGTAAAGTCAGCTGTAAAACCTCAGTAAAACGATGCTTCACTCGCGCAATCTAGCAGCCGTCACAGCGAGTCATTCACAAACCACTGAACATATTCAAAGACACAGACTCAGTGCCATTCAGGGAATTGTCTTCATATGTCTGCTTTTGAAAAAAAAAATGCTGCTAGAGCAAAGTGATGCTGTAGACATAATTATGTAATTATTACATTGTTCAGTTTCAGTGGCCTACACACACTCTCAGTCCATGTTCGACTTAGATTTCAGGATTGACTTCAGAACACTGTGTTGAAATGGACACTGGTGTTCAAAAGTTTGGGGCTGGTGTAAGATCTTTTAATGTTTTTTTTTTAAAGAAGTCTCTTATGTTCACCAAGGCTGCATTTATTTGATCAAAAGTGTAATTTATTTACACTTTTGTAATTTAATGCACCATTGCTGAATCAAAGAATTTATGGAATAAATAAATTCATAAATAATGACATCAAACTTTTAAAAGGAGTACAGATAAGCTTGTAAAATTGGTGTATTGCCCAAATATCAAGAGGCTGCATTTTCAATGACATTTTTAAGCAACAAGGTTCAAGAGGCCATGCTATATTGCGAATATAATCATGGTTAAAGGGCATTGTTAGGCACAATGCCCGCAACCTCTTCAACCGAGACCATACTAACAATATATCACCCTCACATTCTTTTTTTAAACAAATTCACTAGGTGCTACACAAGTTCCTGACATGTAAACCTCCTAAGGTTATGTGTGTTACTGTATGCACTGTTACTACAGTATACCATGTATTTCAGCACTGGAAGCTGCAGAGCCAAAACTATCCATTTATAATAATTAGCAAGATATACAGGTATCAATACAAGACACAGGGTGGGGTTTGTGTATTGGTGGCCTAAATGAGTATTTGGCTAATTAACTGACTTCTCTTTTTTCATTAATTTATTCGTGTTTTCTTTGACGTGTGCCTTTCAGCTTTGCAAGGCGATAGAGTTTATTCATCCATGCTTTATTGATTGCAAGTTACTGAGGCACTGCACTTTAATTAAGACTCACTAAGGCCTGAGACACAGTAAACCGATCGTGCTTTAACACACATCCCTTACAGCTACTCAACCTTGTCCATTTTATGAAGAAAAAACACTATTTTTAACAGTCACTTCAGAACTTCAAAAAGCACATTTTTGGATGAATTACCACTATGCAAAGCAAAATGACAAGGTAGGTCTCTTGTTCTTTTATAAGCTGCAAAAGAGACTGTAACTATGTGCATAGTCAAACCGAACCTTTTCTTTCTTGGAGGGCAAAAACTAAAGGAAGTGAAGCTATTAATTGGAGAGGTGAGGAAATATATAGGTGCGGGTTACATTCACTGCTAATGAATGCTATAGGTCTCCAATTCGGACTTTTCCCATCTCCATTTTCTGTATGTCTCCCCCTTTATTGCCCTTTCTCCTCCCTTCAGTGATATGACTGAGAGCCAGGGACCCTGCATGCCTCTCTTATCTCCTCTCTCCAGCTGCGTCCTGGTAGAGAGAGGCATTCTGGGAGAAGGATCCTGTTTGGGCTGAACCTGGGGAGGGATATGCACTTCAATATATGTTCAAAGACCAGCATCTCAGACAGAGAGAATGATTGGCTACTTTTAGTTGCATGGTTGTGCTGCCATTTGTGCAAGAATTTGATTAGTCCACTTAAAGTTCCAAGATATCCAGATTCGTGAGCAGAGGTCAACTTCTGAAAGGCCAGGCCCATTTCCGAAGCCAGTATTTTGGACAGCTATGAAATTAAATGAGAAATGGGCATTTTCAGGAATATGTATTGTGAAGTATTGACCAAAATTTGTAAAATGTAAAATAGCAACAATATATATAAAAAAAACAGTTACTGTTGTTTTACGAGGTGGCAAATGTATTATTTTTGGAAAGTCAGTAAGCATGAAGGTCCACCCCTAAACATAACTGTCACTGCATAAGCAGATCGTATGAAAAGGCACAAACGAGATTGAATTAATA
Source organism: Abramis brama (assembly GCF_963993115.1). Taxonomy (NCBI): domain Eukaryota; kingdom Metazoa; phylum Chordata; class Actinopteri; order Cypriniformes; family Leuciscidae; genus Abramis; species Abramis brama. The sequence goes on from NC_139983.1 coordinate 28,642,078, forward strand.
ACCAATTCACCAAAATGTAGAATAGTTAAGAATCACCATGAGATTGTGTTGGAAAATTCTGTCATCATTTGCTCACCTTATTGTCATTTCAAACCTGGCTGACTTTCTTCTGTGAAACACAAAATATTTTGAAAAATGTTTTAGCGTTTTCCCAGCGAACAAAAATATGTTCTAAGAACATTTTGATAAAGTTCCTATTAAGTTATAAAAACGCTATCTGAACGTTCAAAATGTAAATGTAAAAAAAAAAAAAAAAAAAAAACGTTTTTCTTGTTTATGCGAAAATTTAGGATACATTCTATTTAACTGTTTTGCAAACATTATGGGAATGTTACTTTTGAATTTTATCTGAACGTTCTGAAACAGAATAAACGTTAGACGAACGTCCAACTAAAACATAAAAAAGGTTCCATGAACAATGTTTTTGTGCTAACGTTTTGAGAACATTGTTAAAGACCAGATAACTTTGAACAACGTTCTATTAGCATTACTGGAAAATGTTTGTTCATAACTTTGAGAATCTTGTCAAAATGTTCTGAGAACGTTCCTTATATGGGTCAAATATTGTTTGGACATTCTTCAAAATGTCTTCTTTTGTGTTCTGCAGCAGAATGAAAAGCATTTAGGTTTGGAATGATGAGTGAACAATGATGAGTAAATTGACAGAATGACAGAATGTGAACTCTCTTTAAAGTTTTGGCTTTTTAGAAAATGAATTTTAAAAATTATAAAACAATTTTATACACAATATTGCTACAACTAAGATTAAGATCTCTTTTTTTGTGTGTCTACATTGTTGCTCCTAAAAGCTGCTGCACAAACTACCACTAAACAGTGAAATTACTTATCAAAAAGCTTAGAATTATATTTAGATATATTAACAATACACAGTTTGGGGTTGGTAAGTTTGTTTTGTTTTTGGATTTTTTGCAAGAAAGAAAGAAGGAAAGAATATTGTATTAACATAATATTAAACGTTTCTTAAAAACCAAATCAGGATATTAGAGATTAATGTCTACTGAAAATCACAAGAATAAATTATATTTTAAAATAGAGAATGGTTATTTTAAATTGTAATAATATTTCACAATATTACCGTTTTCTTTTTAGAAAAAAAATTAAAAATAAAAATAAAAACTTACTGACCCAAAACGATGCATCTGACACAGACTATTATCTTTACCATTTATATTCACTTTTAAAGGGAGTTGTAGTCTGCATTTTGTAAATAATATAATTTTATTTCAAACAGGCAGAAAAAATAAAGTTAAGTAACATGCAGTGTGACAAAAATAGGAATGAACGCTTAATGAGAAATAATATACTACTCACACTTCTTTCCGTACATCTTGATATCGCAATGTTATCAAGTGAGTTGGCTTGAATTCTTATGTCAGTAATTACCTTCCACTTCACAAGCCTTTCTCAGCAACATCAGAAGCTTCCTCTGTCACATTTCATTTTTCTTTGTCTTTCATTCCTCCACACATACAATTAATACTGTCAATTTCCATTCCATTTAAGATCAGGGCTTTTAAAATTAAGCATCCTCTTCCAAAAGAAAAAAAAAGAAAGAAAATGCAACGATAATTAAATTCAACGTGATGGTGCAGGCATTGAAACAAAGGATGCCCCTTCTCCAACAAATAGCTTTTCAAAGGCACGGCAAGAACAGAGGAAAAGTTACCCTACCTATTCTCTGAGGGGCTGATTCTTTCATCCAGGCACAATAGCAAACATCTCTGGAAACATCAGAGCAGAGCCAAATGAGAGAAGAAGACTGCGTGTAAGATCGTACAGTGTAGGTGTGCTGCACAAACACAACACTGCTAGTACGCTTACAGCAGTGCAATTCAAGAAAACATGAGTGAGAGAAACCCTGAGAGTGCCCTTCATACACAGTCAGTCCCACACACATTACAGATCTCTGGCCTTTGACTTTAATAATGAGCCGTGTGCAGGTAAAGGGGAGTAGCGTGGGAAGCAGTTTATCACAAGTTGAAATTTAAAAACCATTCCCAGGGAGAGGCTTTAAAATGGTGTGTTTTCAAATGGTTTCAAATTGTTGAAAAATGGTAAAATTGATCTTTGCCTGCTTATTATAATCCTTGAGTTTAAGGAAAACATCTGGCTTTCATGCAATACAGAGAGCTTGATGACAACAGACGTGTAGAAATTTCAGCGAATTAATGAATGAATACAATACCATACATACATACATAATGTGAATAAAAAAAATGATGCTAAAAAAAGACATCAAAATTTATACTTTAACTTATTAATAATTACCTATTCTAAAATGGAAATTAAAAATGGTATCTGAGAAAAAAGACACTACAAAATTTCAATGACTTAAATTGGATTTATTAATTTATTAAACGTACGTTATGCAACGTTTGGCCCTTTTGGTTAAAAAACAAAACTGCGCGCATTTTGCGGACATTTTTATGTAAAAAATAGTAATAAAAAAAATCATCTCTGAAAACCATCCAGCCCAGTCTAAAATATAAATGCTTATAATAGGCTTGCCATAGTGAATAAGGGTAAGACAAAAACTGATATACTGAATCATTTTTTACATTTAGTTAATTTTGAACATAAAAAGTTACATATTGGAGCTTTAGTAACACTTTGGTTACGGTCCAATTCTCACTATTAATTAGTTGCTTATGTGCATGCATTTTACTAGGATATTATTTATTAGTACATATTAAGCATATACTAATGCCTTATTCTGCATGACCATAATCTACATTACTTAATCCTACCCAATACCTAAACTCAACCTTACTATTAATAAGCAGTAATTAGGAGTTTATTGAGGCAAAAGTCGTAGCTAATAGTTATTTAATAGTGAGAATTGGACCCTAATCTAAAGTGTGATCGTAACTTTAACTTATTCTAAAATGAAAATAAAAGGTGGTACCTGAAAAAAAAACATACTACACAAGTGCAGTCACTGATAGTGAATTTATTTATTTATTTGCATACATATATACATACATGGATACATATTGATGTACTATTCTTTCAAAGTGAAAATGTCAATAATATAATAACAAATCTAAAGAAGTTATGTTCTCTTGTCTCTTTTTTAGACATATTTATAAAAAATAAAAATAAAAACAGTATAAATAAATTACAGTATAAGGACAAGTTGTTTTTGCTTTTTTTTTTTCAATTTGAAAACAACTTGACCTCGGATGTGTCTCCATCAAGGGGAGATTATTTGTCAGCAGAGACTCAAATGGCAATACATCTTGCACCCAGCAACTCACCTTGGTATTTACTATCACAGCAGAGCTCACTAATATCATTATAGATTATACACTAACGTTAACCTGGGATTTACAGTGCTTTATGGCTTTGGGATTGCTTGAGCCCTGTATGGTCCATAAAGGAGACTGGAAATTATTTTCCCAAGCACTATACATTTCCGAACCTGTTTAATGCGTTAAACCTTGCACAATTCAATGTGGGGGAAAAAAAAAGATATCAAATTTCTAATACTTTAACCTAGGAAACCATTTGCTAAAATGAAAATAAAAAGTGGTATCAGAGAAAAACAATAAAAAAAGACTAAAACTCCTCTTTATTACACAATGCCTTTCCTCTGTCTTTCCTTTTTTTAGGATATTAGTGAGCATCTCCCTCCCCCATGTAATTAGGGGTCCAATTAAAAGGGTGTTTTTATGGCAATTCCACTAGAAAAACACTGTTGATGGCAGAGATAATTATCTTGATTATTCGTGATATATCACTCGGGACGTACTGAGCAGGGCCTGAAATCCTTTGCTGCGAGGCATTCTCCATCATACAAGTGGAGGTAATTGTAATAAAGCAGATGTTTAATTATTGTTATTTTTATAAGGCATATTATAATGAGGTGCGGATTATCTGTTCATTAGCCCAGATAGAATTCACATCCTTTAACAGTCCTTAAAGAAACATTCAGTGTAATTGGCATCTCCTCTGAGTAAATGTGGCTTCTACATGTGTAGCCTATTAAAAGCTTGCATCTTTTATTTTCTTCTTCCTCTAAAGGATTCTTTAGACTAAGCCAGAGATTCAGAGTCTTTTGGAAATTACAAGCTAAAAACCCTAATGGTTTAAAGGTATTGTAGGACTAGTTAAAGATGAAAAATTCCAGAAATGAAAGCTGCTGTTCTCCGTATGTTTTTCAGTTGTCTCTGGCTCGTTCATATGTAAAATGCATGAGCTTATTTTGTCCATTAGATAGAAAGTTCTGAAAAAGCCCATATTACCCGCCTATAGACCCTCCCCTCAAATAAATCAGGACAAAAGTGGGTGAAAGTGGACAAAAGAGATGAATTAAAACACCAGCTGTAAACGGGTATGTGTCTGCCTCGTCTACTTCTGATCCAATCGACCAAAACGTATCTTAATACCAGGTGTAAACAAAGTTCTAGACAAAGGCCTAATCTACAGAAAAATATTAATGTATGTATGTATGGATGTATGGATCTGCGCTATAGAACAACATGATACAATAATTGCAAAAATAATCCTTCAACTTGTTTTGAATCCAGAAAAATCTCTTTTAACCTGTTAATCTGAGTAAATGTTGTAATATAGTAGTGTAGCAAAAAAAAATTTCATTTGTTATAACAGTTTTTAGTGATCCCTCATATATTCCATAGAAATACTCATTCTGGCTGAATAAGGCATTGATAAACTGCTGAGACATCTGCAAAGCCACAGAATAAATTAACCTCTCACTTAACTCTTGAGATATGTTCCTCGGCTTGTGCTCAACAGACCCTAATGAATATCATAAGTACCAGACAGTAATAAATAAACAAATCAATCAATTCATAACCTCTGCGAGTCTGGAAGATGGTGGAAATGAAGATGTTCTCAACGTGTACTTACACACCGCCCAATGTAAAGAGTAATTTGATAGGAATCATTAAAGTGAAATTAGTCCTTGATTAATTATCTCCCACGTGATTAATTAATCATAAAGCCTCGCCGCTAGCAGGCCTCTGGTCGATCCGGTGTGTTTTGTTATGACGGAAAGTATCGCAAGCCAGGCTAAGAGGATATTTGTGAGCAAACGACCTCCCAGGAAGACTTCATCATGTAGACAGTGTACATTCATCATGAGCCAAACGTCCTGACAGCCGGTCGTAAGAGGAGGTGGTTGACGAGCAGGACTATGAAAACAGCCACATCTCTCCCAAACACTATTGCCATAACTCCCACAATTTAGTACCATGGCACTCTTAGCAATCTCTTACTCAAATAATGCTATGAGGGGGTGGGGGAGTCATTTTAGCTGGTACTCAGCTAGTCTTCCAGTTATTCGCATAACATAACCAGCAGACAAGCCAGAAGAAACCAACAACCCTTAAGCTGGTTTAAGCTGTTTTTGTTAAAAGGTACAAATACTGTATGTAAATCAGATCCTTTAGATTCCACAGCAAACAAGGACACTGGCTTAAATATGACAATAAAATTGATCAGTATGATGAGCTGTCCATAAGAACATATTACTAGAGGGCTCCAGACTGCGACTAAAATTCTCTCAAAGGCGACAGTCAGGAAGACCTTTCTAACTGTTTTCTCATAGTCCCTGTTTACACCTAGTATTAAAATGGTTTTGGTCGATCAGATCACAAGTAGACAAGGGAGACACATACCCGTTTACACGTCTCTTTTGTCTACTTTTAACCAGTTCTGTCCTGATTTCTTCAAGGGGAGGATCTATGGGTGGGTATGTTTTTTCAGATCTTTCGATCTAATGGACAAAATAAGCTCCCACAATTTACATATAATCACGACCAACAACAACGTAAAAACATACAGAGAGCAGCAGCTTTCATTTCTGCTCTGACAGCCACAAGATCACGCAGAGTGTGCGTTAGAAATCAGGAATGGTGAGAGAACATTGTGCTTTTTACGCTTTTCATCTTCAAACAAAACTTGGGTCTTCAGCCAACAAAGTTTAAATCCTGTCTGGATAGCGCACTTCCCATAACATTTACGCATCAGGTCGGTAGGCAGAGAGCAGGAGGTCTTTTGTGGCTGTTCGAACACATTTGACCACATGAGCATCTACATTATGAAAGCAATCCGGTCGAATGCGCTTTCGACTATCCCTGGAAGTGGTCGAAAGTGGACAAGAGAATTACTGACAGACTGGGAAGAGAGGTGCTGCAATGTAAAATTTGTGCAAAAATATGTTTTTAGAACATTCAAGCATGAAAACCAGTTCTAGTAGACCCCCAAAACAAAATCCTGACTTTGTAAAAGAGCATAATAGGTCCTCTTTCATAAGCCTGCATCATAGGACAGGACCCCCACACAAGTGTCCATCTGTTTGCCTGTATTAAAAGGCAGATGCCTCTCACCCTAAGCCCTTTTTCCTCTTTTTAGGGGCCCTTTCTCTTATACGCAGGTGCTCTTTTAATCAGTGCGATGTACCAATGATCACACACCCTTGTTTTCCCAGCATCCACTTGTGCAAGTATAGTCATCCATCCCGGCAACCGATTGGTGGCTAACCAGGGCGTGCTGGGACGCAGACTTGATGAAATCAGACAGGATGCAAATGTCTCCCAGCAGGTCTGGAAAAAGGACACTGTGAGAGTTGTGGGTCGGGTTCAATATTAGCTCAATACACCAGGGTGGATCACAGATGCAGATCTCTTTAACAGTCCTATGCAAGACAAGGTTCATTGTGCACAGAATGCACTGACACGTTCAAAATGCATTCAGGCTACATTTCAGCAGCACACTCCAGCTGTGTTTCCCACTGAGATTGAATAAAATAATTTTTTGAAGGACAAAGATGAACAAGGTGAAGCAAAATCATCCAACGCAGATGTGATAAAGAAAAAAAATACAGAGCTGAGCAGCAGGACCTGAGGTGTGAGCTTGCAGGGCAAATCTGCAATAACACTTGACAGACGCATCCTGCAGAGGGGACAGCGGATTCTCTTTGGAACAGCGGGAAAGCCAAATCCCTCTCAGAACAGTCAGAGAGACGGGGTGCTGTGTGTAGGGCTCATTCAACACAGACAGACACAATAACCTGAGGGACAAACACACACACACACACACACACACTCACACACAAGCACAGCTAGGAAGCAGCACCTCGAAAGATATTTGTTTTTCTACATGCAACTTTTGATTCTTTCACCCTCTACAAAGAAATCATGTTCATTCAAAAAATAGAATTTTGTCATTAACTACTCACCAAAACCTTTTTCCTGTTTTACATTACCTTTATTCATTTATCAGACACTTTTCTATCCAAAGGTATGAGGAACATCACAAGCAGGCTTTGCAATGTTTTTAAGATATTTCAAATGATGTTCTTGCTACTCTTTTGCAATAAAAGTAAGCATGACCATGGGTTCTTGGGCACCAAAAAGTCCAAACAGGAGAAAAAAAAAACATCATTGCAGTGGTCTTGCTCTATATCTATGTTCTAAAGCTGGGGTTTTCAACATTTTAGCACATGCACGCACTACTTTTATCTCATTTCTCTCACAGCCATCATGAAGGTCATTGATATATTACTTAATGCGTTCAAACCTCATTGCTATATTACTTAATATGCAGCGTATAGTGTGCAAAACTACACCTGACGCGACCGCTGTTGCATCGAGCCATGCTGCAAAAGCCTGAGGCTGTCTATACTGGACGCGATAAAGCAACTGTTGCAAATCCATTTGTTCTTCATGTTAGAAGTAATAGAATGAGGCATCAGTTTACTGTCTGGGATTTTGCATGGTGCATCACACCACTTGTGTCTGGTGTAGACAGGGGATTAGTTAAACTGAAACATTAAAAATATAAACAGCTTACTGAATCTAGTGTGATGGCTGAGCCTGTTTTTCAGTCAGTTTAACCATTTTTCCATCAGTGTTATTCTTGATGTTTACAAGCCACCTGTCCATTTTGTTTTTAGTTGTTTTTTCTCAAATTCAATTGCGCCAGATCTGCCGTACCCATAGCAAATGATTAGCTAGGGGAATAGTCAAATTGCCCTCTTTACTGGATGACAAAAGATTTGCTAGCAAAATTTCACATTCACAGCTGTTTCACTGAGATATATCTAACTGCAGAACCACACATAACAGCAGTCTGAGGACAGCAGCGTCAGACCAGAAGTTAGAGTGGTGCTGTATCCCATTCCAACAACTAACCCTACCCTTCACTATAACTATAAGCTTTACCTTAACAAATTCCCAACCACTAAACCTAACCTTAATGATACTAAATGCTCCTCCCCAACACCAGTATGAGGCTGCTGGCCTGGCACTGCTGTCCTCAGACTGCTGTGACATATGGCTCTGCGGTTCTGCAGTTGGTTATTATTGGAGTCACTCGAGTGTATGCCCCACAGGTTGAAAACCCCTGTTCTACAGCAGCTGCTGGGAACCTATGGCTCGTGACCCACACCTGGCTCTTTGACAAAATTCATGTGGTACAATCGTCAGGTCTCTGGCAAATCATCGATGAAAAATTAGACTCATCACTAGAGCATTTATGTCTGTATGCCAATCCGTGCAGTGGTTATTAAGTTATTAACAAAGAAACATGATTGAATGAGAAAGTAAAGAGCTTGATATTAAAAAGAAGCGCAAGCTGTGTAAGAGAACTGAATCCACTGCAGACAGGATGCTTTCTGTGCTCGCTCCGAGTGGAACACAGACAAGCATTGTAGCATTTGTCTTCGGTTGTAAGCCTAAATGGTCAAATGCACACAGAAATATGTCAAAATGCCTGCCTTGTTGAATATTCACGTAAACACAGCCGATGTAAGCAATGTGCGTTGTTCTTCACTCATACACACACACACACACACACACACACACACACACACACACACACAAACAGTATGAGAGAGATCTCTGAAGAGGATTTATGTTTCTTGTGTGGTAACTCAACCTTGTTACCTCGTTGCAGAATGTTATTGAAAAAAACATGGGGTTTTTTGTTTTTTTTTTGCTTGCTCTTTTGGAAAAATGCATTAACCAAAATATTATATATTTTTTTTTTTAAATCAAAAAGGTTTCTCTCAAATATAGTTCACCCTTATGCATATTCCATCTTGGCAAGTCATGAAGTGTTAGGAGAGAAACAAGAACCAATTGCATTTTGGGTGAGCAAAATAGACTTTATCAACTTAAGCTGGAGTATATTGTAAGAATTTCTCAGGATTCAACAACATGTCAATATCCCAGTGAATTAAAATCCTTTTCAGTGAACAATAAAAAAAAAAAACAATCCTATCAAATGTGTTTCCCATAACCCTCGCTAAAAGATTTCATTATAGTGAAGCACAACAATTCAGGAAACATCACAGATCTGATTACCACGGCCACCATATCTAGAAAACAATCATTTGTGAAATGCACAGTAATACAGTTATTTTCTATTTCTAAAAACAAAACATTAAAAAAAAAAGTCATCCATTGTTTAATGCCAAAGCATAGCCCTGCACAAATCCAGTTGATTTCCTCTGAGGCTAGCCACGTTTCAGAGGTTCAAACGGAGGAGTAAATCTCTCCCAGGAGACACCAATACCAGGCTATTTATGCCAAAGTGAACCTGTGCAGAACTTGTATTTGCAGCGAAAGACACTTAAAGGTTGAGTGAAGCATGGTAATATTCTCTGTTATGATTCAGGGGGCACGAGAAAGCTTTGTGCCATGTGTTTAGCAATGCAAGCTGAGGCAGCCTGTCACACCTCTAACATAAATGAAGTGTTTGCAACATGTTTAGCAGGATTAGCATGTCCAAGTGCATGCTGAAGACGTGTAGATGTTTGATGGAACAAACAAGCATGCCATACAATCCAGATTGCTGATAGTAAACCAAATGAATGCAAAATACCATGCTGCAGTGCATGCATAAACTAATGGTTTATTTGGCTCCTTTATTCAAAGCATCTTACAGAACATGCTTCACAAGTAAAACCCTACAAAATGGTTTATTAGCCCTAATGTTTAACATCTAAAAAAGAGTTTTTAAAAGTTTCTGATGCCAAGGACCCCAAAATATCATGATACCCTTGGAAGGGACCTCCTTCCTAATATATCAAGACAGCTATACATTTTCACATTGGCTAAAAAGATCCATTTGTACGGTGTGACAAAAAATACTATCTAAATTTATTCACAAAATTGTTCAAAAAGAGTTCTTCCATAGTCCCCTGAAATAACGTCTCATTGCTTCACTTACAATTGTATCTGTGTATGTATTAAATGTCAATTCAACCATGAAACCCACTAGCCTGGCAAGCCAGACCTACATCAAGATGTTAGGTCTGGCAACTCACCATAGACACGGCTTAATCCGAGGGGCGGGATAAACGGCTGTCTTACAAATTCCCTCTGCACGCAATAGGACAGCGCTTCAACCAACCAGAGCGTTTTCCCAACAGCGGAGCTAACGTTAGTTGATAGATTCAACTTTTGCCATATCTGGCCGGCAAAACTACAAACACATCTTCCTTTTTTAAGAATGACTTAAGTGCCGTTCTTTGTTCTTTTCTCAAAGAAAAGCTTAACTCCAAGTCCTCCAGAGTCGCCGCCAAAGCCGATTCGAAAGACCGCTGTTCGTCATCAGCCATTCTTTGTTTTCAAGTAGCAGGGAATTCACACGGAACCGTCACAACTCTGTCGTCATTATGTAAAGCCCGCCCACCGACTCTATACACGATGTGATTGGCCTGACTAGAGTTTGGTTTTTCCAGCTCTCAACGGAGAGTTGCTAGACTACCCTGGAAGCAAAATAAATTTTGCTGCCGCTAGGGTGCGTCTAGATTTCTAGGCTAGAAACCCACACTAATAATGTAGCCATTTTGTTGTTTTTGGCATTCTTGCACTCTCTCACAGTGACTGTCTGTCTTACCAAATAAACTGTATACGTATCCATTTAGACAATGAGCCATCTGGATCCATTTATTCTCTCCATCGGCACTAAATTACGACTTTGTCTTGCATTCCTGGAACTGTGGACATATTTTTAATACACAATCTGTGATGTGAGAATCCTCAAAAAGCATGTGCTCACCACGACTGCTGTGGTTTCTCTTCCTCCCTCTGTAATCTGATGGGGATTTGATGTTGCTAACAATCCGATTAAATTTCCAATTTATTCAAGTATATCACCCTCTTGCCAGAAACACCACAATGGTGCCAGTATATCTCTCTATTTCTCCGCCAACACATGGCAGTCTATTTTAGAGATAATTGTCCATGTTTGATGGGTATGCATGCACTCTTATCATTTTGAAGCCATTTCAGAGGCAAGAGATGAGCCATGTTGGACAGACTGTCCACTTGAGGGTCTTTAGAGTGAATTTGTGAGGAGAATATCTCCTTAGGAAATAGGTTAGGAACCAGTCCATTTGCACATACCCTCAAATTTTCGAAAAGTATACAGTATGTCCCTTTTCATGTAATACAGTATGATCTATCATTTTAAAAAAGAGTCTTCCAGCCATCTCCACTTCTCTCACAGCGAGAAATGGTAGCAGGAGACGGGACCCCTGAGGGGCCGGTAGCACATCCCGACAAACAACAGCCACCGATCCCCTTTAACCACCACTGATGAATATTCAAAAGCATTGGCAGGAAGGCCCGGGTAGCGAGCAGCCATTTTATCCTGTTCTACTCGTTAATTACGCTGCACCCAAAATGTGTGGTGCAAGGCCCGCTGGTGCCTGATACCCTCCAGATTTTAATTAACTAAATGACTGCACACTTTCTGCCCATTGATGGCGGCTTGGGGACTGAATTTTTTAAAAGCAGACAGACGCAGGAATACGGCTCCAGGTGAGGGGAGCAAAGCTAATGAGAACGCAAGACATGCAGGACAAGACAACAGTTACCATAATGGCAGCTGTAATTAGATGATGTTTTCATTGGATTGAGACTAGATAGATTTTAGATTCACTTCAGGTAGAATCAGAATTCAAAATGATTGGGCTACTTCACATTGCCCCAAAGTGTGAACATACAGTAACAGTGTTTCGCAACGTTTGAATCCAAGCTTAGAATGTTTAAAATGTTGGTGGAGTGTAAAGGAACTCTCACACTCTCAAAGGATGCATCAAAAATGGCTTTGGCTAGTAAACAAAATAGAGTTACGTGCCAATTTTTTAAGAAAACAACATAATATGTGGTATAAATAACATTATCACATGATAATCCAGACTTTGTAGATGAGAGCAAGGTGAAAGAATCAAATCCAAAAGATACAAACTAGGGATGCACATTATATTGGCCACCATCTCGGTATATGTTCATTTTTAATGTTATCGTCATCGACCCGATAAGAAAATGAGGCTGATATATTGAAAACGATGCGCACTGTTCGCCATAATGATTTTGAATAGCTTGAAATATGATTGGAATCACTTTGAAAAGGAAATACAGTTAGGTGCAACATGTGCAGCTCAACTGTTATAACACTATTGTTATAAAATATTGTGAATTCTTTGGGTTTAGTTACAGTGTTTCATACTATGACTTGCTTCAAGTTCACTTAGGCATTTGTATCATTTGTGCAGATATAATTTGTCAATATTATGTTTCATAAATATCTTATTAAATAGATTTTGTTGAGTTAATTAACCCGCTAACAAAGCGCTTTAGTTTCCCGGTGTACATTCAGCTCTTCAGCTTCAGCGCACGCAGCTCAAACAGCAAAGCCACATAAAAGAAAATCATGCTTTGTTAAAATCATTTTTGAACGCACAAGCATGTCTTATGCAAACTTCCCCATGAAAGCGACATTTGAAAACTGCTTAATATATTAATTAAAGGTGCTCTAAGCGATGTTGGGTGACGTCACTTCTTGATGAAGTTCAAAGTATTGTCAAACAAAACGGAGTCTAGCTCGACCCTCCCTCCTCATCCCGAAATAATTCTCAAGAATATACATTTTCAACGTTAGTCGTTGTCTAGAACATCTCTCCTCTAGCTAACTTCCCACTCCCCACACCCCCCCTTCATGTGCACATGCACTAACCCCCATCCCCAAATCATTCTTGTCGGTTATTGGCTGGAACACTGTTTGTTATGTTTCGTGGTCCAGGCTGGGCCAGTTTGTTTTTGTTGTCATTTGTGGAGCCTGGGTTGTCTACAGAGACCACATTTTTTTACAATGTGTTCAGGGGACAGGCAGCTTTCGGATAGTGAGGAGATGTTAGCTGTATGTGACAAAAAAAATTGTAGGCCTAAAAAATATGTGACATCGCTTAGAACATCTTTAATAGTAGCCGTGTGTTACGCTGTCTGTATTTTATCTTTACGTCAGTCATTGGGAATGACCTTGAAGCAAAGAGGACACACAGGAAGGATAGAAATGATGATGGTTGGTGGTTCCCATGTGGAGTCAGTGTCATTAATGCCCCAGAACCATCACTGCTGGAAACACACACACACATGCATGACCACACACACAAACCCCCACTGCCGCACCTCCTCTCAAGATTGGAGCCGGCAGGAAGCCATGTCATTTTACCAACTTAAATGAGGCAACTAGGGCTATTTCAAATCCATAGTGAGAGAGTGTGTGTGAGAGAGAGAAAGAGAGACACTTGTAGACTATCCCAGCAGACTTTTATGGAAAAAGACAGTTGGTGGGTTAAATGGACATGGCTGGAATGAAAATGGAGATATGCGTTAGGTCTCTTTAGGGGCACTGAAAGTGCCCCCTGGGCTAAACTAGTTTAATGTTGCCATTTAGGACTGCTAAGAGATAGAAATAAAAGATGAAATGGATCATATTTTCACCTGATTTGACTGTCACAAAATGAGTTCCCTAAATGTCTTTGGAGTTTTTAACTCTCAATAATTCACCCAAAAAACAATATACACTATATATATACACACACCACTGTTCCACAGTTTGGGGGCAGCAAGATATTCTTTAAAAAAAAAAAAAATCATACAAATAAATAGTTAAAAAATCATATATTGTGATTTCTGGATTTTTATTTTTTTAGATTATGTCTCTCACAGTGGACATGCACCTATGATGACAATTTCAGACCCCTCCATGATTTCCAAGTGGGAGAACTTGCAAAATAGCAGGGTGTTCAAATACTTATTTTCCTCACTGTATATATTCAAACGCGCATACATAGACTAAACACGTGATGCGCATGTGCATAACCTTTTTTTTTTTCAAAAAATTTCAAGGCTTGCACCTTGGAATCTATTTCAGGGTTTGCGTTCTCGAGCCAACAGGCACTGTTTTGTGCGGATGAGTGGGCCGGAGCACGTTAAAGTGTTTTCTGTTAGAACGATGTCGTGTTAGCGGCCCCTAAGTTAATAACTAATGATCTTTGCAATGGAAGTGAATCAATCAATCAAAACTAACTTTAGCTGGACAATAACTTTATTGTGAGCTGCTGTAAAGCCAAAACAATCTCTGTTACTGTAATTTCCTATTGTCACTGTAAAGCTGCTTTGAAACAATCTATATTGTTAAAAGCGCTATATAAATGAAGGTGACTTGACTTGACTTGACTTAAAAACTCATACAAATACATTTCATGACACAACAACAGTAGTATGTTTTAAAAAAAATACGGTGGATTTGCTCGACCCCCATGACAGTCGGTGAAACGGTTCTCATGCTGATACTGTCGGAATATTGCACGGCTGGAAAAGACTCTCAGCCAATCAGATTCGAGAACCAGAAAGAACTGTTTTATAAATATTACTAAAGTTGTTATAAAAACAATATATGGCTAATTTCGAATGGTTGTCAATTATTTTAGAACAAAATGGTGTAATTACAGCTTCTACCAGCAGGGGCAAGAAGCATCATTCTAACACCAGGCAAACCTTGTCCCCTTGGCCTTATTAAACACCACTAATGAAGGGCTCATGGTGCTGAATTGCATACAATAAATAGATTTCGTTTTGTTGATGCTCAAATACCAAACAATTCAAATTAATCTTTTTGGGGTGGCTCTAAAGCGGTGCTAATATAACAGGCTGTACTGTTACACTGCCACGCTTTCTCAGAACAATGGTGTAACTGAAACACAAATTCAATAACACATGCACATCTTCACACACAAACACATATGCACACATTCTGCTTCAGCCATACATGCCTTTGGCCAAAATGAGTGAAATACACACACACACCCCCCTGGCCCTCATTTTAACAGCTGGGGTTTTTACTGAAACTGTTTGTGTAAAGTACCTGCTTGAGGGGCGGCAGCTGTTCCCCCTAAACTCTGGCATCACCTTTTGCCCTCTTTATAACCCTATAACTGTTCTTCAGTCCTCAACTTTTTATGCATTTAAAGGGGCTCTACCCTTTTGTAGCATTTTGCACCAAAAGCAATTGTGATTTAATGTTAGTTGAACAATTTCCTCCCTCTATAGAACACGTTGAATTAAACAATATTACTAATTTGTACTTTCACACTTTAGTTGTGATAAGTAATTTATTAGATTAGAAATAGATAGATAGATAGATAGATAGATAGATAGATAGATAGATAGATAGATAGATAGATAGATAGATAGATAGATAGATAGATAGATAGATAGATAGATAGATAGATAGATAGATAGATCTCTTCATACACTCGTGGCCATGGGACTGGAGATGGAAAAAGTACAATGTAAAGTACAATTTCCATGGGAACCTTATTTTCTGGGGCCAAAAATCTTGAAGTCTCTATCACTCACCCGACACTCAATAACCTTGGTCTCATATTTCTCGGCTGTTGATTTAACACCTCGCAGTATTACTGCCCTGGATCAAGCTCTGCTCTGACACTCTGTCTCCAGCACTGTTCAGTGCTAGCGTTATTTATTTCCTCTCTCTACAAGTGGTGCAGTGACATATGGGCACGCTCCGATGCTCCATCCATCTCTAGTTTAAATATGTCTGCCAGATCAGGAAGGAGGTTGAAGACTCAGATGAAGTATGTTACAGGTTTGAAATAATGTATCAGACAGGCAGAGATATAGAGGTCTGGGAAAAGGTTTGCTCTGCATTTGTGTCACATCAAATATGCCTTTGTGCTGAGGAATGGGCTTTGTGTAAAATGTGATCATTTCTGAACGTTTATAGAACGTGAAATGATGGGGATTATGGGATGGTGTCTTTTAAAAAAGCGTCACCGGGTGATGTGATTTTGGCCATTTCACATTTCCCCTCAAACACCAGCATCCAACAATTGTTAATTGTTAGACATGATACTCTAATAAGCATAAAAACACAGTTCAACACATAAAACCGCTTCTCAGTAAATTTAGTGCTTTTTTGCTGCTTATTGCACTTAAACAGTCAAATACACACAAAATAATGTCAAAATGTTGGTTTGGCGAGTATTCACATAAACAGTCAGTTATTTTTTTAAGTGAACGTAAAGGACAGAAAATATGAGTCAGGTCTTAAAGTGACAGCAGCCTAATATACCTGCTGCCAAATTATGAGATAATATTAAAAATATCTACATGGCAGTTTTTCCCCATGTATCAATTTCAAAATTGTGGGCAGTGAAAATGCTGAGTGGCTAGTAACTTTGAAAAACGACTAGTCACATTGGCTGGTAAGCAAAAAAGTTAATGTCAAGCCCCGAATGTAAGGCTCGTTCCATTGTCAGTTGTGTTTGTACCTGTTGCAACCCCTTTGAGCGGTAAGTCTGAGGAGAAGGAGGAGGAGGAGAAGGAGGAGGAGGAGGAGGAGGAGGAGGGGGATGGCCACAGGACAAATACCTTTCTCCAATATTTTGAATTTGAACCCATTTCAACCACTAGCTATCAATATTACAAACTGCAGCTTTAACAAGCTAAACTAATCTACCAGCCTGAGTTTTCTGGTGAAGCTGGTTGACCAAGGTAAGCTTCCTGGTTAAATTAGCAACATACAGTGGATACTCATTAAGGTATAGTAGATATATTAATAAAATACTACTTATTACTTCTACTACTTACTACTACTACTTACTACTACTGGCAAATACTGAACAATACTGAAATTATTTAGCCCAGCTTAAAGATTAATAGAAATGAAACCAGAGTCTAATGGCTTTTTATGAGCATGTCCTGTGATTGTAAGTATTTGACATAATATACTTTTATTAAAGGGGTGGTTGGTTATGATTTCACTTTTTTAACTTTATTTAGTGTGTAATGTTGCTGTTTGAGCATAAACAACATCTGCAAAGTTACAACGCTCAAAGTTCAAAGCAAAGGAAGATATTTGCTTTTAAAGAAATCCTTTTTTTAAGGACTACAACAAACAGCTGGTAAGGACTACAGGACATTCCTCCCGGGTTAGTGACATCACCAACCCTAAAATTAACATAAACCCCTCCCCCGGGAACGCGATTTATAGACTATCATGACAGAATATGCTAATCAATGACTAGAAGTCAGATACTACACATAAACTACATAAATTCATCAACTAACCATTCAGAAATGTTCTGTTGCATTCTACATGTTGTCACTTCTTCTTGAGTCTCTCCATCATTGTCTGAATCCGGTTTGAACATAAAAGGCTAAAAGTTTTTGAAATGTTCAGTGCACAGGGGCGGAGTGGCAATCGAGAGAGTTGGGACTTTTCCCGGTGGGCCGGTAGTGTTTTGAGGCCGCGAGGGCCAGTCTGATAATAGTTATAGGCTACATTGCGAGTTATATTAGCAACACCATCTGAAGGCCTGATGTGCGGCCGCTTCCCGCTGGTCAAACTGTGCAGCCTCTCTGCTCGACACAGTATATAAAAGGGCTCAACCCGTTCGGCAGGTCCACCAGGATTTTCAAAAACATAGGGGGATCAGTGAGCGGCCCCTCCCCAAATGGCATAGCCTGTCGGACCGGCCTTTGATGTAAAAAGACGCGGAACACCTATTTTTCCTCGTCACGTTTTGGAAGTCTAATGTCCGTGTGAGTTAAATGATGGAAAGGCAAAAAAGAAAACTGAAAGGTGGCGCTGAGCATGGGCGGCGCTAGGGAGGGGCTAGCAGGTGCTTCAGCACCCTCAAGAAAGACCAAAGCACCCCGATAGCACCCCCAAAAATAATTTCTGGAAGCAATTATATTCAGGCTGTATTCTATGGAAGCCCTTTTTTAAAAAAAAAAACGTATCTTGTTATTTCGAGATATTAAGTCGTTATTTCAACATAATATCTCGTTATTTCGACATAAGAAGTCGTTATTTCGACATAATATATGTTATTTCGACATAATATCTCGTTATTTCGACATAATAAGGCGACATTCTAATCTGAATTAGGGCCTAAGCCACATTAAGCGTTCTTATAATGGTTTTCTATGGGAGGAAAATGCTTAATGTGTAATTAAACGTTGTGTTCATATTCTGGGCTCATCTGATTTTCTGTACATAGCATAGCCTACTTTGTTATGATTTTAGTATCATAATGATTAATAAATGCACGCACAATTATCCGTGAACTTGATTTCATCAAATGCCTTTCAACTTGTGTGTGCAAAATTCAAAATTAAATGAATGTGCAGCAATTTGTACAAATAGAGAGTATGTAGGCCTACTATAACTGTTGTAGCCATTAAATAAGTGCATTTAGTTTCATATTTGTTAAAATATTATGTTATTTTTTTCCATTTATGTTGATTTATGAAAAGTGAACAGCACGAGTAAGATAGGATGCGCGATATATCGAGAGACATGGAGCAGGTCAGACATGATTTTGACCACTTCATTAAGTTTTGTTTTGTAGAAAACCTTTCTTTAAAGTGAATTTCATTTTGTATAAATTGTATTTTAATTTTAATCATTTTTTCATCAACCAATTGCCTGGATTTAATAAATATAGCAGACAATAAATCATGGAGGCGCCCGCGCGGTCACTTGCATTGCACGTTAACTGGAGCGCATCTCATCCTAACTTAACGAAACTCAGTGTATGCCTCACACAGACATGAGAAATACATCAAATACACAAAGCTTGAAATGTCTTTAAACGAAATAACTCAAAACGAAAAGAAAAAGGCTACTCTCTGATTACGTAATCCATTATGTGCATTTCTCTCTATAGGCGCGTTCACTACGAATATGGCGATCGTCAACTTCATCTTTGCAGCCGACACTCTCAGAAAACACTAGTTTATTAATAAAAATCAATGCACGTGTCACCGGATTTACAAATGCACATCTTGCTTGTTGCACGCACACATATTATGTCGAAATAACGAGATATTATGTTGAAATAACCTTATTATTAATAATACATCTTTTAGAATATTTGATTGAATGCTGAATGTTGCGCTTGTTCAATTTAATAAAATTAAAACTTTAATTGTGATCATTAAAATAATTGAATATTAAATATTTAGTGGCCAAGTTTTGCTCAATTATTATTACTATTAGTAAGCTTGTGAAATTTTAAAGTTAAGTAGCTGTGGTAGCCTAAATATGAGACAAATTAATAGTTTACTATTGAGTGACTCTTGAATTTGTCCTTCAGTGGTTGGCAGATTT
Source organism: Abramis brama (assembly GCF_963993115.1). Classification (NCBI taxonomy): domain Eukaryota; kingdom Metazoa; phylum Chordata; class Actinopteri; order Cypriniformes; family Leuciscidae; genus Abramis; species Abramis brama. The sequence goes on from NC_139983.1 coordinate 28,661,563, forward strand.
CCTAGTTTTAAAACGAGTAACTTCCCTTGGCTGCTGCTGCTATGTTAAGTGTATACGGATTATGTTAACACTAGCAGAAGCTAACGAGCAAGGTGTCGTGTCACCGTGAAAATGGACCCTTTTCAACTGGGTGATGATGACGCGTTTTAACGGTCATCATCAGCATAAATCCTGGAAAGTTTTTTATATTTTCAATTTAAAAAAATATGTAGGCCTATTTACATTTATAACACTATACTTTATATTATATTACCTTTTTATAAAATTACAAAAAACTAGTTAATGCTGCTGTAAGGGTTTCAGCGTACACAGCGTCTGTGGGAGTGATGACAAATTGACATTTCTCTCTTCTGAGTTCTGACTGCCGTTATCCATCTCTCGCAATTTTTTTCCTCTTTTTGAAAGTTGTGAAAAAACTATAGAGGAGTTTTTCTTTTGGTATTTGAGCAAATGGGAACAATATATATATATATATATTTAATATTCTCTCATTCACCGCTATATTTTTTAGCAATTTTTTTTTTTTTTTTTTTGACCACCGAGGGCCGGTGGTCTACGAAATTTCCCGGTAGATTTTTTGGTCCCACTCCGCCCCTGTCAGTGCATGTGAGGTAAAAGGACACAAGCTGTTGAAGCTCCGCCCTCTGTGCCCGGGAGCAGCAGCTCATTTGCATTTAAAGGAACAGACACAAAACTGCGTTTTTGCTCACCCTCAAAAAGTGACAATTTTAACATGCTATATAAAAATATATGTGGGGTATTTTGAGCTAAAACTTTACACACTCTGGGGACATCAAAGACTTATTTTACATCTTGTGAAAAGGGCATTATACCACCCCTTTAAAAAGTCAAAATAGCATCTGAAATACTGTGTGTTAATGTGTGTTCTCTATCTGTTGGCATTTCGATCCAAAGCATGTTGTTGCTCGGGTTTGCCTCAGATTTATGGTGCTAAATAAATCAGACATTCAATACACTATTACAATTGTAGAATTATTAATGTATGATTAGTTAAATATGTATTCTTAAATTAATATATCCAGCCTTGTAACTCTGATATGAGATTTTGATTTAGATAGTTTCACCGCCCTCTTTATGTTGACTGTGTGAATTTCAAATTAACTTTGCCACCTTCAACCACCCAGGAGAGGAGGAGAAAAAAATCTATAAATCTATATTTCAGGCATTTTCTTTGTGATTTCAGAACAGGGTAAATTTCACAGAATATGTATGTTTTTAAAGAGTGAATATTAATATTCAGGAGAGGGGAAATTACTGTGATGAAATGGGGGTCAAAACCCCCCACTTCATTTTTGGAATGAGAGAATAAAAAGACTATAAAAACATTTATGAGATGCAATATGAGTGCATGTCAGTGTCTGCTTCCTGCATGGGTCAGATGAATCTGATGATACATTTAAGGTCTTTTGAAAAATGTAAAATAAATATTAAATTATAAATTAAAAAAATAAATGTTTTGCCTAGCTCTAGAATCAATGATAGCCTATATTGCCCATTGATTTATTCAAAAATACATTTAAAATACAAAAATCATAGATACATCTTCTATGATGAACATGTTTTAAATTTCTGAATTAGATTTTTTTTTTTTTTTTTTAGAGGACAAATATAGGGTGTTATCTATGATCATCAAAAAACATTTTTTATATAAATAACACATATTATTCTTAATATATTAATAATAAATAATATATTTATATATTTAATTTAATTTCTTTTATATATATATATATATATATATATATATACATACATACACACACACATAAATACACACACACACACACTACAATAAAGTAATAATGAAGAAAAGAAAAGAAAAGAAAAGAAAAGAAAAGAAAAGAAAAGAAAAGAAAAGAAAAGAAAAGAAAAGAAAAGAAAAGAAAAGAAAAATGAAGCCAGCAACAATGCTATGATATTTAGGATTTCAATGTTTTACTTTGAAAAATATATTTAAGCCTAAAATTAATTAAGGTGTAAGTTATAACTTATGTTATCACTTCTTACTTTATTGTTACACCACATGACACTTCTTGAATATTAACATGGAATATCAGTATTTCAAAACCATATGGAACCAACATGAATAACATGAGTAATACTTCTGTTGTTGCTGCCTTTTTTTAATTGACATTTTTTATTGAAAAGACAGAAAGATGTTACGTAAATTGCAGAAATGTTACAGTCCATACATACTGTATATAATTTAGTATTTTCATACAGTGCATGCCAAGTCTTCACTCCTAAGAAGCAAAGTGTATTTGACAGACTGTAAAACATACTAGAAATCCATGCATGCACCCCCACCCCTCACATCAAAAACTATATCCCGTTTTTTATTTATTTTTTTATTTACCAAAACTGCTTATAATGCGCAACACATCACCAGCCACTCCCCAAGTAATTACTGCATTCTGTGAGCACTCGAAATTAATTCATACACTACAAGAACTACAGCAAGACATGGGTTGTAAAAAAAAAAAAGTTCAATATAAATATGTATGCAATCATAAACAGAACCAGGGAGAAAAAAATGAATATTTGTGTTAGTGATTAGCTGGTCCTTGGAGAGGTTGCCCTGTTGCAACACCATGTGATGTAGAGTGTAGAGCAGCGCTGCTCTATAGGCCATGATCTGGGCTCTGCATGCATAAGATATGAAGTAGCATGCACAATATCCAAGAAATTAGAAGCTGCACAGTGTATTTTTATAGACAAGGTCATTTAAAATGGTCTGTTTTAGGAAATAAAATGTTAGTGAAGGTGAGCAGGTGTTTGGCTGTCACAACATGTGTGCCAATGTTTTGGTGGAAGCTCTTGGTTAACGGTTCCTCCCTCTAAACACTAAATTATTCATTGAGCCTGGCCATAGTAATTATCATAAAGTCGGTTTAGTTTTCCGCACACTTACTCAGCCACCAGGCTCCTCTAGAAAGGTCAAATAAAGCGTGCCATTTTTTTCTTGGCCACGGTATGAATTGTTCCATGGAGAATTCTAAAGAAAGTGCTGTGTGAGTGTCTTCAACACAAAATTACCAAACCCCAAACAAGCGACCACATAGGATATCCATTAAAGAGGTTAACTTAGCACTCAATCCAAAGAAATATAATCTTCCTTTCATTTCTTAATCCAAACATGTCACGACAAATTTCTCTGCATTTGATTAACCGATATCAACCGTCAAACTCTATACTTAAACATGACGTAAGTACCTTTTAAACATGATTTAGATGATTGTGATTAATAGTTTGGTCATAGTGTGATAAATGATGTCATCCATCAATTGGAAAACTGAAAGGCAATAAGGAGGAAGCCGAGAAGTGAATCCAGCATGTTTGGAATGTTTGAGTAAATATGCTCCACACAAAAGAACACAAGACTTGGCTATAAGCGTCACCATTTACACAGGAAATCAGCAGTAATTTCATTTCTGACAGTCAGACGTCATGTCTATGTCTATCGTGCAGAGAATATTGACTGGCAGCGTGAGTAATTAAGTCAGAGGGACAATATTGGATCAGGCGTGAGGAAGTGCTGACACATCAGCGCATAAATAAGGCTTTGGCAGGGTTTGGCACTCCCTTTTTTACTATGAAATCTGCAGACAAAGGGCCAGATTTACTAACAGCTTGCTCCAGCATAAACCCTCTTTTGGCGTTAAAAAACTACTGTCAGGATTTACTAAAGACACGCGGTGAAAAATTTGCGCTGAAAAGGCGTGTGCAGGGTTATTTTAGCGGCTGTCCTTATTGCATATGTATTTGTAGGAGTTTCCCTTTCAGGTGCAAAATGTATGGGAGGAGAGTATTAAATGAATCACACAAGGTGATTTACTACAGTTTGTGCTCGTCAATTTACTGGTACATTTTAAATATTTTTTAAAATTTATTTGTAAAAAAAAGAAAAGAAAAAAAGAAAAAAAAAAGAGTATGTTTACTTTGATGTGTTGATGTGCACACGTAAAGTACTTGATCATAATTTTAACTTTAGTGTGTTATTTTATATTACATTTAAAGGTAATATATTTGGTAACACTATTTTCCAGTGTCATTTTTACACGTTACAAGTAGCTACTGTAGTAATAACTATACATTTTGCATAATTACATGCAATTAACCCAACCCAAACCCTCATCCTAACCCTAAAGTAAATACATGTAGTTAATTATTATTATTGTAATACTGACACCTTAAAATAAAGTGTAACCATATATTTTAAATGTCATACATTGCAATTACAAATGTGTGATTACAAATATATTTAAATACATGACATACAAGTTTCAAAAGAAATAACAATAAAGTATATTTTAGTTTACCATAAATGCTGGTCAGTACATTCAGCAGTACACTTTAAGACTATTTTAACAATAATACAACTAATTATGAAAGTACAAGTACATATGTTCTTACGTTCTACCTATGTGGGTAAAAAAAGCACCCTTAAGTCTAACTAATTGAATTGAATATAAATTTAAACTAATATATTTTCATTTAATTGTAAATAAAATCCAGTCCAAAAAAATGTCAACTCACATATTCTTTTTAAGTATTTCAGTAATAAGTACTGTAAAGGTAGGCTAAGTAGGCTGTAAAAGTAGGCTAGTCAGTGTACTTTTTCATAATAAATAAAAATATAATATAAAATAATAATCTTTTGTGATCTTAAACTCAGAAAATAATTAAAGTTTTTGACTTTTTTTAAATGCTGTTTTTGATAAACTGGCTTACAAATTAAAATCATGACTGAAAAGCTCTATAAATACAAATACACTATTCTACTAAATATTTGTGTGTTAAGTGTTTTTATGCTTATTTGAGCATTGCATTGTTAGCTTAGCATCATGCTAACGTCAAAGTCTATTGTAATCAATTGAGTTGACAATCCAAATCAGTTGCTTACTCTATGACGTTCTGTCCAACAAAAGGACATATGCGAGACGAGAGTGAAAAGCGAGGCATTAGTTTATATTTACATCTTACACTTTATCCTATCGAGTATCGATACAATGCAAAATATTTCAAAGGCTAACAAAATGACTGCTGCACGAAAAGCATCGTGCAACTTAACCCTGTGGTACAAGCCCAATCTCAGCTTGAATCTAGAGGACACACTGTCACTTCAAACTGATTGACTTGCATGTGGAGAGCCACCAAATGCCATTTATTAGATAATTAATGTCTGACCGGGATGAGCTTTGATTTTATTGATTTGGCAGGGTCTGATTGTGCTTTATTGATGCGCTACCATCACAGAACAGCTGAGTATTTGAAGCCTGACCATTTACTCAACACATACATAATTGGGGTCTCTGGGATCCCAAAGATGAAGACAGCGAAGTCGATCTCAGTATACGAGGGTTAACAAAATACATTTAAATTTACATTCATGCGTTTTATAAGATTACCTAAGCCATTTAAGCTATAAAGGGATAGTTCATCCAAAAGTGTGGCCTTATGTCTCACACGGGACGAAGAGGATTAAGTAGTAAGTAGTCATCCAAAAATTGTAATTATGTCATCATTTAGCCTACTCACCCTCATGTCATTCCCTGACGTTCTTTCTTCTATTGATCACATAAAAAGATATTTGGATATGAAGATATATTTTGTTCATACATGAATGTCACTCACTGGCAAAAACAGCTTCTTCAGAATATCTTCTTTTTTTTTTTTCTTTTTTTTTTTTCTTTTTTTTTTTGAGGAAAAGAATGTCAAACAAGAATTTTGGGGTAAACCATCCCTTTAAACTAAAGTAATCACAGAACCTGATTTCACCAAGCACAACATGTCCCTGGAACAACATTCAAATCAACCAATCAGATTTGAGAGACATGTTTACAGTTTATGCTTAAAGTTTAGGCTTAAAACCTGGGTGCTAATCAGTGTTATTCACCTATCATTTCCCTCTGGTTTTAGGGACAACTTATGGGTAGGGTTAGGGTAGGGATATGGTTAGGATTAAACTTTCGGACAGGAATGTTGTTCCAGGATCAACCAAATATGTAGACCCAGGAACACAACTAACTCTGCAAAATCAGGACGTGCAAGGTAATTGGAGACATTAAGTAATGTGAATCACAATCCATGTTAACATTACCATATTCTAGTTGTTATTATTGAGGTCTGAAGTTCAACAGTGAATTCACAGTAAATTTCAGAAATTGAAAGTGTAAAATCAATGCCGTTTAACCTAATTCACCCTAATATATCCAGTAAGAGCACACAGTGCCTGCAGACAATAACGCTACAGGAAGGGAAAATGTTTCAAAGCCTCCTCAATTCAATATTGCTAAACAACATGCAATGTAAAATGTTTTAAACTCATATTTTTTAGCACTGATTAATGAAAAGCATCAGAAAAGCATTGATCTCGATATGCTATAGGGCAAGCGGGATCAAAACCCGTGTTACACATATGAGAAGAAAGACCCATGCTGGTTTGATTCAATCACAGGTGGTGTCGCTCGCTATTGTAACATATCCAGAAACTCGGTCCAGAGCTCTGCAGGAAGTGAGGCACTGTACCAGACAAGACAACCCAGGACATCCAGACAAGAGGAGGAGATGGGAACAACACAACTGATGCACACTCGTAATGCAAACCGTGTACTTTAAGTGCTTGTGCTGTGCTGTCCATTAGCAGGAAAATGTAGGCCTACTTAATTTAGAATAAATTGCTATAAACTACTCTATTCATATATTAGATATATATATTATTTTATTTTATTTTTTGCAAAGAATTGTTCATCCAAAATGAAAAAAAAACGATCATTTTCTCATCCTTGTGAACTATAGCTGAATGGAATGTGCTTTTGTCACTGAAGCATCATTATTTTATAGATTGCTGAAGAAACTTTGTATTCATGATGTGGTTTCCAATAGATTGTTCTCCATTTCTGAGACTCAAGTATTTGTCTTCCGTCTTCTTCTGTTATGAATCATGTCCTGTTTTTATAGAGTAAACTCTAAATATGATATATATCCAGACTCCATAATCCTCTCCAATTATAGTTTTATCAGCATGGTTATGCTTTGCATTCTTTGTGTGGTGTAATTTAAACTGACCTGGCCTGCCTTTTGTCACGGCCCTGTTTTTCAATTCATGACCTTGAGTTACAATTATAGCCTATCTGGAACATTTCTGGCCCCGGATCATGCAAATAATGAAATTCTCTCTCTCTCTCTCTCTCTCCCTCTCTCTCTCTCTCTCTCAAAAATGTGCTGTCATGACTTTCATGCATTAAGAACCTGTTTTACACACCTTCAGATTATGAGGTTCTCACTACACAGGTTACAGTATATTGCATCTAACATCCCTAAAAGCAAAACTAATAGCACATCAGGCGCATTACAGACTATACAAATAAAACTGAAATATTTTATATTTACAATTGAGAAATATAAAGGAGAAATATTTTACAACTGTAATTTAAAATACATTCACCAGGTTCTTTATAATCTTCATTATTCATATTGGATTTATACATAAGGAAAAAAACACCTAAAGCATTTGCAATTAAAATACAAATAATCATAAAATTAAAGTTATAAAATAATTACCTTAGACTATGAATATATATGTACACATTCATCTTTATTTTTAAAGAAAACAAAATGTAAGTAGAGTTTTAAAAATATCAACAATTGTTTTTTAACGGTTTTATGCATTTTCTGTTTTATGAACAAAATGGCTTCACTGATATTGGCAAACATAAAATCTTCAAATATTGTTGATATTTTAAAAAGTCTGCAAGAAATAATAATGATAACTACTTCATAGTTTTCCCTAAGAATTTCAGCCTTTTGATTATTTAATGCAACTTTTATTATTATCATTAGTAGTAGAAGAAGACTTGACTATCTTTATTTACTTTAATCCCCACAAAAACTAATAAAAAAAAATATTTAGTTCAGATTCAGAACATAAAAACATGTTCACAGTAGAAAATATACATCATTGTCAGCAGGGGCGTCGGACTGGGGGTAAAACCAGTACTGATTATCAGGGCCCCAAAGGGAGAGAGGGCCCTTGAAAAGTCTGGAATATATTTTATGTTACCTGGATATTTTCATTTCCTAATTAACTTTCATAATGAATGTCAGATGAAATGTAAAATTAGTGTATTGGCTGAATAACTTTGTTGATTGACTGACTGGTCCCATCCCTTGCTAATGCACCAAATGGTTTAGTCCATCTGCACGCATTTTGTTTATGTTAGTTAGTTCAGCATCTGGAGGAGCGCAAACTTCTGCTGTAGAAATGTCTTTCTCAAAGCAAGGCAAATCAGGCCCCCCAAAATGAAAGGAACGACATTAGAAGGAAAGAATACAAAATGAGGGGAAACAATTGTTAACCGACTTATTTTCAAAGAAAGGTGAGCACAATCTAGAACACGAAATCTGTAGTGCTAAACTGCTTGAATATCTCCGCGATCGTTAATGCTAAAAATCAACTGAGACAACCCATTGAAAGAGCAGAACATACACTTTCAGATGATAATTTGGTTATACATGTAATCTGAGGTAAAGGCTAAATAAATAAACTCTACACTAACAATGCTGTTTGCACAACACACCATTATAATAGCCTAAATTGAAACCTGTTCTAAATTGTCTAAAATTAGCAATTAGGCTATATAGCCTACGTTGAGTGTTATATACAAAAAATAAATAAATTGTAGTATCATTTAGCTTAAACTTGCACACATGACAAATTATCAGGCTACTCTAAGCTTTTACGGTTAATAGTTATTACGCTATAAATATCTAGGCCTACAGATTCATGTGTGCAGAGGCCATATTATTATTATTATTTATTTTTTTGAGGAACATGGGGGCACATCAGGACTGCCTATGCATAGGGCCCAGGATCTTGTGCTACGCCCCTGATTGTCAGCATGACATTTTAATGAATTTTTAACAGAAAAAAAAATTAAAAATAGTCCGAGGCAAAAAATGAATATCACATCATTGACTCATAAATGAATAAATAAGTGTAGCTATTTTTATTTCAATTTAAAATTTGATGTGCTACCATCCTGTGTTTTCCGCCCATTTGTAAACATCAGTCTGCACAGCTCAAGCCCAAAGAGCCAATTACACACATTAGACTGTAACTGACTGTAAACGGATGTGACTGCTACAGGTCAGGGTCAGATGAAGACTGTCTCCCTGTCAAAGTCAACTGAAAGACAAACGGACGTAGCAGGACGTTCACTTTCCAGCAGAATTCAGTGAAAAAGGAGGGGTCAGTTCATAATCAGATTAGGGGATATTCAGCATGCTTGATAACTGTATTAGCACTCAACCTGCACAGGTAATTACATCACCAGGTTAATACCAGCGTTCAGCCTTTCATAATCTCATTCTGCGTAAAGTGGGAGAGCCAAGCTGTTAAAGCTGGTTTATTGGGTTAGTCACTATCATTTTCAGCAATTCAATGGGATTTCAACAGTTCAATGAGTGATGTGCCAGCCTGCTGCATCCCCAAGGAAATCAAAAACAAATCGAACATGATGAGAGAATCAAAAGCATCATTCATCCATCAAAACAGTGAATCCATCATCCGCTCAAGAACCTCTGCATCACGTGCCTTTCACATACATCTCCTTGTACATGTCCAAACTTTAATCCTGACAAAAAAAGATCATATGGTGAGGGCATGGCTGAAACGTTTCCTTTTACTAAAGAAATAACAATAAATAACATTTAAAGAACAGTTACGTTGAGGCACTTACACATTATTGGCCAATTATACTTATATTAATTGTGACTTGTGCTGTAAAAATGTTCACAGTCATTTTAGGCTTTACATTGTTATTGCAATGAAGTTAAAAATTGGATAGAACTTTACACAGAAAAGATCAGTAAGATTTGTTTAAATAAATCATGCTCACAAATATATTCTTTATGATTTGTGGCTGTATTTTTGAAACAGTAAGTATTTTAATGATTATGAATTGGCCCAATTCACTTCATTTCAGTGTTGTGTAAAGTAAAAGTAAAGACATGTTTAAGAAAATTGACTCAAATAAAAGTTAAAGTTTCACATTAGAAACACTTGAGTAAGAGTATTAATGTAACCGATATAAAACTACTTCAGTATCAAAAGTACAGGTAAATTACGATATAATGGCGCAGCTGAATGTACAGTTCTTAAAAGGCGGGAAAGCTCTGACACAATCTTACTGTACGTAACTTCACAATCATATCACACATACAGTAAACACCATTTCAAACTTTCATTTTAATTGTAGCAAGATATACACAGATATACACAAGATATATACCTATCTCGATATACAGTGAGGAAAATAAGTATTTGAACACCCTGCTATTTTGCAAGTTCTCCCACTTGGAAATCATGGAGGGGTCTGAAATTGTCATCGTAGGTGCATGTCCACTGTGAGAGACATAATCAAAAAAAAAAATCCAGAAATCACAATATATGATTTTTTAACTATTTATTTGTATGATACAGCTGCAAATAAGTATTTGAACACCTGTATATCAGCTAGAATTCTGACCCTCAAAGACCTGTTAGTCTGCCTTTAAAATGTCCACCTCCACTCCATTTATTATCCTAAATTAGATGCACCTGTTTGAGGTCGTTAGCTGCATAAAGACACCTGTCCACCCCATACAATCAGTAAGAATCCAACTACTTACATGGCCAAGACCAAAGAGCTGTCCAAAGACACTAGAGACAAAATTGTACACCTCCACAAGGCTGGAAAGGGCTACGGGGAAATTGCCAAGCAGCTTGGTGAAAAAAGGTCCACTGTTGGAGCAATCATTAGAAAATGGAAGAAGCTAAACATGACTGTCAATCTCCCTCAGACTGGGGCTCCATGCAAGATCTCACCTCGTGGGGTCTCAATGATCCTAAGAAAGGTGAGAAATCAGCCCAGAACTACACGGGAGGAGCTGGTCAATGACCTGAAAAGAGCTGGGACCACCGTTTCCAAGGTTACTGTTGGTAATACACTAAGACGTCATGGTTTGAAATCATGCATGGCACGGAAGGTTCCCCTGCTTAAACCAGCACATGTCAAGGCCCGTCTTAAGTTTGCCAATGACCATTTGGATGATCCAGAGGAGTCATGGGAGAAAGTCATGTGGTCAGATGAGACCAAAATAGAACTTTTTGGTCATAATTCCACTAAACGTGTTTGGAGGAAGAAGAATGATGAGTACCATCCCAAGAACACCATCCCTACTGTGAAGCATGGGGGTGGTAGCATCATGCTTTGGGGGTGTTTTTCTGCACATGGGACAGGGCGACTGCACTGTATTAAGGAGAGGATGACCGGGGCCATGTATTGCGAGATTTTGGGGAACAACCTCCTTCCCTCAGTTAGAGCATTGAAGATGGGTCGAGGCTGGGTCTTCCAACATGACAATGACCTGAAGCACACAGCCAGGATAACCAAGGAGTGGCTCTGTAAGAAGCATATCAAGGTTCTGGCGTGGCCTAGCCAGTCTCCAGACCTAAACCCAATAGAGAATCTTTGGAGGGAGCTCAAACTCCGTGTTTCTCAGCGACAGCCCAGAAACCTGACTGATCTAGAGAAGATCTGTGTGGAGGAGTGGGCCAAAATCCCTCCTGCAGTGTGTGCAAACCTGGTGAAAAACTACAGGAAACGTTTGACCTCTGTAATTGCAAACAAAGGCTACTGTACCAAATATTAACATTGATTTTCTCAGGTGTTCAAATACTTATTTGCAGCTGTATCATACAAATAAATAGTTAAAAAATCATACATTGTGATTTCTGGATTTTTTTTTTTAGATTATGTCTCTCACAGTGGACATGCACCTACGATGACAATTTCAGACCCCTCCATGATTTCCAAGTGGGAGAACTTGCAAAATAGCAGGGTGTTCAAATACTTATTTTCCTCACTGTACACAGATTAAAACTTACATGAATAGCTTGTTCTTGTTTAGATCCCCTGTTGAGATTCCAGACATTTTGCTTGGCGTGCTTCTCGAAAATTTTATTCAGAATCAGGATTGTGATTGGTGACAATGGTTCTTCTATCTACTGGAGAATACTGGAGTAAAAGTGTCCGAAACACTTTATTTTGATGGCCCCCTTTAGACATTCTGTTGGCTACAAGTAACGTTGCACCTACATGTCAACTAACTCTCATTAACATCTGCTAACATTTAATTTTGATGATCCCTCAACAGACATTCTACCTATCATACACACGGCACAATGCAGCACCAGGCGCATGCAAGTGTTTTTTGCTAGTTCCAGCCTGACGCAATTATCATTAAAATGTCCTACGCCACGTTGTTGAAATGGCAAATGCATTTGCGCCCATTTGTGCACCCATGGGCGTGCTTGTCTTAAAACGAGGTGTGTTCAGGTGCATTGTTGGCGCGTTGCTATTTTGAGGCAACTGAAATAGACTGCACCATTGACCAATATTTTTTTTGTTATTTAAAGAGCACGTTAGTAATGTGCGCCTATAGGCGAGTGCACAACGCGCGTACATTCTGCTTACTGCACACACAGGGACGCGCAGTAGCACACAAACTAGCCAAATATTAAAAATAAAAGGATTACAATGTAAAAGATTATTATAGATTAGAAATAGATTATTATAGATTATTGTGTTCATAAACATATGGTGGAATCCGGCTTGTCCTGTAGATGGTCTGCTTGCGCGCTTTAACCTAATACACACACACACACACACACACACACACACACACACACACACTGCTTTAACCTTGCGCACGAGCAGATCCACGAGAGCCGGCCTTGCCGACCATTTTTCCTGTCGTTAAACTAGCAAAAGTGGATTCGGACACGCCCTTAGTGCACTTACGCTGTGTGCTTTAGACCATGTGCTTAGATCGTTAAAATAGGGCCCTATAAGTAACTTTGCAAGCGCATATCAGCTTATTCTACTAACCCTACCCCTACTCCTAACAGTCTACTAATACTCAATTAATACAGTTAGTTGACATGTAGCTGCAACGTTATTTATAGTCAACAGAATGTCTAAAGGGGACCTTCAAAATAAAGTGTAACCAAATTGTCATCTGTGCTTCCATTGTAAGTGTGTTACCTTACTGGGGAATCCTGAGTATCTACCAATCAAAACACAAAAATTAGAACCATATAAATTCGTCAATTAACACAAAAAATGATTCCATTAATTTCAGAAACAGCAAATCATCTATTCCCAATGGTCTATAATGTAAAAATGCAGAATGCAAAATGCAAAAGATAAATAATTAATCATGAGACTAAATAAAATGTCATTACACATTAGGGCTTTATAAATTTGTGACTCAAAATGAATTTATCACAGACACAGTTCGCCTGATTTTCATGTTAGTATTGAGTTGTCAGTTGTGTAGAAATGGGCCATCCAGAAAACTAATTATACATTTCCATTTTAAAGCTGCAAAAGGTAAACTTGAATTAACATCTCATCCATTAACAAATGATGCCTCTAAACAACACAGTTGTTCACCAGTATTGAATTACACTGTGGATGAAAATGATTGATTTGAATGTGAAGAGATTACCGGATGAGGCTAAACCATCCATCACAAGAGAATCATTACAAACATAATTCTCTGCCAGACAACGGAAAACAACGTGAGGCATCCCAGACAAACACAAGAAGTCAAAACTACTGTCAGAATGCGCTCCGTTTCCACCATTTCCGTCTCTCTTCACTGTTGTTTACCCCTTCTAGCCTTTTTTTGGATGTGATGCGCTTTGTAAAATTTGTGCCGAAGCCTCTCATTGACTTTGAAAGGCTAAAGCTTTGAGGACCATAGTCAAGACCCCCTGTTAGCAGCTGCTCTCTTCTCGAAGCCTGAGCAACAGGACTAAACTTGAGCTGAACGTGCATCCATATTTATAGAAAACCTCTAGTGAGCAACCCACAACAACTGCCCTAAATCTGAGATATTCTCTTTTAAAGATTTCCATCTTGACGTGCTTCTTTGAAGAAACAATGCATGACGTAATTAACCCAGGACACTGAAGTGCTCCAGAAAGCATCTATTTTTAATGTGTCAGCCAGTTCTCAGGCAGAGGAAGTAAAACAGCTCACGCTAATGAAACTAGGGTGAAACTAGGGTGAAACTACTGTCACGCTGACCATGATTTTGACAAGTAGGATGTAAGGTGCAGTCAAAAATAGCATAGAGATTGTGCAGATTCCTATTGAAATTACTGGATTTCGCTCATGAAATTTCGCAGAGCAACGGTAAATGTGCACCTTTACTGATGAGCAACTTCGGACTTGAACTTCGAACAATATTCTTGTCAGGCAAGATTTAGGGTTTGGTTTACTGACAGAATGATGTTCCATGACCAAGACAACGGTTTCATCCAGAAGCATTTATATTTACCAACCTTGGGAAATTACAGTCACCTTGAAGGTCATTTTAATATCACTTCCCAAGGTTAATTCTGAAGTTTGTTAAATGGGAGGTACAAGGAAGTTAATTGATGGACAATAATAAACAATGATAAAATATATGTGTTACTGTGGCAAGCAGTGCGAGGCCAAGAGCCACGGGAACGGAGCAAGGCCGGTGGCGTGAGTGCTAATGACAGTAAGTGATGACAGTAAGGCCTGTTTACACCTGGTATTAAGATGCTTTTGGTCGATCGGGTCACAAGTGGACGACGATAAGTACACGTGTAATCGGGGTCTAAAACGTTTTGAGCTTGTCCACTTTCGACGAGTTCCCAAGGGTTAGAAAAAGCATTCGACCAGATTGCTTTCGTAGTGTAGACACTCATGAGGTCGAAAGTGTTTTTGCTTCAAAGGACCGCCTACTGACAAGTGTAAACATTACAGGAAGTGCACTAGCCAGACGGGATTTAAACTTTATCGGCTGAAGACCCAAGTTTGGTTTGAAGACAACAAACGTACCAAGCACAATGTTCACACACCATTCCTGATTTTTGATACACACTCACAGCGTTCGGCGTCGTCTTGCGGCTGTCAGAGCAGAAACTAAAGCTGATGCTCTCCGTCTGTTTTTCCGACGTCTCCAGGCGAGTTCATTGTAAATTGTGCAAGCTTATTTTGTCCATTAGATCAAAAGATCTGAAATAAAAACATACATTTAGATCCTCCCCTTGAAGAAATCAGTACAGAAGTGGGTGAAAGTGGACAAATGAGACGGATTAAAATACCAGGTGTAAACGGGTATGTTTCTCATATACCTCATGTACCAGGTGTAAACAGGGCCTAAAGGACGAGAGAGGACCAGGCCTGGACTTATGTTGGTGCTTTATTTTAGTTATTCGGCAGTTGTCCGTGAGAGGCTGCCACTTTACTTTCATTTTGTTCTTTACATTTATTTTTTATCCCACCTCCTTCTCTGAGCCTTTAACATTGTTACAGTGGCCTTTTTATCCTTCTGGAGCTCCTCGGTGGGACTCGAGAGCGGTATGGCATGCACTAGCACCAGCTCTTAGCCCCATCCTGCTTGCCACAGTTACATTTTTGATGGTATGCATTTAAAAAAATAAAAATAAAAAAACAGGCTAATAAATTACTTGTTTCTAAGGCCCCAGGAGTATGGGATTTTTATGTGGGTTTAGTTGGTTCTAAATTTTATCATAAATGTTTTAGTGAAAACTTATTGATGTATCATGATTTATGGAATATATATAGATTGAAATATATCATTAGCCACAACTAAAGGTGAGGTTACGTTAGCTATATTCTGTGGCATAAAAAGTTGTCAAATTTTGCCAAGTACAATGTTGTCTTTTGTCAATATTGTAGGTATATTTGAAGCACTGCTCACATAAAAGTCACTTCCAAACATGACCAACTGAAACCCGTTGCAAAATCGGTGTTGAAAAATATTTCGCCCTCTCGAAATTCCTGATCGCCTGGATTCTTATTGAAATGAATGGATTTTGCCTGTGATAATTCATTAAACAACAGTAAATATGACCGCACCTTTAGCCTCATGGTTTTAGGAATCCAAAAGCTTGACGTTGAACATAATACCCTCAAAAGGAAGCTTCGGTAGCCAAGTTGTGACGTTAGTCCCTGTCCTGTTATCACCAACCTTTACTAGCAAAGCATTTGGAGTTTTATATTGGTGTGATTTATGTGGACTTGCGGCACATTAATGATGCTAGCAAGACTCACCCTTCATTCATATTCATGAACAACTGTGAGGAGAGGGTGAACAGAGGAAGGGGGAGGGGAATGTAGATTCTGCCAAAACTCTCGCAGGCACAATCCTGGAGAGCAACAATGCCAGTTTACCAGCCCACAACCAGGTGCCCACAAGTAGGATTGTCCAAGTGCTCAAGTCAGACTGAGACACAAAAATACTATACTAATGAGTTTAACAGAGCTAAAAATAAAAAAATGAAGGCAACAATCTATAACATTAAATACTGCAGTGACTACATCAACGATTTTCATTGCTTTTGAGTTCATATTTACCAATGTTAAAGTCTATGCATAATAATAATAAAATATAAATATATAATATAAATGAAAATGACTCTCTTATGTCTACCAAAGTTGCATTTATTTGATCAAATATATAGTTAAAAACAATAATATTTTGAAATATTATGACAATTTAATTTTCAGCATCATTACTCCAGTCTTCATTGTCACATGATCCTTCAGAAATCATTCTAAGTTTTTCATTTTGGGCTCAATAAATACTTCATATTATTATTAATGTTGACAAAAAGTGCTGCCTAATATTTCTAAACCGTGATAAAAAAATAAATTCAGGATTTTATCAGAAAATAAATCAAGTTAAAGCAGGTTAATCCCAATGGGCCCTGTAAACACAAACTCCCATCCAACTCTCTGTGCCCCAGACGATGTCACTTCCTGACCCAGCTTAGTATCATCTATTTCAATGAAGGAACCACCATAACTTCACTTCTTATTAACCATCATGTCCTGATCAATGAGCTGTAGTCCGAAAACAGCTGACACCTAATTAAAGGGGTAGTGTGTGTGTGTGTGTGTGTGTGTGTGCGCGTGTGTATGTGTGTGTGTGTGCGTGTGTGTGTGTTCGGCTGTAACAGCAGTCAGGTAACCAGCGGTAATTAAACCTTGGAAGTTATGTCTGTCCAGAGCAGCGAGGTGGGAGGTAAACTAGACAGTTCAAAATGAATGGTTAGCTTGTCTCCAGAGCCAGTCTAATTTGCTCCACCAGACAAATCAATAGAACAATTTCATCTCAGGCACTTGAGAAACAATGAACACAAAAAAAAATAATGAAACATAACAGCCACATCTTTGGGGAGGAGGCAAATTTATGTCTTTTTATAAAGCCATCAGGAAAACAATCTGACAGGTTTACTGTCCAGAGTTCTAGGTGATTTTTTGCAAATTTGTACACAAATTCACATGAAATTGTAAGAGTTTGAAATGTTCATAGCATTGAGCAGAGGTCACCAATTAGCAGACCCCAATTAACACTGAACATTTAAGCTATATTTACTGAAGCTGCATTGGACTATGACAAGGTCCATGACATTTAGTTGCCAGACAAACAAATGCTACATATAATTTGTTGACTACCATTCCGAGCAACATCCTAAACAAAGTTCTAGTTCCATGACATGTTGTCATGTTGGCTCTTCTATATTCACTGACATCTCCAGCCGTCAGTTTGATTTCTCCAGGTCTCAGCACTTCAATGTGTGATCTTTGCTACTGGGTGAGGAAATTCACAACTATACGTCCCGATCAGTTTTTGAGCTTACTGTAAAACAGAATTTCACATCACACAGCAGTGCTGAAGTCAGCATCATGAAAGAGCATCCATTAAATCTAGTGTTCTGATTTTCAGCGGTCTTGGGGATTTTCCTACGTTTCTTCTCATTAAGCAATCATGCTGTAAAAGTAAAATAATTAGCTATCCAGTAAGTTATGAGTTTCCTTAGACCTTTTGAAATTGAAGGCATGAGAACGGCTGAAGACCTTGCTGAAACTCACACTGTATTATAAAAGGTCAAATGGAGTGTTTCACTCACTACTTGCTTCAAATAGGAGAATAAGATGTTCTGGCAAGATCAAACATGAAACCATATAATTGGCCTATATATAGCACCTACAGTATTGCTGTATAAACTAAAAAAAATATTTAACTTGTACGCTCACTTTTTTAGTAATTAAAAACTGTACAGTAATGAAACACTACTTCAGACAGACAGACACACCTTGTTTCCCCGTCCCTTGTTTCCCAAATAATAATGATTTCATAATGCTGATGAGATGAAAAAAAAAAAAACAGGAAGGCACAATTTAATGAATAATTTCTCTGCTTATTGTAATGCGGTGTGAATTACTTTTGCTCTGCACAGCTGCATCTGAGGGTTAGACATTCATGCATCATTTTATCAATCACTATCTCTCCTCACTTCATAGAGGAACAATGAAAGATTTGTTCCTTTGAACAGTATTAATCAGAGCGGACATGAGCCAAGACATATGCAAATAAAATTCCTTATTATACTGAGGGGGAAAAAACAATAGTTCCTGATTTTTATTTCATGGTGTAACAACTTTGAAAAACACATTAAAACACTTTCATATGCTGGTGTTTTGAGGGAGGAAGGAAGGGTGGCCAGTTTTACCTCACCTACTTTAATGTTCAAACTCTTCTCATAAAGAAAATATTTATCTTGTGAAGTTGACTCTTCTGCATCTCAATATGTTCAAAGCACATACTTTCCCTTTTCTCTTTTGCTTTTTATGTGCAGGCAGCCAGTTTGTTTGCCAAAGAAGGTTACAGTATGACCTTCTGTGCATTCTGCGGTGGGGAAGCAATCAAGTCGCAGCCAAATCAAATGTCCACCTGCGAATGAAGCATAATCAGGAATAGACGCCTTCTAGTGAGAAGAAAGGCCTCAAAGAGCACACGAAAATAGACTCAATTTGTACATTCCACCCGAGAACAAATAAAACTCATGAATACAATTCATCTTATCATGTTTCAATAATGTAGAGCAGGCTGTGAGGAACGAAATACAGTTAACCTGTGGCTGAGATCGAGACACACTGTTTCAGAGAGCACTTTGCCTTTAACGATAAAACATTTAGTCAAACATCATTAGAATCACTATAAATCTATGAACATGATGGATGGATGGATGGATGGATGGATGGATGGATGGATGGATGGATGGATGGATGGATGGATGGATGGATGGATGGATGGATGGATGGATGGATGGATGGATGGATGGATGGATGGATGGATGGATGGATGGATGGATGGATGGATGCAAAGCCTTACAGAAGCTTAACAGACAAATGAATAGCTTATGTACTCTGGTTTATCCCATTTTGATGGTACATAGCGGTGAATAATTACATTAAGAAGGTGAGGACATAAAAAGTAAGCTTTTAACAATGATCCCAGGGAGTAAAGCTGGTTATCTCAGCAGAGAAATTATACGTTATATATTATATTATATTATATTATAATCAGTTCTGCTTGACTGTGAGAGGTTACATGACCCTCATTCCCTATTGCTTTCCCTGTTGTCGCTATTACATTAAAGCAGTTTAACATGCATGAAGAATAACCCACCCACCAAAGATGGTGAAAAGTGACAAGTAAGACCCCCACACTGCCTCCCAGATTCAGCTCCTCGCTCGATTCTCTCGGCCCCTTTCCGGCTCACTGAAGTGGGAAGAAACAAGGGTGCCACTTTGCCATCATAGAGCCCCAGCCCACCAGATGGCAGATGCCGGGAGCCCGATGCAAGGCCAGCCCGCTCAATGAAACTTTACTGAGGAGATGGCCATACGAGGTGAATAAACGTCTATGGACAGGCTAATTAAAAGGGTCTTTTTCATTAAAGAAGTCCATCTGTTAGTAGCACAGGGCCCAGTGGAGTCTAAGCTTCTGGTAAGGATATTCACACTAGCTGCCATTAAATCCCTGTATTAGTATGTCGATTATATGGACTCCTCTTATGGGATTAGAGATACTGTATTTCATAACCTGGCTTCTGGGCTGTTACCTGCAAACGTATTCAAGAATCTTAGTTTAATTGTTCCTTCCAGTATTGTATTTTCCCTGATTAAAGTATAAAATTAAATTTAGGTCTGTAAGATTTTAGAAATTAATACTTTTATTTAGTAAGGAAGCATTAAATTGATTAAGTGCATTAAATGCATTTGTATACTGTATAAATCTGATTATAAAACTATGAATCTGAATATATATATATAAGCATGCAGAATATCTATTGCTGCACATTAGAATACATATAAAAGTAAAAATCAGCACTAATCATTGTAAACATGGTTATATTTTAAAAAACAATATCAATAGCAAATGATCAGAAAGAATGCCAGACTTTGACTCATATGATTTTGTGATATATTTTTCGTAAACAAAAAAAAAGACAGCTAGAGGAAGTGCCTTAAATAACAGGCTAGACGTCATTAGAATGCAAAACACACTGAATCTGCCGCCACAGCTGGTTGTTCTCGCCAACTTCTTTCGTTGTATGCAAACAATTTAATACTAATTTATTTCCTTTCACCACAAGACACTCAAGCTTTGAAATCAACATTTCCCAAATGACCAGACCTACAAACTGCATAACAAGCCGAGTGCAGTTGTCTGATGCTAATCTCAAGCGCTCTGATTGACTGCATTCCAAACACTGATTATAGTGAAGTCATGTGTGCGGTCTGAAGGAGAAAAACGCTGCCGTTGAAAGCTGTAGCTGTCGCACAACAACTGTTTTGTTCCCTGTAGTGTGAAGGTCACATGTTTCACGACATATGGGATTCATGGGTGTCTAATGACAACAGAGAGTAAGCGGCACACAAATAAAGTCCAGCAACCTAAATCATAATGTTTGTCATGGTGTGAGGTTCTAAAATTCAAAACGTGAGCAACTGATGCTAAATTTGCTCATGAAGCCATAATTCACCCCGAAATGAAAATTCTGTCATCATTAACTCACCCTCACGCCATTCTAAAACCATACGGCGTCTTTTCGCAAACAGAAATTGAACACGCAAATTATTTTTCAAGGTTTTTTTGAGGTGAAAAACATGTTAAAAAATGTTTACCTGCTTCTTCTGGTGTTTTCACACACCAACATAAAAGATGCATTTCCGCCACCTACAGGACTGGAGTATGAAGCATGGAATAGCACACCAGTGGCCACCATGATTTCTCCTTCTTGATTTCTAATGGTGATTGATGTCCAACAAAAGGTGCATTACTGTCCCTTGCTGTTTAGAAGAGTAGATTAGAAGGAAAAACAATTCTTAGAACAGATACATTATGTCTATTGAACTGCCGCCACAATTTAACTGTTAAAATTGCTTAAATATCAGGTAGCTTTTCACCAAAATCAAGTAAAAAAAAATGTGCAAAACATACGTACAAATTAGACTGCATGAATAGAACAGGATTTTTACATTCTCTAAAGGAAACATGAGTGGTGCTTGCCCATGCAAAGCTCGGCGCCACACTGAAAAATGTATATATATATATATATATATATATATATATATATATATATATATATATATATACTATCACACATATTTTCATTTTCATATATGAAATGTGCAACTATGCAAACAATAAAGTTTATGTATATATTTTCAACTTTATTTAAAACCATGCATTAACTGAATTTATTGAATTTTCAATAATGCTATTACATGTAAAAATGTAGTGCAATTTTTGTCTTTATTGCTACATACATGGTTCAAGCATATTTTGCAGTATAATGAAAAATATAACTTAAGCACTAGTTTTTCAGAAATGGAATTACGTAATATATAGCACCATATTTTCCAGTATATTCCTATATTTTTGTTTCTTAAGGGAGGGGTTTGTTCAGATCTCATTTAAGGATTTTGTTAAGTTTGTCCAAGGTTTGCATTTGCAATAATCAAACTGATAATAAGATTCGTATGTTAAAGATACACTTTTGGCCCTCTAGCGGTTAAAAAACAAAACTGTATTGTGCGGAAGAACATTGTTTTGGTTGTGCTTCAGCTCTGCGTGACTGTGCGGATGAATATGGTTATCATATTGTTCATAAAGCATTCAATACTAGGCTTAAGACTTAAGATATAACCAATTTAGCTGGATAGGATCTCAAGCTGACTAGCTGAAAATATTACTGTATCTATCCATTAATAGACACGATATTTCCTTGAAAATAAATTCCAGCACAGCGCTACAGCAACCATAATAAAACAACCCTTCACAATGCCTTAAAATGAACTCTGATTTAGAACTGCATGCCAATTTATCTGTTCAAAAAAATACCTTACTCACCTGTTGAGTAATAAAACCATCATCTCCGCGCCGCTTTTCAAATCCTCCGGTTCCCAAGCAATTTTGTTTCCAGTTTTATTATGAGCTTCTCTTTTTGCAGCAAACTCTCCTCTTTTCGACGTTTCCTTTTTTTTAAACGGATTTCTCCTCTTTTCGGCGTTTCCTTTTTTTAAAACGGGTTCGAGATTTAAGCGCCCAGTCATGTCTTTGTCGCTCGTTATGACAACTCCCACACCACACACACGTCAAAGTAACTGGAGCAACTTTTCAAATAAGATATGACGAGACACTCACGAGCGAGTTGTTGTTATTAATTTCCCTCGAAAACCACCCCGTCATGTCAATACTTTAATTTTTCTCTAGGAAAAAGGAAGAAATAGTTGATTGTTGTTAATATTATTGTTTCTTTTTTTTCTCCTTTAGCATGCTAACTTGTATGTTATGTTTCTCCTTTTAAGTAATCTTTTCTAATAGGCCTTTTCTTGCTGAAATATGTTTCATTTTTTAAAATAAAATCCCATCAGGTCTGAAACACTTTCAACAGGCTTACCATAGTGAATCAGGCTTACCATAGACAAATGCATGTTTTGGAAGGATTGTATATTGTATTATATATTGTATATTAAATTGTATATAGGCCTAGAGAGAGAGAGAGAGAGAGAGAGAGAGAGAGAGAGAGAGAGAGAGAGAGAGAGAGAGAGAGAGTGAGGGAGAGGGAGAGAGAGAGAGAGAGAGAGAGAGAGAGAGAGAGAGAATATATGAGCATGTTTGCTTCAGGTTTGATTGGTTATAAGCCATTGTGTGGGCCTAATTAGCATGTCTTTCTCAGTGGTAGAGCTGCAGTTTCTATAAGGGTCACCTCTCTCTGAATACTCCTCCAGCAGTGATACTGTCTGACTGTATGCAGCAGCTCGGTTGGGGGGCGAGAGGACAGAAAGGATAATGAAGAGGATACACCAGCCTTGCCGGCTGCTGCCAGGTTGCTGTCAGCTCGGATCAGACCTGTGTCTGCCACACATCTCTATTACACAGATTCTGAGTAGTGGCTGGGTGAACGTTAGCATGCCAACTAAGCTGACAGGTCCTCATCCAACCACACAAAGTCCATATCACACTTGACCAGCCACATTATACACTAATAGAGTATTAATAATGACCTGACTTTAAAGGGATAGTTCGCAGAAATATGAAACATTCTGTCATTTAATCAACTTCATGTTGCTTGAAATAGGCTATTTATGTCTGGTTGGCTGTGAAGCTCCACAATAGACTATATGGTATCATAAAAGTGGTCCATATGACTAGTGCACTTCATTACATGTCTTTTAAAGCATACAATAGCTTGTCTAAACACTTTTGTTCAAACAGCTCTGTTTCTAAGAATTTGGCACATGTGTTTCAACTTGTGACAGACTTATATACCATTGAACCTTCTAAAGCCTGACAAAAATCATTAAAGCCATAAAAAAATATCTTAAATATCTTCATTATTCTTCTATGGACTGTGTTGCACTGACTATGCAAACATAGAAGTTCTCATATGAACACACCAGGTTTGAACATTCTAGCTGACTTTCCATTTGTGTGTTCCTATTCATTTAACAGTACAACTACTTCTATTTTTATTTGATTACATACTTACCAAAATTATGTTCGCCTGTGAACTCTTTTTGAATAAAACCTTCAGTGTAACCATATTTTCCAGTATAAGAAAGCACCATGCAAGAGAGCACCAAATTCATAGTCCCATGGGAAGTCTCGGCTTAAAGCAGTGGGTAGGACTGACCCGCTGGAAAGTGATATGTGTGTTAGTTAGGGTCTGTCAATAGTTACAGCACCCCTGAAGCAACCAAAGGCAGGGCGAGGCATGTGCGAGCATTAAATCTAACCCACACACTCGGGTAGTTTAAGGTCTCTTTCTGAACCAGCTTGTTTTAATTACTTAGAGTAAGTGGTAGCATTTGGCTGGGTTTATTGCTCTTCTTAAAAGAGCAGGCCCCTGCTTTAGAACGCGAACTCTGCCTGATTGCAAAGCTGTAAATCCCTACTCTTGCAGCTCTTCTAACAATGCCCGGGCCGGCTGCTGTACCCCTTGACTGGAGGGCACTCGTAAATTCTCTTTTAATTTTCCAACTCGCAGAGACAATGGGTGGCACAAACAACCCCACAGTATCAAAGGCCAAAATTTAGTCTAGGACTGCATGTGGAAAAGGAAACGGTAGGCAAGGAAACATATCCTAAGATGTAAATTGGAAGGGGGGTGGGGGATAATTATATTCTTCATGACTTTGTATTTAGTAATTTGTATATGAGCTATCTAAACCATCTGTTTTAAAGTGTGTATCATTTGGACAGTTTTAAAAAATAAAATAGTTTGTTGTTTAACAATGTGAACTTTGTGAATGTCTAATGTGTATGTGTCTAATAATAACGTGAATGTGTCTTCTGTTACTAATGTGTCTTCTAATGTGAACAATAGAACTTTTATATCCTCTATTCTGACAAATCCTTTCAATTTACTCAACCCAAGAAACATGAAGCAGCGTAAAAAGTCAAGGTGTGGAAGAGAACTTTTTGGATGGAAGTGTAAATACCGCTCTGGCTAAATTAAACCATGAACCTATCATGTTAGGTGTAAACCAAAATAAATTATAGGGGGCATGATAATGTTTTCCTTGATCTACCTAAGCAATATAGGGATTGGTTTAGTTCCCTCACAAATCAACTGTGCGTTTTTATGGGAGTGACCGATTGAGAGACCCTGTGTCATTAAGGTGCTGAAGGCTTTACTCATTAGAAACGACAAGAGGAAGTAAATCTAACAATCACTTGCTCTTGGTCTGTGCACTCTATATTACTGGGAGCACCAATAATGTTTCTCGGCTGGTAAAAGCACTTCATAACTTACATAAACAGTCCTTAAAAAATGAACATTGTGGCATAATTTACATTTCCAAATGGCTTATTTTCTTCCATGTAATAAAAAAAGATTCAAAATTGTTTAATATTTGCTCAAAAAAGAGGACCATAAAAGTGATTCATCCAACTTGTTCACTATATATTGTATCATATAACTTGTGCACAAATGTAATAGTATACTTCACTGTATAAATTAAACATCTTTGTTAATTAAGCCTTATTAAAGTTACAAAAGTTATTCTGTCAAGAGCAGTGAGTAATTTTTTCTTTGTCCTTTGTTGTTTTATTAACATAAAAAAAAAAAGACAGCAGCAGGAATATTAGGCTGCTGTTACTTTAAGATCGAATGCACAGGTCTAATATACTGACACTGAACGCATGTGTTTACTTTCTCAACTGTTTACTGTCACTTAAGACATAACCGACTATGTTATACTAGGATCCTCGCTATTTTTTTACATCATTTTGTGTGAATTTGTCTGCTCAAATGTAAGAAGACATGAAAGAATGCTCAGTTTAGTATTTGCACGCTGTCTTAGACGCGGCTTTCTGGGCGTGTGCTTTGGATGTGTGCGCACAGCCGCACACAAAACTTTTCACAGAGCACGCAAGTAAAGAAATTAGTTCCCTTTCGAGTCTTTTTGTGCTTGAATATTTAAATTGGTAAGGCTTTTGTGACGATGTAGCGCTGGCTCGTCAAATGTCCTGAGTGTCGTTCATGTTTGTTGCATTCATGCATTGTTAGAATTAATAAAAATGTTACCGGCCAACTGGCAAGTGACACTGTTTCATATACTCGCCAACACCGATTTTTACTCGCATCTGGCGCTTGTGTTAATTTAGGCCCAGCTTAAATCCCATAGCAGATCTAGGCAGGTGGTGCTGGGGGAGGTGGAGGGTTTCAGAGGAACTCTGATAGAGCGCTTCAAAACAAAGATTATTGGAGTAAATTTTACAGGAAAAAAAACTGTTTTACACTTTCATGTTTAATTCAGTGTGTTACTTGCCATTACTTTGTAATTGTTTGTGAAATTTAATTGCAATTTCTGAGTGAAAATTGTTTCTAAAAAATTCATTTCACACTTCAAACTCAATTGAATATATCTTGAATTGCCATTGACTGCTGTGGTTCCTCCTAACTTTTCCCTGAACTCCTCCTCATTGCATTGCCATCACGTTCTATACCCTGCAGGAGCGTCCAAAGGTTCTCATTTCAGCATCGGGGTCAAAATGGCCATAGACTCAGCAGTGTGGCACATCTCCCTACAGCAAATTCAGAATGTCTCAGTAATAACGGGTCCTTTTCTGATGGGTAGAGTTCAGAGATCCCTTAGTGAGAGCTGGAAGGGTTTGAGAATTTGAAGTGGTAAGACACACACAGGCACCAGAGAAGTTTGCTACATAAGTTAATAATGCATGAGCATGAATAGATATAAACTCAACAGGAAATATGACATGACTGTGACAAATATGATTTCTACTATCTCGAGGGTACTATCATCTAGTACCTGCTGAAAATGCAGTAAAAAACAAGGAAATATTGTGTTCACATACACACTAGGGTTGGTTTGTAGGCACAGTTTTTCAGCATCTACCGTATATCTCTTATTTTCATGAGTGGCTGTCACCTTTTAGACTTTTACATCAAATCCCATTCCCAACAGTACACAAATGCTTGCTAAATTTTGCATAGCTGTACTTTTACATAAGATAATAATAACATTATTTAAGTTTTAATAATCACATTAGAAAAAATGCTACTCTCAAGTTTGACACGTACCTTTTCATGAATATAATTTATTTGATAGTCTATGCCACATGAAATGTTTAGTTTTAGAGTAAAGATATCTGGTTTAAAATCAGCCCAAGATTTTGTGTTTTGACATATGAACGTAATAATCTAAGTTTAACATTATATCACAATAACATGATAAAAATAAAATTGTTAACTCAAAATATGACATTTAGGGGACCGTTACACAACAGTGATGTAGCCTTCTATAAGCAGAAACGTTATTCCTTTGCGTTTTTCGTATACAGATGACAACATTGTCAAAATGATCCCCATTCACACAGATCCCCAAAAACGACTAAAAACGCTGTATTATTTATGCCAGGCCAGTAGTTGGCGATGTCACTTTGTAAAGAAACAATACCTGCCTATAGACTGAACACTTATATGCATGCGTATGCCGTCACTGGTTTCACAAATTCACATTTTTTTAGTTTACACAGAGACGATAATGGTACCGTTTTCAAAAGTTTGCATTTTCAGGCCCCCAAAACACTTTGTCGTGTAAATGAACCACCAAAACACATTTTTCAGTTTTGTTTCAGTGTTGTGTAAATGGCCCCTGAATTTTAAGTCTCCATGAAATCAAAATATGCACCTTTTTACTTTGTTAACTCACATTACTAGTCTTGTGGTGAACAATTAATCCGTGTAACTAAATTAATCCACATTGTTTGTCTCCGTAATCTTTAGTCAAAATCTGAAAATTGTATTCCCCTTGGTGTTCCTTCTCTCAAGACGTCAGTTTGACAGAACATCCTTAACCACTTCCTTCCAACCGTCAGTCTGCTGTGATCTAGATGGCAAGGAGGTGCGCTAAACCCACTCATTCAGTTCAAGTTTCACTTGAAAATACATCACAATATTGAAATGAAGTAGGTCGCAACTTCTGTTTCACACAGAGTTTAAATGAATTGTTAACCCCAAAATTAAAATTTGGTCATTTACGCACTCTCAATTTTTAAGAATATTGAAGGGATAGTTCACCCCAAAATGAACATTTTGTCATCGTTTACTAACCCTCAAGTTGTTACAAACCTGTATGAGTTTCTTTCTTCTGTTGAACACAGAAGAAGATATTTTGAAGAATGTTGGTAACCAGACAGTTTACAGCCACTGACTTCCATAGTATTTATTTTTCCTATATGGAAGTCAATGAGTGCCGTCAACTGTCTGGTAACCAAAATTCTTCAACATATCTTTGTGTTCAACACAAGAAAGTAACTCATACAGTTAAAGGTGCTATAAGCGATCTCACGCGTTTTTTAGGCCAAAACATTTTTTTTCACATACCGCAAACATCTCCTCACTATCCGCTAGCTGCCTGTCCCCTGAACACACTGTAAAAAAACACGGTCTCTGCAGACAGCCCACGCTCCACAAACTGCAGCAAAAACAAACTGAGCAACAAACAGAGCGACCCGCAGCACAAACATAACAAACTGTTCCAGCCAATAACCGACAAGAATGATGTGGGGGTGGGGTTCGGGGGGTTAGTGCGCGGATGAGGAGGAGGGAGGGTCTAGCTAGCCTCCGTTTTGTTTGATAATAATTCAAACATCAACAAGAGGTTACGCCAACCGAGATCGCTTATAGCACCTTTAATGATGACAGAATGTTAATTTTTGGGTGAAGTATCCCTTTAAAACAAATATTTCATTCAATCAGGACAAAAACACACTTTAAAAACAAGTTCATTCAACCTGCACTATATTCCAAACTATGAAGCCAATTGATAGCTTTGATGAGAGATTTAAGTATTGATTTAAGAAATTTAAGTATTCATGTTTGGAATGTCATGAAGGTAAGAATAATGTAGGCCTGCATGATGACATTTTAAGTAAACTATCCCTTTAAATGGATTTTAAACAGATGAGACATAAGCTTTAAAGTATCAAAAAAATCCTGTGGTAATATGCCCAGAAACTATAGCCCTATAGTCTCTCCCAGTTATGGTGATTATACGAGCAATAACTGACACAAAAATACACATCAGAGTCCCTGAATAAATTGTGTGTACATTTTAATCATTGTCATTGGAGTGATTTGGCACTCTTTCCTGCTGTCAAAAAGCACTCAGTGCTCGCTAGGCTAAAGGCTACAGATTTGATTAGCGATACAGTGACCAGCTGCTCCAACACAATAGCCAAATCATTACTGCTGCTTTCAGTGGAATGAAGACAGAAAGGGTGAGGGAATTATGGGCCCAGGGAGATGTCAACATATGTACAATGTAACCTGCTAGCATTAGCATGCTGTGCGGCTTGGTTAAAGACCTGCATTTTATTTTAAATGATAGCCTTGTGTCTTTTGCATGAGCAGTGTGCATTGAAAAATACCTGAACCATACACAATCTCTTTGTAGAAGAAAACCAAATTGTTATCTTAGATTGTTAGGTTGATAAATTGCAAGAGCTGTGCTTTTCGCAGTAATCACTCCCATGGACGTGCGTTTGTGTGTACGCCCAATCAAATAGAGTATTCGTGTGTGGAAATCAGAGCAGGTTACGAGGTGACAGGACCATGTTGAACGCATGTATGTGTTTTTGTGTGAATCTGTGCTGTGCTGGTTTGCAGACACAGCTCATCACTTTCTATATATTTATCTCCAACACCTGTGGATTGCTGACATGTCGCTCATTCTTTATATAGTTCTGTGTCTTGCTGTGTTTACCAAGATGGGTAAACGAAACTGGGGTGATTGATTTATAAACTGGAATTCCAGTGTGTTTTTAATAGCAGCTCGGCATTGGATTGGATTTCAGCTTAGTGTGTATTAATACTCAACAGACTATTTATGATTTAATAAGGCTCAATACTTAGAAACAGAACTAAACTTCTGGCAGATATATACTAGTTTAGTTTAGCCATAGGTTTGTCCTTGACATTTACCATATTTGAAAGGCATTTCATAATAATATGGATGTAAACATGGAACATAACACAAGTGTTCTTTATTTACAAAGAAACTGTGAGGGATGCATTGTTGATATGATGATTAAATACATTCAGACACCAAAATCTGCACTGGTAATTTTAGTCTTTGAGTGCAACAGTCATGCTGCTTTGCAATGTGCCACAATATTTTGTCCAATGACTGACGAGATTGCAGACCTGATAGCTAAGCAATGGACTTCAAGGAAAAGATGCATGTAAAATGTATCAAACATATAATAATATTTCAGTATTATATCAGTATTTTATATTTATATATTTGATATACTCATATGATTTGATGAATGTTTGTATGTGAATAAAAGCCTAAATTCAGTCTGTTCATCATATAAAGTGATTGTGTCTCTTCAGATAATTTGGACTAAACTGCTCAATTCATATGGGTTATTTTTACGACCTCTTTATGAACTTTTTGAAGAGTCAAAGTAGGAGCTGTGTAGCTGTCAATGGAGGGACAGAAATCGCTCAGATTTCATTAAAAATATCTTCATTTGTGTTTCGAAGATGAATGAAAGTCTTACAGGTTGGGAACGACATGAGGGTGCATAATTAATAACAGAACTTTTACATGTTCTTCAGAAAATCTAATAATTGAAACTGTAATCAAGTTTTTACTTGTGAAACACTAAAAAAGAAACATCTTAATGATGAAGTAAATATTCCAGACACATAGAAATGTTTCAAAGAAATGGACAGACAAAGACAAATAAGAAGGAATTATTTATTCACAAGAAAAACAGTGTTATCCCAAGCTGCCATATAATACATTTATACAGAGGGTCAGAAAATTCTTTACAAAACAAACAAACAAAAAAAGTTAGAAAATATGATTTGATATGAAACATGACTCAACATACATTGGCAGCTTTCATTCAAAAAAAAAAAAAAGTTTCAGTTTGGTGTCTTTTAAACCCATGTTCATAAAGTGTAGTGAATGCCAGCATAATCAATACAAAATTCAAAGATGAAGAATAAACTCTAGAAAAAAATACAAATCTCACGCAGCATCTTGAAAAAGGGCCTGAGAGTGTTTATACAGGTAAATAAATCCAAGAAAAGGTTTTGATTTTCTTAAATGTCAAACGAGATCTAAAGGTCATTCGTGGCCTTTGATAGACAAGTAACAGGAAAGTCATTCTGGCAGCTACAAAACACTGAATCACTTTTACCAGCAAAGTTCTGTAATGGCGTCTTTGACATCAGAGAAATGCATGTGGTCTTTTACAGCAGTTATTAAACAGCACAATGAGTGCTGAAAATATTGATAATAGATCTTTTGAAGGCTAGCCATTGAGACAGTCATCTGTGCTAAATGCTTCCTGTTGCAGTTGCTGAGGTTGTTTGTTCAAGACCATGATTACATGGATGCATAGGTCTAAGGCTTGGATGTACATCCACAGTGTAGTTAAAAAAAACTGCAATGCATCATGAACTGGAATTTATTAATGTTTGAAGACATGGACTGTCAGTCAATATTTTTATGACAGCATCAACGTTCCCTTAGTCTATAAAAAAGGTGTATTTTAGCATCCAATATGCATCAAATAGCATCAAAAATGCCATTGAGCGGGCCACAGTGTTTAAAATCTCATCAGATATTTTTTATGGTTACTTTTAGGATGCTGTTATCTGAAAAGTTATGGAAAAGAGTCCTTCCTGTACCGCACAAATGTCACCTCACCCCTCTTTAATCACAACCACAGCTCTTTTAATGCAGCACACAGTGTGTCTACAGAAAAGGCTGAGCTAGACATGTCAGGTTACACTAATGAATCCCATTTGCAAAAGTGTCTGTTTAAAGTAAACAAGAACAAGAGGCCAATCTGCATTTTAATAGATTGCACCTCTCTAGGAACACGCATCCATCGCAGGCATAACAATGACACTGACTTGCATGTATTTATGTGATAAGAACCAATAACAATGCTAAAGATTTCAATTCTTGGGAATTTTTGTGCTGTTCATTAAAATGCTTTAATGTACATTCAACGTGGCTTAGCAAACGTAGTACCAATTCAAATCACCTATAGGATTCTCTGGGAAATAAATATGTTAAAGGTGCATATGCATCCATTATCAGTACAGTTTGAAAGGTTTGGAGCCAAGGAAACCAAACCAAACACTTAAATGAAACCTGGCTTGCATCACATATGACTGTCAATTGCTGAGTGATACCGTGTTCCTTAAAAAGATTTTAAAAGACCTTTGAAAGATAGAAAAACACTCCGACAGTAACTACAAATACAACATAAGGCTCAAAAGGTTTAATAACAATATGCTGACAGAGGTGATAGTTCAGGAGGCAAAGGCAAAGCATGGAAGTTCAGCTTATTGCTCTCCTTTTGCACCCAAAATTATATTTCACACACCGTAAGTTCATATAAATACACTATACAATGCAATAAAAAAAAAAAAATGGTTCGGCTTGAGTATGCTGGTCATAGCACTAGCACCAGTAGAAAAAATAATGATTGACAACAAATGTACAAAACAGTCATATGAAAAAGGCACTTTGTGGCATGGTTGAATAACTCTTCGGTAAGTGAGAATAATGATTCTTTTTCCTTTGGGTAAGGAAATGCGTCAAACGCATCAAAGCTTGTTGGCTTTCGTTTTGAGCAAGTCTATTCCATGTTTGTTATGAGGCACTGCATAGAACCAGAACAGTTTTGTCTTCTCCAGAAGATAAGTTCCTACTTCATGCAGAATTCAGTTTTCCATCTTATTGTGAAGGTCATTCCTTTGATCCATGAGTTTTCTCGAAATCACTGGACCGGCTGCTACATTTCATTATCCTTCCTTTCAGACATCCAGGGTCCTGTCTTCCTCCATCTCTTTCTCGTTGTCCATCGATCACCACATCGCGTTCTTAAACCTCAACTTCTCGCGGTCCTTCCTGCACGTCAGATGCTACTCGAATATCGAAGCAGGTCACCATCATGACGCGAGACTTGCATAGGTTGACGCAGTATTCCAGTTCAGCCGTAGCCTGCTCCAATGCCTCGAAGTACTCCTGCGACTCCTGATCCAAATCCTGATCCACCTCAACTGTGAAACAAACCAGAACACAGTTATTTCATGAAATGGACTGGAAGTATTTAGCATAAACTTTCACCTTTGTCTACTAGAAGCACTACCAGTCACAAGATAGTGTGTCCAAACTAGTGTAAAGATATAATACTTACACTCTCCTATCCACTTGCTGGAATCCATCATTAGTCTAGACTTGGTGTCCTCCAACTCTTCTTTCAGAGTCTTATGCTTGGCTGTGAGATCTCTGATTTGCTGCTGTCGTTTCTCAAGAACCTTCAATTTAGTGTTAAAATACATCAGGCCCTGTGGACAGAAGTTGGACATTATGGTTAAATTACAGTTCCATGCCACAGACTTTTTTGACTGTAAGAATGAGGTAAAATCATTTTGGGCTTATCGAGTGAGACTGCATTTCACTGTGTTGTCAGGATTGATTAGAAGAAGAAAAAATAGTACAATGCTGATTCCTTAAATTGCTTTAACCTTTCCATGACATTTGCTGCACAAAAGAACCATAGGATACAGAACTATAATAATACTGTGATATTTTTCAGGCATTGTAATGGAAGAATATAAGCTTTCTCACGTTACAGTCTGGTTCACTTCAACATGTATGCGAATTATTGAATATACCTTCTCAACATCCTGAAATGACTGTTGTAACAAAGAGGAAAAGGATGTAAGAATCTATACTAAGTGGAGATACACAACATACATGCACCCCTATTATCCAATAATGCTACAATACTTCGGCACATGATTCCATTGCAATACCAACTGGCCTTAAAAACACTGACAGACAAATTGAGGATAATCTTCTTAAATCTATTTAATAACTTCACCCTGCTGATTTAATGATAGAAACGATAACAGATTATTTTACTACAGAATTTCTCTCCTGCAGTTTTACCCCCAAACTAATTAATTCCAGATAGTTAACTTTTCATCCCTCCAGTGTTTCAAATGTAACCAAAAAAGTATTTCCTTTTCAGATGCAATCTTCAACTAGCATACATATATCCCAACATTATCATTATACTGTTAATAAGAAGCAAAGAGCCAAAACCTTCATTCAGTGTATAGAGTTTGAATATGATACATAAAGCATATTGCTGACCTAAAAATATTGCTCTTTAGATTAGACAATCTAACCCAACATAGATCAAAGCAATCTTTGGGAAGCTACTAGCGAGAAAAATTGGTATCTGACATCTCTGCTATGCACTATGCAAACTTATAATACATAGTAATTAATCAATTTACATTTTAACTATTCTCTGTAAGATGTAAACACATATCTCACATATTTTACATTCCCATGAGAAAAGACTAAAGTTTAATTTAAATGCACTTAACTGGATCTCACCAGATCTCAGTTTCTAAAAAAAAAAACACCCCGAAATCCCATACTAACCTCATCTGTCTTCTCCTGTCTTCGAC
Organism: Abramis brama; assembly: GCF_963993115.1. Classification (NCBI taxonomy): domain Eukaryota; kingdom Metazoa; phylum Chordata; class Actinopteri; order Cypriniformes; family Leuciscidae; genus Abramis; species Abramis brama. The sequence goes on from NC_139983.1 coordinate 28,696,037, forward strand.
GCTGAAGCCGCTCCACGTCATCAATTTCATACACTTTGATCTCAAAAGGCTCTTTCAATGGTCCGGACATAGGGGGAAGGTCCACCCACTGGCCCGTGGTCCCAGACTTCCCCAGGGAAGAGGTGTCCGGTAAGGGAGCTGGGATGAGGCGCCGCCTCTGGAGGCCTGATCCATGAAGAGACAAAGTAAAAATGTGAAAACATAAAAGTTCAAATGTAATTGGGACACAGAAAAAAAGAGTAGTTAAAAAGATGGATGGGTAAAGAAAAATAAAGCAAGCTCTGTCTACATAAAATACATAAAGAAATAAAGTACAGATAGTATACGAGTGCTTTACAAATATACTGAGGAATACTAAGATGTGATAGTTATTCAGGGTTCACCAATCTCGGTCCTGGAGGGCCGCTGTCCTGCAGAGTTTAGCTCCAACCCCAATTAAACACACCTGAACCAGCTAATCAAGGTCTCACTAGGCATACTAGAAACTTTCAAACAGGTGTGTTGGAGCTGGTTGGAGCTAAACTCTGCAGGACAGCGGCCCTCCAGGACCGAGATTGGTGAACCCTGTAGTTATTTGTATGCGTATAATGATGCAGGCTGGATGGAGATTCAAACCTACTAAACTGCATGTGATGAGCAGATGTTAGAATTAACTGTCTTAAATAGGCACATATTTATACAATAAAACTGTAATAAAATGTCACTGTTTCATAGCCAGATTAGTTCTCAGAAAGAATTGAGTGGACTTCAGTATAGCACAATTCATGACAGGCATATATAAAAAGTACAAAAGAAATATAACCTTATCAAACACTTGATGTCTTCATAGAAAACAACAGGTGTTACTCACCATTTGACCTCTTCTTGGGTGCTTTGGAGATCCTTGTGCGACCAGAGGAGGACATCCCACTCTCACTCATAGAGTCATGGGCTGAAGAAGCACTACCAGTAGCTTCACTGTCACGGATCATGCTTTCATATCCACTGCTCCCTCCACTATGGTAGAAAAGTGCAGTTCGTCCCATAGCAGGAGGCAACTCCCCACTTAACACACTACTGTTATCACTTCCATGCCCACTGCTGTAGCGCTGAGGTCTTCTTGGGGCTGTGATCTTACTATATGGAGATGGAAGAATGGGGATTGGGGTATGCTTGTCATCGTTAAGGTTCACTCCACTGTCATTGCCACTGTCTGAATCACCTGAGCCCCTTGTATGTTTCCCAGAAGTGTTGGCCAATGCCAACTCACTAACACGGCTGTTTGCTGCCCTCATTGCTTGCTTGGTACCCATGATAGTCCCTCTTGTGGATTTACCATTGCATCCTACTGTTGCTCGAGGTAACGCAGTCTTTCCTGAAGGAGGAAGGTTGGCATTCCTTGTTGCAGGTGCCACAAGAGACTTAGTGGATGAGCTAAGGGCTTTGGAGTTGTTTGCAGATAATGTACGAGCTTTGTTGGCATTAGCAGGTATTGGTCTTGCATTAAGGCTGCCTTTGGCAATTCCATTTTTTACAGTGCTTACTGGGTTTATACAAGAAGGAGGAGAGGTAGCAATTGGGGAAGAGGTGGAAACAGGTGATCCAAACCTACTGACAGACTTGCTTGACTTGCTATTGAGACTAGCACCACTGTTCTCTCGACTAAGAGCAGGTTTAGACCCCAAAGATGATAAACTGTCACATCTGTCTAGAGATATCTGGCTCCCATAAAGCTGTCCTGTATCACTTCTAGCTCCTCTAGCTTTGAGACTGGAGGTTGCTTTTATCAAACTATGTTCTGCCTTTAAGTTAGATGCTCTTAAACTATTTGAATCACCCCTAGAGCAAATATCATTGTCATCCTCTAAACCTGTAGCCCTTGGTGCTAAAGACTTTCCTGCATCATAAGCAGACTTTAAGGCACTTGAGGGAAACAGGATTCGATTCTTTTGATCCAAACTGGATTTGCGAACTGGAGGTGGAGGTGGTGATACATTTCCAGGTTTTGACATACTCTCCTCTTGCTTGCTGGCTTTTCCACTTTTTCCTAAAGAGGAGAACTTCAAACTGCTTGTTGAGGAAACAATATCTTGCGCAAGCTTGACATCAATGGACGGATGGATGACTGGAACTATCCCAAGCGTTGTTGCACCTCGTCTGAGCTGTGGCATCCTGCTTGGGGACTCCATTTTCCTGTTGTTGATGGTTTTTTCACATCCGTCCACCACCCTTTGGGACGGGTTTGACCCCAGTGTTTTGGGCATTCGAGGTACACTGCTGCTTGTGCCTGCTTTTCTTGCAGGAATTCCACTCATTCCATTTTTTACCAGTCTGGACGAAGAACTTGAATTAGAAGTTAAAGAAGACTCCAATGAGCTATCTACTCGGTGCCATGGATCTGGGATGCAGTCTTGCCTAGGTGGCTCACGTCTCCAGTTGCTACTGGAGCTGGTTCCACTGATACTGCTACTATGGGCTATAGATGAGGTAGGTTTTAATTTCCTGGAAAGACTACACTGGACAACTTGAGAGTCTTGAAAGGACTTGGGATCAGCTAAATGAATGGTATTTGCCTTTGCAAGTTTTGGCAAATTTTTGGCAGATAGTTGTGGGGCCTCTGGAGAAGATGGGCAGTTGTTAAGTGAAAGTTTGCTTGATACAGCACTGTCGCTGTCCAAATCTGAGAAGCTACAGCCACTATCATTCAAAGAGTTCTTGGGTTGCTTTTGATGGCTGCTTTGGATCATGCTTAGAGAATCAAGGTAGAAACTGCTATCTAGACCAGTATGAGTACCTTGAGGGAGAAAGACATCTGCTGATTGGGCACCTTCACTCTCCAGAGTACAGACACTTACTTCACTGAGCCATGAAGTGATAGAAGAACCACGGCTGCCAAGCGAAGCAAATGTTTTATCCTGTAATGGAGCCACCATTTTAATGTTTGCCTCAGAGGTACCAACATTGCATGTATAGGCATCAAACTCATCATTGATGCTACTAATGATGCTTACTGGTCGTGACCCTGAGGCAAGGGCCTGTAATGAGCAATCACTATTGAAACTCACAATACTTGAGGGCCTCCCATTGTCCACAATGCTACCAATTGATAACTCTTCCACAAGAGTAAATACAAGCTCATCCTCTCCGTTTAGCTCCACTGGCTGTTTGAGGGTTACAGTTGTCCTCAATATGTCCTTCTCCATGCACCTCTCCCTAAGATTGGACCTCATTTCCCCAGGAGTCCTGGGATTAAGATGATGGACTTTGACAGGTGAGTTCCCATTTGAATCACCTCTTTTTTGATGGCTCATCCCAATTGGTGGTATCCTTGTAGCAGACTTTTCTTCAGTTTCACTACTGAGCCTGCTGTAGTCTCTTTGTTGTGGCGGTGGGGGAGCAGGCTTGGGTAACTTTTTATTGAAAAAAACCTTTTCCCTAACCACAGGCTCTGAGTTTTGGGATTCTATTGGTTTTCCTGGAGTACATAGAGATCTAGTATCCATTTGCACCTTTTCACCATCTGCACTTGTCCTACACACACTCTCAGACATGTCTCTGAGATCTTTGTCTGATTGGGCACTTTGCAATTTGGGATGTTCTAATTTGTGTTTTGGACTGCTGGGCAGTTTATTGGCCACATAAATTGACTTTTGGGATATGCTGTCCTGTGTTGATGAGAGTGCTTTGGTAGGAGTCTTGGGAGAAACTGAAATGCAACTAGAGCCTTCTTTCAACTTGGTTGCACTACGGTCCATTTTAGGGCTTTCAGAATTTTCTCCAGATTCACCAACAAAGTCTGTAGGTTCCTCACTACCATCAATACATTCTAATCGCTCCTGAAGCTCAGCAAAGGTGTTACATTTGAAGTGATCATGGTCAACTGGCCCTTCTTTCCCTCGTTGCTTACGGTTAAGAGAAGGGATGATAGGAACAAAGGCAGGGGGTCCTTCATTGTCACTAAGTTCTCGATCAGAGATGGAAGCACCACCAGGGCCAACATAAATTACAGTGTCGCATGATTGCTCGCTGCTTGAAGAATAGTCAGGATCACTGAGGAATGATGGTAGATCTGGGTCAAGGGCCACAGTCCTGGGATGGAAGGGCCGCAAATGTGGTGGTCGACGGATCCTTCCCTCATCACAGGAACTCTCCCCTCCAGAAGAACTTGATGCATACTTGACAAAGACAAAAAAAAAAAAAAAAAACTCTGGAACTCTGATGTAATGGTATTGTTGTAACCTTGTCAAAACTTATGAACAAACACATTTTGTTATGTCTAAGCAGCTGATGCATTGACTGTACTCTGAGGGCAAGTGTTATACAAATCCCAAGACAACAATATGACTGCTTAATTATAGTAAGTTTTCAAAACCATTTAGCTGTTGCAGGACTACCTCAATGTCAATATATCATGTGACTTTTTCTGTGTCCCATAACAGTGAAACTTATGATACTCAATTATAATCTTAATCATTGTTGCTGTTAATATTCACTAAACATATTTCTATGTTGTTATCTCTAAAATAAAAGTTGATTTTGTTTGGTATAAAACATATATAAAATTTTAATCGGATTGAAATCTTCTAAGTGGAATATACAATTATTATTACGAGTATTCTTGAATTCTAGTCAGTTCTTGAATTCTTTAATTCTAGTTCTAAAAAGTTACCTTGGATTTCTTTTTCCTCATACGATGGATTCGGGAGGCCAGCTGAATGGTGGTAAGAGACTCAGCATAATTGGCAGGGGAGTCAGAGATGTGAGCAATCATGGTTGTCCTACAGTTGATGTTCCCCAGGGAATCTCGCAGTAACATTGTGAGCTTGCTATCCCTAGAAAAATACATTTTCATTGTCAGCATAAATACAGGTTGATAGATTGTCAGCAGAAAGTGAGCTGTTTACTCAAATACTGAAGGAGCCTGGCCGTTAAATGTTCTCTAAAACTGCAGAACCATCGAAAGGTTCACTAAACTCTTCTGCCATTATATTAATCAAAAAGCTACAAAAATGTCTATATTGCAATTCTTCCAAATGTGCATAGATTTTAGAAAGGCGAGAAATATGGTGCATGTGATCCTGAAAAGATATCAGTTTTTATTTTAAAAAGAGATGCATGATCTATGAGCTCATCATCTATGATCTCAGCAAAATACAGATAAACAGCAGTGCATCAGTCAGACAATAAACCTGTCAACACAAAGATCACAGGTTCAAGCTTGTTGCTAGCATCTTTGATTATGTGCTCAAATGCTTCAGCATAACATATTCTATGTAAACGTGACAGATCCAAGCACATATTCAGAATTATCATGAACATTCTGCTAATGGCCATACCTGCATAAGTGATGTATTTGACATTATAAAAAATACTTTATATTTTATGCAATATTCCACTTGGCAGTTATGCTAGTCGATTGTCATATATGTCAATTTGTCAATATTGATTACTAGTAGAAAAAATGATACTAAAGATGCTAGCAGCATATCTACACATTTTAAGCAACAGGACCCATTTCAATATCTTATTTACATTTTCTTACCTGTATGGAACGTGTTTGGCTCCGTTGGCCAAAGCCAGTATGACATTTCCCAAAGCAGTGAGAGACAGACACAGACCTCCTCCTGCGTCCCTACTCTTACAAAGCACCTTCTCACAGCTTCCCAAGTCAATCAGATGCAATCTGCTCCTACCACCAGACACTGGAGGAAAAAAAGAGAGAGAGAGAAAATGAGAGGTAATATCTCATTCGGTAAAAATACCAGCTTAGCCATCCTTGTAATGGAAGATAAAAATACACTGTCAGCCTCACTCATTACTGATGTCACTGACAGTTTGAGATGCTGCCAGTGTGGTCATACCACGCTGATGACACTCCCACACTGGGGTAGTGTCGGACAGAGTGAGGAGTGGCAAATGCACAGACATATTAATAGACACCCCCAGAGAAGACCTGCGGCTGACAAGACTGTGTGATTTATTCATGAGTAAGTTGCGCAGCCCACTATGATTCAAAGACAGAGCAACCTGGCATAGATAAACACCTATTTTCATATTATGCACAACATGAGACATAAATACACATGTGAGTCTGTGATGTGCTGTCTACTCATTCTTTTCCCTATGACTATTGGAGTAACAAAAGGTTAAATGCATGCACATCTGGGTGCTGGAACTGTTCCGATGATTATATCCTCAGCTATGTCTAGCAAATAACTACTAGTAAGAATAACAGACATTGTTCAAACACAATGGCAGAACACACAACACAGAATACAGAATGACAAAGGGTAAATTGACAATACACTGTTATTACACAAGATGTTATAGAGAAATGTTAGACCTTGAAACACTATATCATTACGTTTGTGATAAGCAGGAGGAACCTATTTACTCCATTCCTAGCCGTTTTTGTCTACCCTTTGCCATTTTAAAATCAGCTTTTGAAATCAGAAGACTTGATGAAGCCATTCAAAGATGCTTCCATGGCAATTCCACTGTTAAAAGACAGTGACCAACACTGTATTTACCTATGCAAATTAGCACCGTGATGGCGTAGTGACAGGTACCTCTGCTATGATTAGAGCTGTTAGCTGCTCATGAATTATTACTCTCTGTTAAAATTCCCATTAAAGTTTAATGAAGTGGTCAAAGCAGACATGATTGATTTCCCTCCTACCATGATAGAGCGAGAGGAAAATTGAAGGGATTCTGGTAACTCTCTGATTTGGCCTGTAATATCACAGCTATTACAATAATAAGCTTGAGATGCATTTTTCCTTTCACTGGGTAAATGAGGAGGAGGAGAAGAAATTAGACTAGACTGAGTATAATCGATTTAGAACATGCAGAGGCGTCAAAAGTATCATTTCACACAGTGCAAACACAAGACTTACTTCCACCCTTGCCGCTCTTCTCCATGCGGTACTGATAGATGTGTAAGGTGAACAGCATGTGCGAGTTGCGCCGGTCTTCCTCATCTGCATCCGGCCGGTTGGTGCTTCGTGCTGCGATGGCGGCGTCAAGAAACAGGGCGGCCTTCTCTGCAGTGGGAGCCCTTAATTCGCTCTGGTTCTGGAGCTGAAAGATGAAAAGGATGTTGAAGTCTATGTGTGGGTAAGTGTGGGATTTATTCTGTCCACTTTTGACCACTTCCAGATGTAGTTGAAAACACATTCATGTGGTCGAATGCGTTCGAACAGCCACAAAAGACCGCCTGCTCTCCCGTGTAAACATCCCGGGAAGCACGGTAGCCAGACGGGATTTAAATTTTGTCTGCTGTAGACACCAAGTTTGGTTTGAAGACGAAAAACGTACCAAGCACAATGTTCTCTTACCATTCCTGATTTGTAACACACACTCGCAGCGTTCTGCGTGATCTTGCGGCTATAAGAGCAGAAATGAAAGCTGTATGTTTTTCAGTTGTCTTCGGTGCGTTCATATGTAAATTGCATGAGCTTATTTTGTTCATTAGTTCGAAAACATACATTTACCCGCCCATAGATCCTCCCCTCGAAGAAATCAGATCAGAAGTGGTTGAAAGTGGACAATAGATATGAATTAAAACACCAGGTGTAAACGGGAATGTGTTGCCCTCGTCTACTTGTGATCCGATCGCCCAAAACGCAAAATCTTAATACCAGGTGTAAACAGGGCCTAAATTACCATACAATAGACATTTTAACAGTAAAATACTGTTAAAAGTTATGCTTTTGGAAGTATAATTTACTATGGAATATTACAGTAATTTACAGAATTTTTTTTAACTAAAAAGTGTGATCATGTGATCACACTAAAAATTACAGTAACAGGTGTTATTATGAGTACAATCACTACATAAACCATTAAAGCTGTTTTTAAAGGTCAGATTTAATCTTAAAGTGTAAATTTCAAACTGTACTATTTTTCAGTCTATTGTCATATGGAAGGAGACCAAGATAACTGAGCCTCTTTACACAGTTCTAGGCAATTAAATAGAGTCTCTGGGGCATTCAGAGAAACAAACACACCCATAGAGGGAGTAGGATTACTGATGAGAGAGAGTGGTGGATAAAGAGGGCAGAGGGCAGCATCTCTGATCCTGCGGAAAGTCTGATGGAAAAAATAAGATGAAAGGTGTTGGGCACATTTATGGTCTTCTTCAAAGAAACAAGCAATTAGGCTGAATTCTGGACAACTGGAAATTCTTCCTTGATTTTCCCACTATGCTTAAATATCTTCAATGTGACAAAACACTGACTTAATCAGTTGTATATTTCAAAAAGCAGCCATCAAAAGCAGGTTCCTTGAGAAAAATAGCGGGCACTTTCCGGCAGTGCTCGCCAACCGCCTGTGGCCAACGAGCCGCTCTAAAACTAAAAAGAGAAGAGAATGCTGGGAGAAGTGATGGGCGTATAGGCCCACTCCCCAGATTTGAACTTCACAGGCCTCTAGGCAGTCTTTGATGTGCTGCTTCATATGGACCCCCAAAAAAACAACATCTGATGCCAACACCTGGCAGGGCTTTTAACTACCCTCTACCTACCCCCAAACACTACCTACCCCCTCCTGATATTTACCCCCTTCCTGTGGAAGGTAAGAGGGGGAAACAGAGCAGCAGCTCACCCAGATGGATCCTGATGGTGCACTGAGTAAAAAGCACCACCACAACATCTGGCCTTTAATTTGAGATTTTGTGATTAAAATCAGCTAAAATATTCTGTAATAACTTCTACTGTTAAGTGAGGTGCAGTGAAAACCTTTGAAAACTACTCAACTGACAGAACAAATATGATACAATGATCTCATTCCCCACTCTCTTTCCAAAAATAGACTCTCTACTGTCTTGTAAAATAAATACATTACATATATGTTCATTTAATTGCATACTTACTGAATACAATTATTAATTTCTTTTAAAACAAAATCTTACTGACCTGAAACCAGCATGTTGAATATATTTTGTTTTATAATTTTTATACTGTGAAATAATAAAATATATAATATAAAAAATATATTTATATAATAAACTTTTAGATAATTATAAAATATTCTAGTATAATATAACACTTATATATATATAATATATATATATTTTTTTATAAATGTAATTTATTTATTTTTTAATTATTGTTGTATTTTTACAGTACAAAATATACTGTTCAAAAGCCAGTAAGCTTCTTTTTTCTTTTTTTTTTTTTACAGAAATTAAAACTTATTTAGCAAGAATGCATTAAAATGATCTATTTAGACAGAGGGAGGGAGAGAGAGAGAGAAAAAAGAGATTCTGCAAATGCAATTTTATAGTATAATAAATATTAAAACATTACAATACAAAGATTTGAAATATTAAAATATATAACAAAACCCCAAAAAATTTAATTTACAAAATTGACCAAAAAACACTATATAAAAATATAAAATGTATAATAAATGTTTACAGTATAATAATAACTACCAAAAAACATGTCCATTTTGTCATTTCCAAACTGTACTTACAGCCTTGCCAATGGATAATCAACAATTTTTGCTGTGTTTCTATTTTTATTTTGTGTTGTGGTTTTTGCTTTCATTTATTTGTATTGTTGGCAATAAAATTGCCATTTCCCTCCTTGCCCTCCACGTTACCTTCGATCACTGAAAAGCCTTTATCGGCAACAACTGTTTATTTTCACTTACTGTATGTTAATACATAACAAGCAAGACTGGGGGTGCTTCATCAGGAACAAGCAGCTAAATTTGACATCAAGTTACTGACCTGTGTGCCACAGATGGGGTCCTCACGCAGGTAGACCCCAGGCGACTGGCCGTCCTGCAGACTGCCTGTGGGGACATCAGAAAGCAGGTCCTGCAGGCTCTCGTCCTTGCCGTAGATTTCCACGGCTGACACCCGTACCGAGAATCGCGTGCCCGTCTTCTCCTTGCGCTCATTGATGAGCTTGAACAGCCAGGAGATGGCACAGGGCGCAATGCCAAGGTCCTGCATGGAGCTGTCTGTGCCAATCATGGTGTATGTCTTGCCTGGTGAGAGAGAGAGAGAGAGAGAGAGAGAGAGAGAGAGAGAGAGAGAGAGAGAGAGAGAGAGAGAGAGAGAGAGAGAGAGAGAGAGAGAGAGAGAGAGAGAGAGAGAGAGAGAGAGAGAGAGAGAGAGAGAGAGAGAGAGAGAGAGAGAGAGAGAGAGAGAAGAGAACCCACCCAAAAATCTCATTGGTCCAAAATCAAGCACCACATAGCCATCAAACATGATTGGCTGTGACTACATTGCATTCAGTAATTTGTCCACACTGAATGCAATGCTGGGCAATTTTTGCATTACGTGTCAATAAATTACTGAATCTTACTTAATCACATCTGGTTTGAAGTGTCATTTTATTCTTTAAAAGATACTGTTTGTTTTTCTTTCATCACAATGGTGGTACTCGGTGGCTGACATCGTATCATTGCATTCGGTCCGAACATTTGGACGAACATTTTTTTTTTGGTCCTGGACTTCCATAGAAGATATATAAACATTTTTTAAAAAATTGTTAAAAATTGTATTACACTTCTATTATTGATTGCTATCAGGATGTGAAGAGAGTATAACAAAAATGAAAAAAAATTGCATACCTTTAAATATTCTGTTTTATACAGTACAGAAGTTAAAAAACACCATGTTTAGAGCATAATTTATATACGTAAAAAAAAATAGAGATGAATACTGTTCCATATGGACAGTCCTGCTTTAAAAGAGTCATAAATAATGCTTAAGCGCTGAGACCACATGTAGTAAATAATGAAGGAAGCCATTGAAATGTCTTACAGGCATAATTGGCAATAGTACAGTCTACTGTGAGGGTCGATTAGTCAGCTTTTAATTACACTCTCTAGCCTCGGGCCTCTCATACAGACACACACAGACATGAATGCCCCACACTTGCCATTTCTGAAAAGAAAAACTTGATCTTCAGTCTTAATATTATATATATAAGGGCCTGATTTACTAACAGCTTGGTCCAGTGCAAACCCTCTTTTGGCGTTAAAAAGTACTTTCAGGATTTACTAGCCTGGGAAAACCCAGACAACTTCCGGCAAATTTAGATTTGCTCTGCAAGTAGTCTGGCAAAGAGTTCATTCAAGCCCATTTCTAATCCGTCGAAATCGAGGCACCAATCAGAAACGTTGGGGCGGGCTTTACACAATGACGATCGCTCTGATTGGTTTGAGGTCTATCCAACTGCGCCCAGAGGCATTTGAGCAACGTCCGTTGGTGAAGCGCAGCAACTTTTAAATGCATTATTATATTCAAATTGCAAACACATGAGGACAGTCTCCATGAAAGACCCACTGGCAGATGAACGTACCACTACATTTCTCTCCGAAAAGGTAGGAAATTAAATTAGATTTAATAGAGGATTTTAACTGTGACAAGATGATTGACAGGGCAGTTTACGTGACAGGATGCACGCGACAGATTCGTCCGATAAAGATGACGAAGTAGTATGTCCCAAAGCTTGACTACTTTTTTGCTACACATTCAAAAGTAAATACCTTTTCTTCACAAAAAGAGTACATACTTTTATGGCGTAGTGTAACTTAGGCGAATTGGGACGCAGCATATGGCTTTACACGATGACGATCGCTCTGATTGGTTTTAGGTCTATCCAATTGCGCCCAGAGGCATTTGAGCGACGTCCGTTGGTGACGCCCCTTTGGAAATGAGTTATTAATGAAGCTTTGCCAGACCATAACTCAGTTACTACTGAGAATGGTCTGGTTTTAACCAGGCTAAGGATTTACTAAAGACACGCGGTGAAAAACTAGCGCTGGAAAGGCGTAGACAGGGTTATTTTTGCAGCTGACCTTATTGCATATGCATTTGTAGGAATTTCCCTTTCAGACGCAAAATTTATCGGAGAAGAGTATTTAAATGAATCACGCAAGGAGATTTACTAAAGTTTGCACTCGTCAGTTTACTGGTATTTGCGCCATTGTTTACCGCCGCAAAAAAAGCATGTCTTAAACCAGCCACTAATTTGCGCTGCTCTTGGTAGATTGCATTGGTCATTATGGAAATTATTCGGCTGTGTCTGTGTTCTTTAATTTGTGCGTTGTCAGTAGATCACACACAGAACTTTCCACTCCCATCTGCGCTTTTTTGGAATTGCGCTCTCACGCTAATTTGCCGTTAAATCTGGCCCTAAGTGTCTTGCAATCTGTGAAGTGCAAGATCAGTGGCTGTCATATTCACTTAAATTCCAAACATTAAGAATAACTTACCGACTTTGACATGACCGAAGCAGAAAATACACCCATCAGCTCCGTTGACCACTGATTGAATAACTTCAGCCACAGTCCCTGAGCAAACTTCAGCCTGTGGGAAACAGAACACTTAACACTCAGATCTGGTATTCTTATCAGTTAACACATGGCATCATTATTTAGCAATTGTTGAATAAAGTCAACAGGGTCCAACATTTTGTGATGGTATAGGTGAAAACCATGTAGACATCCAAGATCAATTTAATACATGTACTATACTGCCGTTTCCAATACTGCAAGTTACCAGCCAACTGGTTTTATTTACTCTGCAAAGTAAATTTTCTTGGTCAGTATTAATTTTAGACCTAGGGTCCATTTGCATAAACTTAGCCAGTATGTTAAGACTGTGTCTTAAGAACTGTTTATTTAATCAACAGTGCACATTGTAGTCTTAATACTCAATGTTCTAATGGTTTTTAACATTCAGTTGAGCTGTGAAATAAAAAAACCTAATCTTTTTTTTGATCCAGAGATCATTGATTTTTTCACTACCAAAAAAAATTTAACCGCAGAAAAAAAAAAAAAACAGAAAGCATCAACGAGGCAGCTCCTCATCACAGATTCATCAGACATGTGGGGCTTTACACTGGCTGCACTGTGCGGCCATAACGCTACAATCTGTTCCACTAGCCCAAGTCCCTGGAGACAATTTGGGACTGCAGCAATTTCCTCCCATACATCATAACACACACACATTCTCACAAAAGACAGAACAACAGCTCAGTGCTTTGCTAAGAAATATGTCCCCATGCTCTCACTAAACCACACACACGCTAGATTTGGAGGATTTACAGTTACACGACTTCACTGTGCTGGTGCTGAGATCTAAAAGCTTTCTGCTGGCCCTGAGTAAAGGAACTCATAATCGATAGGCTGGTGTCTATATCTTGCCTTGTGCATGTGAGTTTACTAAAAATAAGAGTATATTTCACAGTTTAGTTCCTAAACCCAGTGAATTGCTTTTCTGTCCTCGGTCTACATAGGGAACTGCTCAGAAGCATGCAAACTGAAACAGAACCTCAAAAATGAATGATTTGGAAACCTTTTCATAGGCAGCAACTTTGAGTACCACCAAAGACTTTATATACAGAAAGACAGTTCACTCCTATTATTTATGAATGGGAGAAAGTGCAACGTGGAATAAGCCCCGCCTTCTAAAAAAAAAGAGCCAATCGGCGATTGGTAAAGTCATTGCGTCACTGCAGCTGCCGTTAGAAACTCAGTTTTTTCATGATTCGAGCCTTTGGAAACAAAATGTGTGAGACTGTTGTTGTCAGATTTCATTAGTGATTTCAAATATGAAGTGTAATTGTAAGTTTTAGAGAATTTGATGTTTCCCCATTCAAAGAGATTGGAGCTGCACTTGCATTTCAAAGATGGCCGCCGAGTGAAATGACTTGTCTTAAAAGACTTTGGTGTCACATAAACTAAGCTCCTTACATGAAGTGTAGAAGAGTGTAGTCTTACAATTGATTCTAATAGAGTTTGCTGTTAGCACGTTTGAAATTTTGAATCAAATTATGATTTCTTTTATTTGGTTGAACTTCTTTTTATTACTATTTTTCAGTATAGAATGAAATGTATTGTTTATTAACATTTCTCTTAAGTTGTCTGTCATCTTGGATCCATTTTTTACTAAACTCATTGCAGTCCATGCCTTAACCCCAAATTATACTTCAGTTTGCATGTGTCGAGTGACTGTATTCGCACACTCTGTCAAAGGGACTATATTTGAATGGTTATGAATTCCGACGTACATGTACACTAAGCGTTTGTTCCAAAACTTACGTATATTTTGGTCTTTAGAATTTGGCAAAAATTACAAATCTAAGATCTTCTAAGGTAGCTTACTAATGTATGTGCCTACCTTTGCTTATGATACATTTTGAAGCTAAACTTAGAATATTTGGCTTTTCTAATGGCTCTTTACAGCCATAGTACTTCAAGATGACAACCATATTAGTCTTGAAGTAGCTCTATGTCAAGTCTAAATTGTTCACACTTAATCATCTTCAAGTTTGTGTGTCTCCTGAAGTTTCTCTTTCCTATTTGTGTCCATTTGTTAGCCACTTATCTTAAGATGGATGCCATTGCTGCTTTGGAGGACAGATAATGAACTGTGAATGAGCTGCTAGATAGGCAAGTCTGGAATTCAAACTATTTTCTATACTTAAAAGAAACAGCTGTTGGGCTCATACTTTGAAGAACGATGGTGTCTCAAAACAGGCCTTTTTGCATTAAGCCCCATGCCCTGCAAAGAATGTGTGTGTGTGTCTGTGTGTGCTTCTCAAATATCTTCTTGACACAAACAAAATGTTTTCACTTCAAAACTCAAAGGGAAATGCAGGCATCTTCACAGTAGCTCTTACTTGAGAGGCATCTTGGGAAAAAACAGCATCGAAGGCAAACATCTTTGGGGCGGGCAGCACTGCTCGTCTATGCACTGAGGTGGGCTGTGTGTTGACCGAAGGATCGTAGAGGGTCAGTTGTTTCTTACGAGTGTCCACCTTCAGAAAGGACATGGACTCCGATGAATCCACAACCCCCAGAGATGGACAGATTCGCATCATCACTTTGACCTGGAAATGGTACATGGTGGAACAAAAAGAAATGAGTAATGATAAAAGTATAAGCAGAAGCAGAGAATTCAAAACAGGCATGTTTTATAACAAAGGCAATGACGCTGAAATACAACATTGTAGGGCACATAAAGTGATCGATGGGTTAATGACAAGCACGTGTCCAAAAAACAAACAAGGAAAAAAAATTATATTGGTTGCACCACATGACTTTGATATGGGAAATGTTGCTCCAAATATATATATTTTTAACAAAAATCTAAATAAATTATGTGAATTTTAAGAAATTAACTATTAATAAGATTATTTCTTCAATATGATATCAAGTGTATTATCCTCACATTTTATACTTTAAATATTTTTTTAATTAATTTGTATTCAGAAATTAAAAACTTGCTAATCGTAGAATATGTGTATTCCAGACATTGTCTGAATCACATGAAAAAAGTGTCATTAACCCTGATATCACAAAAAATATTGCCTTAGCACTTAGGACTGTGGAGTAGCTGTTACTGCTTCAATAACAACTCGTTTTTTCAAATCAAACACAACTGAAAAAGGGAGGGAACTTTCATCATATCATTATCGTATCATCACAGTTGACCACACACAGAGTAACCTAACAAACCAGCCATTAACAAATAGACTGCTTTCAGTAATACTACACATTATCAAGATTGCGTCACGGAGCACCTCTAAAACCATTTGCAGCAAATACAGTAAAGTAAAACAAACATACTGTAGTAGAACTTCATGCCCTTAATGCAGCATTCAGAGCTGCACAAAGCCACAGTATTCCATGGGTGATTTGTAGCAGAGATATAATTACAACATTCGGGCTCCAGTGCTATGAAACAATGTCTGCACTGCTGATCCTATTCCATGGCACCCGGGGCCAAGCGGCATGCCTGCGCCACAGCGGCGGCCCTGCGTGAACTCCCCCTCACTGCTCCACAGGGGCCGATTACACTGATGGACATGTGCACGTGGTGAACGAATTACGCCGGCCGTGACATTGGAAATAGGCTTCCATATATGACTGGCCCCCGAATGGGGCCAGCCACTGAGACACCACAGAAATGTGGGCTTGGGTTGAACCGTTGAGTTTTACATTTGTTGGCAATTTGATACGTGACGAGATCCCTTTAGCGCGGCTGCTGGCTTCACACCTCCTAAACTCTGGTCTAGAAATTATGTCCCACAAGTTTCTGAGGCAATCCAAACAGCAATTAACTTGACGTGTCAAAATCTACCAATAACTTGTGCTCTGCTATAATTCTGTGTGGAAAAGAACAATTAAAAAGAGCAGTTTGAGGCATATACGATAGCTTTATGTGAGGAACAGACGAAAGGGCGGGACACACCAAGTGAACGGTTGGTCGTCGCCAATGTCGAGCTGCCATTAAGTGTATGTTAGACTAGTTCAGGGTGTTCTGCAGTAGTTGGACCACTGTCGGTGGCTTTTTGGCCATAAAAACTGCCGACGGAGAGAGATCACTCTGGCTGTTTAGCTTAGTGAACCAGTGCACAAGAAGGGAAAACTGAAGTGATGAAAGTAAGCAAACACAGAGGGCTCTTATTTTTCTTCTCATCTTCATCTCATCTGTGATGAATTTGCTCAAATCTGTCTGTGGTGAGTGAGACTGGTGTGAAAATGGTAAGCAAGTGTTGATTTGTTTATGGTTTGCATATCCACAGTCCTAGCTTTTCTGGTTTCCCTGCTTGAATGATTTTTCCAAAATGAATAGAACTGAATTACTTTTTTCTTCTGTGTAACACAAAAGAGGATATTTCAGGGGTTTTTTTTATTTTTTTTTATATAGTAGGGACCAATATTGTTTTGGACCCCATTGACTTTCATTATATAGACAAAAGGAGTTAACATTAATCAAAACATTATATTTTGTGTTCTGCAGAAGAAGAAAAAAAGTAATAAAGAACAACATGAAGGTGAGTGCACCCGTCACCCGTAGCTCTCTGCACCCATTCAAACCTGGCATGTCACAATTGAGAGGCGTGAGGACCAGTGGTATTTGGCAGTGAATGGGATTTGAAAGCCACGGGTGACGTATTTTCAGCTATTTTTTTGTCTATTCTATTGCATGGCTTCTGAAACCTTGGAATACAGTGCAAAAGTCATGGAACCACTTTTATGCAGCTTCTGTTTCTTTTTTTTAATTGATTTTTTTCTTTTTTTGGTTGGAGCTTGACAGCCACTGCTATTACGACACATGTCTTGCATCCTTCTGGACAATATGGTCATTGTGCAAACAAAATGGTTGCACAGACGGCTGGGCCATTATTCTAATGCCTGTAGCTTTTTATAGTTCTCCCAAAAGCTGCCAACAACTGGAGTCCATTCAGGCAGCTTCGGATGCGTGTTTGCAGTAGTAGGAAAAGGAAGCTCATTAGTGAGGCTGGGATGTAATGAGTCCATTCTCAGTGGGTACTTATCAATCATTTCAGCAGGCTACAGTTTCTGGCATGTTGTTCTACAATCATCTCTCAGAGCAGGTGGCATCTAATCTGGAACAAATCCTCTTCATCACTATATATATACTGTAATATGGTGCTAAAGACAAACCCTCTGGACAATGAGGAGGACTGGTGCATGAATGCTGAACAACTTGCAACTCTTGGCCAGGATCCCAATCCGAGATCTCAAACACACAATCTGTTCACCATCAGCAAAATAGCCAGTCGCTTTCTATTTGGGTACGACAGGATAATAGACAGGGCTTGACATTGATGTTTTTGCTCACCAGCCACTGTGGCTGGTGGTTTTCCAAAGTTACTAGCCACTCAGCATTTTCACTGGCCACAATTTTGACATCGACTCCATGGGAAAAAAACTGCCGTATAGATATTTTTAATATGATCTCATAATTTGGCAGCAGGTATATTAGGCTGCTGTCACATTAAGACCTGACTCACGTCATGGACACATTTTACTGTTACACATTCGTTTTACTTTCTCAACTGTTTACGTTCACTTAAAACATGACTGACTGTGTTTACATTCTGACATTATTGTGTGTGTATTTGACTGTTTAAGTGCAATAAGCAGTGAAAATGAAGCTTTTCAGATATTTCAATATATCGATACTGAACATACAGTATTAGTAGAGTACTGCATGTACATATAGAAAAATCTATATTTTTGACAACACTACATTACTTTAGTTTATTATTTAAGATGGCTTTTTTTTTTTTTAAAAGGACTACAATTGAAAAATGTATTTATTACATATAAAATTCAGGTTTGGAGGGTGTTAATGTCAAGCCCTGATAATAGATACTTAGTTTTTCAAAGATTTCATAAAAGACTAATAGTGAGAACTCCTAATCAACAACTTGAATGATGCAGTTAAAAGAGGAAGAGTGTCTGACCTTGCCCATGCCAGGGTTCTCCTTGGCCTTTGACCCCGCCCTGAGCAGACATGGTGGAGCAGGTGGAGGGGAAAACTGGAGGACAGCACTAAAGTTAGTAGGGTAGATGGAGGGCTCCTGGGGGTATACCAGTGGCGTCTGCTGCTTCTTCCTTTTGGATGATAGATTCAGCTTCTGAGCAGCCCTGGGATAACAGACAAAAAATGTCATGGATTAGGAGCTTATAATATTGAATGAATGATCAATGAGAGAACGTTTTTTTGGTATTACTTTTGTTCATTATTTTATAGTTTGAGAACAGACCATCATGCAATTCATGTCAGACCGATAACATTTGACCACCCGTGATCACAAAACAACATCTATTCAGCAACTATACCGTCCTGATGAACTCTGGCTGTATGTTGAGGTTATCCAATCATAACAGAGCTCATTTACATATAGAAATCTTAAAGATACAGTAGCAAAACAGCCTGTTGAATTCTAACGGTTAGAATAATAAATCAGAATTTATTGTAGATTCCAGCGATAAAAAATGCATATATATTATGTACAAAGGTGTAGAATGAGGTATTTTTAGCATTTAAAAAAAGGTTCAACAAAGCAGTCAGCCTAAATCTCTCAAATCCAATCACTCTGCCAAAGGGGGTCCCATTAAAATTAAGTCAAAACTCTTTGTCACCACAGCGAAAAGTGATTTTCCAAGGAACCCTACATGTTTTCAGAAAATTCTTTTTCACTCAGACAGAAGAAATCATTTTGGTATTTTCCTGATTGATTTAATGGTAGAGCTTGACATTTAAAACTCAATGCTATAAAATCAGACCTGAAAGGTCAAAAGCCCCCTATCGCATTGCCAAAGTAAACACAGACCAGCTCCGTCTTTCTCCACAGGCAGCCTTCCTCCTCTTTATTTCACAACTAAATAGGCACACTGTGCACAGAAACCCTTGAAAAATGTCCTCTAAAACGTAAAACTGAAGTTAATGGGGTCAGCCCTGTAGTTAGCCTTAACATTAGCCATTTGCTAAGACTGGCTTTAGAGTGACCCAGTTACAGTGTGGAAATTAATCTGAATATCCATGTGAGATGTCACAACCGGACTCCAGAAACAACTGTCTTTACCCAAGCAACAGCTACCTTCCCTACAAGCTATCGTAAGACTGAACTTGACAATTGTTCTGGTGATTGAATGTACCTATGAGTAAAAGTACGAAATGAGAGGAACAAATGAGATAAAGTGGGGGAAAAGAGAAAGACTAGAAGTGAGGGAGAGAAAAGAAAAGTGAAAAACCAAAGGCTATCAAGTGACATTTGGGGGCTTAGCTCACATTAAGTGGTACATTAAGGCTGTTCTCTTAGGCTGAAATGTAACAGTGGAGGATTAACTAAAGGAAAACTGTCCACAGCGGTCTTTAACCATAACCAGACATAATCACACTGAATGCAGCAATAATCAAAAGTGAAGTACAATGAAAATCACAATGCTAAGAGTACACATTATAGTAGCACATTGAAACTGAAATGTAATTGCTATGCCAGTCTTAATTTGTCATGCCTTACACATATTTTGAAAGTTATTAAAGAAGAGAAGAATAGTACATCAGATAACCAAGTAAGATGTGACTACATGATGACTAATGTGACCATTAGGTGAATTACATGTAATGTATTTATGTTGGTTAGAAAAGGTTTTGGAAAAAAACTTTTATGCCATCTTTAGGAAAAGTTTACATTTACTGTCTGGGAAAAAAAGGTCATGTGGTGTAACCATCAAGTATAATGCAAGTTTCTTATCCTCTTATCCTTTATAATGTGACTGTACACATCTTAACCATTATTTTCACACACAAAAAATACCATGAATTAATAGTTGCACCATTTGACATTTTACAAAATGAGCTGACTTGAACTAAGGACAAATTATTTTATATTTTTAAGACACCGTTTAAACATCTTTTTTTCTCCCAGAATGCTTCTGCAGGTTGGTTGAACCACATGACTTTGTTGGTCGCAAAAAACAAAACAAAAACAAAAAAAACATATTTTTTTATTATGAATTAGTAGATACTATTATCTATTAAATACATTAATTAAGATACAAGGCACATGATTAACCCATTGTTCAAAGGTTTCCCATACAATTATGCACTTAATCTCAATTACTCCTACAATTCAAAAGTGATGGATTTAGAATTACGGAAATTATGGAATATTTGTGTGGTAGTAATGTTTGTATATCCCGTGATAAGATCAAATCAAATGAAAGTCAGGAAATGGGAAAGGCGAAAATAACACAAGGGAGACAGTGAAAGTCTTTTTTCGGGGATGCAAGAGCCCTGATCATTAGTGTGAGCTCTAGCTCTTTGGACATGCATGTGTGTGTCCCAGTATTTTTGCCATTTCTACACATTTTCTTTCTCTTCCCCTCTTTGCATCATTCTAGACATCTAGAAATTAAAACCCCTGCCTTCCCTTTTCTCTCCCTTCATTTCTCAACCCCACCCCTTTTTTCTCTCACTCCGTCTGGCCCCCCGTATCAGCACAAGAGCGCACTCAGGGAACACACCGATGGCTGATGAAATAATTATAACATCCACAAGGAATACAGGAGCAGCCCCTCCCGAGGGAACTGAAGCCCACAAGAGGAAGCAAGTGTGTGTGTGTGTGTGTGTGTGTGTGTGTGTGTGTGTGTGTATATACAAATAGACGAAGGGGATTGAAGAAATGTGTGAGCAGAGCATTCAGAAGGCATTATGAGTGAAAGACAGAGAAATGACAGAACACAAGAAAAAGAGCAAGCAATAGACAGAGAGAGAGAAAGTGAATCAGACACAGCAAGAGTTTTTGTGTATGTGATGTAACATACAATATTTTTCTTGTGGAATTATCTGCCAAAAAAAAAAGCTATAAATATATGAAATAAAAGAACATTCAATTGAATCGCTTATGATAAAATAAGAAATATAATCAAATATAAACTAAAAAAGTTATTTGACTTAAGTGTAAGCTTAGAACAAGAAAGTCTATACTGATAATCGTTTTGACCAAAACAATAACTGGGAAATAACATTTAAAAAAAAAAAAAATATATATATATATATATATATATATATATATCAATAATTAAAAATATAAAAAAATATTTAAAATAAAAAATAGGCTGGCGATTTATTTTAAAAAAGAACAAAATTTTACTAAATAAATAATAATTAAATACATATTTACAGGTAATGCTCATGTATTTTTTATTGGAAAACCTTCTTTGTTTTTTTTTGTTTTTTTGTTTTTTTTTGGGGGGGGGGGGGGGGGGGGGGTAGAATTCTATATTCTTTGGGTAAATATTTTAACACATTTGGGTGGCAAAAATGCAACCAAAGGTTTGAGATGAAATGCTTGTACAGTCATAAAGCTCTCCATGAAACTACAATAACAGCTCAAGCATGCTCAGCACGCACACCTGTACACTAATGCTGCAATTAATTGCTTGTTGAAGCACACATGCTCTCTCCCTCTCCCTCTCTCTTTCATTCTCTCCATCTCCTCGAAAAAAAAAAAAAAAACCCTGCCACGGTTCATGAATGGAGAGCAGCAATAAAGCACACATCCATGTGCTTGCACTTTCTACTTGTCCACCTGCTCAAACTCACTGCAACATGCAATGCTAAACAAACATGCTTTGACATGTTCCACATTTAAAGAGCAATCCATATCTCAAGTATGTATAAACAAGCAGACAGCAGCCTTTGTAGAGTTTGGCAGGTGAGCTCAGGGGACGGAGCGAGAATTCCTGCCGCTAAGACGGGTGTGTTGCAACTGACATCTATGGGTCAAAACCCACTACACACACGAACACACAGAGAAAAAAAAGCTTTAAAAGTACTCACACTTCTTTCCAATCCATCATCTAATGTATTCACAACTCATTGCCAGAATGATGCAGGCGGGACGCAAGAAAACAGTACTGTTTGTGTGTCCATTCCCACATTTTTCCATCAAAAAGGAGCAATTCAAAAACAAACTATTCATAAAGTCATTGCAAGTCGTTGTCCGGCGGTCACTACCCATTCTCAATGCACAAACATCAGCAAATCAATATTCAAAGTCATTACATTATCTCCAGAACTTTTCTTCTTGACGTTTGTCATTTAATTCCTCTTTGCACCATCCAGCGAGCACTAAACCCTACTAGTACTTCTCTCTGTCCTAATCTCCCTAGAACACTCTGTGTCAGTTAGTCCACTTCTTGTGTCAGGCATCCTGGTCCTTTTAGTCATCTATCCCTGTGTTTCTCCTTCTCGCGGAGGAGAGGATTCGCCTCTTGCTGCCGGAGGAGTGCGGGCAGCTGCACTGCACTCAAACACACGCGTACGATTCCTCCCTCTCTCTTTCTTTACACAGTCCAGCCCCCTTTCACTCCCCACGGCCAGAAAAGGAATCAGAGCTTTGCGAACACTCGCTCTCTCACTCACTCACTCACTCACTCACTCACCCTCACACACACACATGCCCCTTACTGCATGAATTCTTCATGTGTGAAGGGGTCTCTTTTTTATTCTACCCCAGACTTCAAACAGATTTGCTTAGTATGTGCTGCATGCCTGTATCTCTCTCTCTCTCTCTCTCTCTGTGTGTGTGTGTGTGTGTGTTTATCTGCTTGAGGTGTTTTGTATGTGTGGAGGATAATGAGTGTGTGTTGTTTTATGTGTGATGTGATTTAAATAATTAAATAATAAATAGATTTTTTTTTTTTGTTACAATAAATAAATAAATATTTATTATTTGCTTTAAGGATTTCAGATTTTTTTATTGGAAACATTTTTTTTTTTTTGACAGTGCATAATGTGTGTGTATCTGCCTTAGGTTTTTCAAATGTGTGTGGAGGGGAATGTTTATTGTTTTATGTGTGTGGTTAAAAAAATGATCTAGTAATCTAAAATAAAATGTTGTTAGTTCCAGGGTGTTCTGGGCACTACAGTATTGAACAATGTCAAGTTCCTCAAATGTAAGTTTTTTTCCCCCGCTCGTTTTATTGTCTTTTATAATCAAGTATAAAAGGAGTTGCCCACCGAAGGTTAATACTGAGCATTAGGTGTTTGTTCAAATTAGCCTTAGCGAGCGCCGCTAACAAAAGGAGAATACAGGGCGAGAGGAAGTGTGTTTGTCCATGTCCTGCACCTGTGTTTCAGTGTGTGCTGAAAATCTCATTAAGTGTTTGCATTGTGACAAACATAATCGCTCTGACGGGTGGGATGAAGCTATTAATTATCACGAACCTGAAATAAGCACACAGCATATGCTAGGTGTGGCGTAGGCGAGCTTAGGGTGTTTAGGTGTAGAGGGGAAAAAATTAAACATCTATGAGCGACCACCACTTTAAAATCATATTCCAGACACATACAGTGCTTAGAGATGCCCTTGGCCTGTGGGTAAGGGCAAGATGGGGGGAAAGCAGCAGCTGTAACAAGTCTAAGCTCTTTATGTGAGAGAGATCTATTCCCTAAACTGCTAATTTGAGCTGAGGAGCAGGAGTGAGACAGAGAGAGAGAGAAAAGGAGAGACAATGTTTGAAAGAGACTAATTTTCCGTCGGTCTGTAGCATGGCTCGCACACCACCGCCCCCCCTAACACACTGCCCTACATATCTACAGCAAACTCAGACTCCCACTGCTAGCCAAGAGACGGGTACAATCAAAGCTCCCAAGGTGCACAGAATAGAGGACTGGAATTATGTACTCTGATGACGCTTTAAAAGGAAAATCTGTCTTGCTGGGAAAAATGTTCTTTGGCTTAAAAAAAAAAAAAACAGTGGTGCAGACAGCAAGCGATAAAATGCTCTAATTTATATATATATATATATATATATGTGTGTGTGTGTGTGTGTGTATATATATATATATATATATATACTGTCTATATGCCGACAGTCGATTATTCAGAATGATATCTGCCGATAGTTTGATTTTCTCAAGGAAAATCTCCCAAATAATGCTACAAACTATACAGGGAACCCTCTCATTTGGTATGTTACTGTAATATTAGCGGTTAAAATGAACAACAGAGCTATTATATTTAACTGCTATTTATTTTCAGATATAATAATTACACTCAAATAAAAACTGAAATGTTTGTATACAACTCAAACATACATATATAATTAACAGTAAATAAGCTCCCCCCATTAAAGTTTTTTTAATAGCTAACTAACAAACTGTGAACATTGGATAACTTTCCTGAGATAAATGCAACATTAAAGCTGTTTTATTGACATCTTTCCGGGGTTAAAACACTGACTGAGTGATTACATGAGACAGGGTTCATTTCTGTAAGTTGTACTGTATCTTTCAACATACCTTCTGATGTTCATGTAGTGCTGGGCGGTATGACCAAAAATCCACGTCACGGTATTTTTCTAAATTACACCGGTTTCACGGTTTAAGACGTTTTTTTTCCCCAAGCATGACTGGGTATAAGAGGCGCTTTAGGAGCGGCAGAAATAGCGGTTTCCCAGGTAACGGCTGTACACAAAGCAGCAACGCTCATAAACGCTGCTTTATCAGGAAAGATAAAGAAAGATTCAATCGTAATAACAAAGAAGCTTTTCTAAAGACCGTCAGTTCACTTCAGATACATTCATATAAAAACACCCGCGCCGCCTTTTGATTTTGAAACGTGCAGTGCTCATGTTTATTCAACAATGTCAATACCAACCACAAACAAATTTTCCAAAAGTCTGTGTTGATATTGTGAACCAATGTATGGGAAACACTGTAATATAATTTGACAGCTATCAATTATAGTTTAACCTAGCCATCTTCAAAGTCATGTTAGTAACACGTGGGTCACCATAGTGCAACAGTGAAAGGACCCTCTCAAACAGTGTCGCGTCGCACCGCGTTCCGATCGTTATTAAAGCGACATACGTATTGCGGTATTTTAAAAATTCATATCATAACAAAAATAAACACCGGTATTCGGTATGAACCGGTACACCGCCCAGCACTATGTTCATGCATGTTTTTTCAAGCTATAACTTGTATTAAAGTGGAAGAAAAGACTCGCGCTCCGCACTGCCGCTTGAACTGAGGTGCTACAGCGATCTGTCACGTCACATTTAAACCCTCAAAACATAATTTGTTGTTTGAATTTCGTGATAAAATGGACAGAATTGGAAACATGAGAATGTTTCTTATCAGAAGTAACAAAGCACAAAGCTCTTTGCGATTATTGGATGGGAGGCACGCTGCAAATAATTTGATGTAGGGAAAAACCACGGACCTTCAACTGATTCATAGGGTCAAGAGCATGCACCATACTATATTTTGATCTTTATTTGAATTAATCAGTATTTATAATGATCACAGTACTCATTATTTTTTATTTCTGACGGTATTGAGTGATTTTTTTTTTATATTAGAAAACATTTGAAAGTAATTCCATGGTGCATGACGTCTTGTCCCAATACTCAAGAATCAGTGAAAGGCAAGATAAATCGGGTTCTCTGATTATCCTCTACAAATAGCATGGAAACATGCAAATGGCTAAAATAAATGGGAAACATGGTTGTCAAGCAACATAAAAGGTGCTTTGAGCTTTTGTTGAAATCAGAATGGACTTGAGTGTGTGTGGATGTAGGGTTGCGGGCTGAGGAAGGGGATTTTGAGCGTGTGTGGATGTGTGAACCAATGCACGTATCATGCCTGGCTTGCTTATGTTCTGTTGTGAGAGCCAAAGCATTTGGCTGTTTGTCAATAATCTTTGCAGGCTGTCTGCCTTTCAGCTTTTGTCAAATTAGAAAGAGGAATTCCTCAAGCTGACCGAGTCATTAGCCTCGAGAGCCATTAGCTTGTTTGTAGGGATTTCAGTCTGTCTCTCTCTTCGTCCAGATAGCCTTTGTAGCTAATTGCCATGTTGGCCCTATTTACCATCCCTGACATTTTCTTTTATAGTAACAAGGTCTTTTTTCTTTCTCTTGACAAAGGATAACAAAGCTCTGGATGCTATGGATCACCGTGAATGATTTCAGACTACATTACCAACGTTTCCATACCGATATCTCCAACTATCATTCATCACTGTAAGATCAGCAGGTTGTTTACAGCAAACACATGTGCTTTTGATTCTTGTACAGATTCTATGAGTTATCAAACTACACTGCTCAGAGATCAATTAAGACGGTGCTTTTAATGCCTATCAAATAGTACTTGTGCTTTAGAAAGATTAAGAAAAAATCGAATAGTATTCCATAAACTCCAATAATCAATGAGAAACGATTCTATACTAGATCAATTTGCCAGCTTCGAATGATCTTCATTTTGAAACCAGAGCCAAAACATATTCAGTATGTGGATAAGTACTGGGAAAACAAAAAATAATATCCAGTAGAACAGGTTATAGTCAGACAATGTTCTTCTCTTTTATCAATGAAGGTGCATTAACTCATTAATCACTTACTGAAGCATGTGCCAATCAAAGCTTCACCATTTAACCTCTTCCAGTGATTAAGATATTATGACATCACTTCATGGGCATCGAAAGATGATGTCAGCCTCTTTTACCCACTGGCCACTGGCCTGAAACAAGATTTAGTAGTCAGGTCAAGAGGCTGAGAGTAGAAACCCATGTGTCAGAGAGAGCTTTCAGCGTACAACAAGATTCATCTAGCTATTGCAACAGTTTACAGTACAGTAAGAGAGTGTATATGTGTATGTTGAGTTTAGTCAGGCTCTTAAATTTATTTATTTTTTTCTCTCATTTAAAAGTCCAAACTAATCTGACTTTTGTTCTTGCAAAAAGGAAATGTTTAGCAGGATGTTCAAGATGCTCTTTTCCATACAATGGAAGTGAATGGTGACCACGACTGTCTCTGGTCCCTAACCACTTCCATTCCATGGAAAAAAGTGAGAATGTAAAGTCGGAGTCCCTACAGACTGGCTTCTAATAAATAAATTATAAATCTAATCAATTATATATTCAAGAACATTGTACAAGTTTACTGCAACAACGGAGCCTCGAATATCACATACTTTAGAAAATCCAACGTTTAGTTGATCCTGGTATGCGCTCATTGTCACAGTTGTAAACATAATGGCTTTCTTCTACCATGAGGGGGGTTTTCGGCTTTGTTTTCAGGCAGACTGTTAAAGAACGTGACACACACATCTCCCGGACAATCCTGTAGAATTCAACCAACCAGATGACAACTTCGAAAATCCTGAAGTGTTTCCAGTTAAATGTTCCATATGCATCAGACATTCAGCCAACGGTCCGTGGCTGAGACTATCAGAGTTTGGAACAATGAGAGAATGTTCATTTTTGGGTGAACTCTCCCTACAGTCTCTCATACTTTCTTTAATATTCACCTAATATTTAATACCGTTTAAAAGTTTCTCCCAGCCATAATAAGAACCATACATGCAACATAAGACATGTGAACAGGATTTCTTTAAATAACCAAAGACATATGGAGTTGGTTATACAAGTAACCTGGAGCCTTAAGTTTCTTTCCCACAGAAGTAAGAAAAGGTGTTGTGACAGAAGCAAATCCAGAAAGAGTATGTGAGAAAGTTTTGTGTTGGTCCACAGCTCCACATTGACTGAAATTATCAATCATTTGTATAATTTCTGCAGAATACTCTCTCACATTATGCTTTAGTGCTAAAGAGGGTCGAATCACAAGTACAAAGCAAAAATCTCTATCTGCAGAAGACGTGTACAAAAGTAAGATATTATCAATCTCATTCATTGAAATAATTAGATGGACGGGATGGTATGGATATTCTTTTTTTATGAGCAATAGGAGGGGGGCTCTCAACCTCCATTACTAAACACTTCCTTGGAGCACTTATGACCTGAGGCTTCAGTCACCCGGTAACATTATCCCTCATTAAAACAGAGTGTACATGAGAGCATGCTGTGTGATATCTGTAAAATTGGAGCATTATGTCAATACAGAAATCACCACAGGGCAGCTTTGGCTGTTCATTGAGCTACTACTGTAAAATATAGCCTAATCATAATGCAGTGTAGCTCATAATTATAATAAGTCACTGAGATGTGTAAAGTGATGGGCTACTGTGTTATTGCAATGCAGTGTAAATGAGATCAAATGCACTCGAGTTACTTAGTCCTTAGCCTTGTAGAAAGAAAATATGCTATAAAAACTGGCCTGGTCAAGGTCATTAAATACATCTAGAGTTAAGGTTGATTGGGACACTTTTTCCAAGTCATCTCAAAGTCAAAAAGTACCCTATTAGAAATTATAAAACTATACAAATCATTTTTACAACATGCCAAAAATTTAGTCCATAGATATTAATTTGTAAATAAAACAAAAAATCCCAGAATATCAATGTTTCCAACATATGAAAAGTCCACCAAGATTAAAAGAAAATGATCCACGCAACACTAAAAGATTCAAAGAGGCATAAAAGTGAAGAGAGAAAGAGAGAGAGAGAGAGAGAGAGAGAGAGAGAGAGAGAGAGAGAGAGAGAGAGAGAGAGAGAGAGAGATTTCTGTGTGAGAGTGTGAAAAAGTAGGGACAAAGGACAATGTGGAAGGAGAATAAAAAGCATAAAATTGCATCAAATGTGTTGAGAGCAAGAGAGAGACTTATATGGAGAGACAGAAGGATAGAGGAAGGGAGGGGAGGTTGAGTATGAGACACAGAGGTGAAAACCAGAGAGCCAAAAATCAGAAAATGAGATGGAAATTAAAAAAGAAAGAGGGTGAGGACCTCTCGAGAGGGAAGAAAG
Organism: Abramis brama; assembly: GCF_963993115.1. NCBI lineage: Eukaryota > Metazoa > Chordata > Actinopteri > Cypriniformes > Leuciscidae > Abramis > Abramis brama. Next base: position 28,725,018 of record NC_139983.1, read on the forward strand.
ACAGAACACATCCTGAAAGTGAGAGAGAGAGAGAGAGAGAGAGAGAGAGAGAGAGAGAGAGAGAGAGAGAGAGAGAGAATTTGAATTTGAATTTTAAATTACTCTTTATTACAAAAGACAAAAACAGATTAACAAACAACCAATGGATTCAATAAAACATGATTATAAGAAGTGTGCAAAAACCACTTCTCCTTCAACAACAGAGCACACTGCTCCTTTGTCACACCATTTCATCTCAAACCAAGCAAGATCATTTACTGACTTGTAGAAATTAAAATCAATTAAAATTCTGGCTTTTACAAGAGCAAAAAACAAAACAACAACATTCTGTCCAACTGTCCGTTCAATCATATTTTTTCTGCTCAAGTACATTGCTAATTTAGCTTGACCCACAATAAAATTCAGTAATTGACATCTATTACATTTCTTCCTTACATATTTAACACCTAAAATGAAACTTTCATTTGACAAGGTTTCATCCAAACAAACAAAAATACTCCTTAATACACTGAATAAAGGATTTAACCTGGAACACTCCAAAAAAGCATGAAAGACTGTTTCCCTCTTAAAACAAAAAGGACACTCAGAACTCACTTCAGGGTTTAACACAGAGATAAAGGCATTAACTGCAATTGCACCGTGGAGAATTCTCCACTGCATATCTCCAACTCTTTTTTCTAACGGTGGTTTATACAAGATTCTCCATTCGGGCTTAGCCTCCTCATCTAATTTTAAAAAAGAACGCCATGGCGTATCCACCTTGTTATTCAATAATTTTTTGTTAAAAAACAGAACACAAGCTTTGTACAAGTTTTTTCCATTAGTTGAAAGAAAATTTAAACACAATGATTCACCTGGTTTGAAAAAAATCCCCATACAATCATCTAATTTAGGTAATAAAATAGTATCTGGAAAGGAGTCCTCAGCATTAGGAAACCTTGCCCCTGTATGAAAGTCTGTAAGAGATTCCCTTTCCTCAGATGATAAAACAGACCTCAACTTTGTCAAAAATTCATCAACTTTACGAGTGGAAAAAAAACCAAGATGTAAAGCAGCTTTCTCGGTGTTCATGAAATTGGGACCAGCCACCTTTACCAAACCACCTAGTGTAGTGGTCTTAGATTTACATAGTAAATGACTTAGTCCAGGAAAATTTTGGTCTCTGAAAGAAATGTCCAATCGGCCTCCATGGATTATAGGCTCATTTAACAACCAAAAAAGAGAGTCCGAAGATGATGTCCTCTGATGATTAAAAAGACTCCAGACTCTAAAAAGGTTGCGATAGAACACTGGGACATTGGCAAGGTCCAGTTTAAGAGGGTCCATCAAAAAAAGAGCTCTGTCCAGCTGAAAACCACCCAAACTCTGTAGAATTGCACAGGCAGTAGCTCTCCAGCCGACACGAGTTGATCCAGACAGAAGTTTCTGTATGAATTGCAGACGAAAAGCTGCTGTCCTGCTCTGCAAATTCACTAACCCCTGACCACCTTCCTCTTTAGGCAAATATAAAACACTCTGAGAGACCCAGTGTAACTTATCCCAAAAAAAATCTACTAATAAGGCTTGAACATCTGATAAAAATTTTTGAGGTGGATCAATACAAGCTAACTTATGCCATAAGGATGAAGCAACCAAGTTATTAATAATTAAAATTCGCCCCTTGTAAGACATTTTTGGGGCTAACCACTTCCACTTTGCCAACCGACCTTTAAGTTTGTCAATAACACCATCCCAATTTTTCTGTATGATTGTCTCATTACCTAAAAAAATTCCTAAGTACTTTAAACCTTCTGTGTTCAAATGTAACCCTTCAGGGAATTTTAACCTTCCTCTTCTCCATTTTCCACAGACCACAGCTTCGCTTTTTTTCCAATTCACCTTAGCAGAAGATAAAACTTTGAAATCATCAAGTAATTTCATTAAAATATCTATATCTCTTTGGCATTTAACCATCACAATCAGATCATCGGCATACGCTGATAAATGAACAGTGCAATTAGACCCAACTATTTGAACCCCACTCAGATTACTCCTTATCTGTTGTAGTAGTGGCTCTATGGCTATTGAATAGAGCATTCCTGACAAGGAACATCCTTGTCTTACCCCTCTTTCAACCTTGAAAGGAGTGCATAAACCACCGTTAACCTTCAGCAAACTCTCAACATCAGTGTATAGTACTTTTATCATATTCACAAAATCTTGGCAAAAACCAAATGATTCTAATGTTTTCCACAGGTAAATATGCTCGACACGATCAAATGCCTTTTCTTGGTCTAGAGAAACTAGCGCACAATCTAAATCAAATATCTTGGAGACATCTAAAAAATCCCGCAATAAAGAAATGTTATCGAAAATAGACCTGCCAGATACACAATAGCTCTGGTCCGGATGAATGATCTGTTTCATCACCACTGACAATCTTTTCGCCAATAATTTAGAGAGTAGTTTGTAATCTGTACATAAAAGGGACACAGGCCGCCAATTTTTGATCTCTGTCAAGTCTCCTTTCTTTGGGAGAAGTGTAAGGACTGCTCTGCGGCAGCTCAAAGGTAGCCGCCCTTCGGTTAAACTTTCATTGAGCACTGCGAGCAAGTCCTCCCCCAACACCGTCCAGAATGACTTATAAAAGTCGACAGGGAGACCGTCAATGCCAGGAGCCTTTCCCGACTCCATACCCATCAGGGCTTCATACAATTCCTCTAGGCACAAAGCCTTGCTGAGTTTCTGGTTGTCTTCTTCGGACACCCCAGACAGGTTTTCCAGAAAACCACTACCAACAGCAGGCGCTGAGTCACATTCACCTTTGTACAGTTTTTCATAAAAACAAACAGCTCTCTTTCTAATATCAGTGGGATCAGTTAATAAAAAGCCAGCTTCAGAACGCAAAGCATGGATTAACCTTTTCTGACCATTCTTTTGCTCCAAATTAAAAAAGAATTTAGTTGGCGCATCCATCTGATCAATTTGCTGAAATCGGGACCGAACCAGAGCTCCTTGTGCTCTTGCACTTAAAAGATCACTAAGCAGAGTCTTTTTAATTGAAAGAGCTTCCAAGCATCTATTCTCCCCCGTTAATTCAACTGATTCTTGAAGCTTTATTATGGATGTCTCCAAGGTTTTCATATCTCTTAATGTCTGAACAGTGATGTTTCGAGTGTGCTGCTGACAGAATTGTTTAATCTGGGCTTTACCATAATCCCACCACTGTTTCAAGGATTGAAAATGACTTTTTGAGGCTCTAAAATTAACCCAAAAATATTTAAAAGAATCCACAAAATTCTTATCATACAACAGGGAAGAATTTAAATGCCAGTATGCACTCTTTGGTTTGATAGAATTCAAAAAAAAGTTACAACACACCATACTATGATCGGAGAAACTTACAGGTACAATAAAGCATTTACTAAAAATACCACATTGATGTTTAAAAGTGTAAAACCTGTCTAATCTTGCTAGAGATAACACATTATCCCGATTATGGGACCAAGTATAATGTCTCTGATTGCCATTGAGATGTCTCCAAATGTCACTCAACTCATGTGTTTTAATCACTTGAATAATTCTCTTACGTGAGGGTTCGTGGGGTTCGATATGATTCCTGTCAAGATCTCCCTCAGTGCAATTAAAATCTCCTCCTACAACTAACCACTCTTCACTATTACAATTTTGCAAGATTGTATTAAGCTTGTTTAAAAACAACATTCTTTCAACTCCTGACGTTGGAGCATAGACACAAATAAATATGAAGACGTGATTTTCAAATAAGGCTTTAACCTTCAAAAGCCTACCTTTTATAATTTCCTCAATATCATAAGTAACTGGTTTAAAATTTTTGGAAAATAATATAGCAACCCCTCCACTTACAGCAGTGTTATGACTTAAAATTGAGATTCCATCCCATTCTCTTGTCCACTCAGTCACATTATGTACATCACTATGAGTTTCTTGAAGAAAAACAATATCTAGTTTTTTTTCCTTCAAGACCTCATATATCACTGCTCTTTTCCTAATATGTCTTGCACCATTTACATTCACAGATGCAACACTGATTTCAGCCATAAAAGGTAAAAAGGAAAAGAAAAAGAAAAAAGCAGCTATCTTCACTAAATTCTCATTTTTCGGCACCATCACTCAATTCAGTGTTAATTTTTCTCACTAGTTTTTTCAATCTGTAAATTTCTTTATTAGTAAATGAACCTTCAGCCATCAAATACCGTGTCTTTTCAATGAACTGTTTTAAGTCAGGAAAATATTCATCCACTCTCACTCCTCTTCTATTTTTAGTTGCCTTAAGAAACAGTTTAATGTCATCTAGATCATAACAACGACTCACGTTTTCAATTTGCGATAGCGAAACACTACAGTCCGACTCACTGTCACTCCCTGACTCGCCCTGACTTTCACTTTCGATTTTGTCCATTTTCTTGCCAAATCCTAAATCCCCGGTAATTACACTGCTCTTTCTTTTACGCGGCATCTTAAATATCAAACTCTCATCACCACTGCCCGTAATCATGCTTGTTTCACCTACAGTCTGTTCCCTTCCAATACCGTCCAACGGAACATTTTTGTCTTTAACAGACTGTATAGTCTCCAACTCATTTGATTTCTCATTGACAGATTCTCTTTCTACGCTTACATCTGGCTGAATGTTTAGCGGTTCCTCCACAACTAAACTGTCCTCGGTTTGCTCCGTCACTAGCGCATCCGACTCAGCACGCCCCCCCGCAGCTCCCGCTGGCTCTGGAGGACCAGTCGTGACATCCGTAATAATTAGCGTTTCTTTTCTTTTCTTTTCGGGACAATCCCTGATTAAGTGACCAACTTTATTACAGCCAAAACACTTAGCTTGACCAGTTGTCGCAAATACAACATAATCAAAATCATCAATCCGATATTTAAAAGTAAGATCCAGCTCAACATCGTCTCTCACAATCATATAAACAAATCGTCTAAATGAAACAACATGCTTTAGTAATGGGGATCCGCTTCCAATTGGGATTTTTTTGATCGGGGATACTAATTTGCCGTGACGAGAAAGAGACTGAATTAACACTTCATCGCTAATAAATGGAGGCACATTTGACAGCGTAACTTTTTTAGACGGCATTGCAAGAGGAAGAACATGTATAAACAAACCATCGACAACAATTCCTCGCTCAACTAACTCATCTGCTTTTTCTACTGCATTTAAAAAAATGACAGTAGCACTATTCATTTTTGATGCCGACAGAATGCTCTCATGCCCAACAATTTCTCCTATGGCCAAACAACAGTCCTCAACACTCACAGCCGACGCCACCTTCACTGCATGACGCCGCGTGAGTGTATTCAACACCCGTACACCTGGGCCCGCCATGTTCCCTTACAGGTAGCACGCGGCCCAAACCTTACCCCCAGCACAGATTAGCAAACACTAAAAAAACCCCACAATGAAGAGAAAGGAGGAGAGAGAAGAAAAAAAGAAAAGGAAAAAGAAAAAAGACACCAAAAACCTATATAACTTCAAAACAACAAAAAGTACAGAGGGAAAACTCCACGCACTCACCGCACACTCCCGCACTCACTCCACAAACGCCCACGCATGCGCACGAGAGAGAGAGAGAGAGAGAGAGAGAGAGAGAGAGAGAGAGAGAGAGAGAGAGAGAGAGAGAGAGAGAGAGAGAGAGAGAGAGAGAGAGAGAGAGAGAGTCATATCAAAGGTAGATAGCTTGAGTGCTCGAGTGATCAGTCTGGTCTTTGTGTTTTGGCTGGGAGCCAGTCAGCGGCTGTCTGAACGGAGGTAAATCATTTTGAGCCCGAGAGTAGCACACTGAAAAATGATCGCTCAAGTCGGGCCGGGCTCAGCTAGGGATTGTCTCATTCCCTCAGCGGGCCAAGGGTGGAAATCCCCAGCCAGACCCAAATAAATGAAGCAGTCTGAAAACGTTCTAATTAAAAAGAAAAAGGACAAGAAAATCTCCAGGAATTACTGAATTGGGAAATGCGGTGTTTCTTTAGACTGTATGTTTATATTTGCATGTTAATCCCTTTATCTATTTTATGCAAAGTAATTGGAAGAACCATTGCATTGTGTGAATAGTAGCAAGTAGTTTGAAAGCTCTGACCACTCTGGGCTTTTCTCAAAATTGAAGGAGTTCTCATGCACACTGGTATTTGCAAACCTCTTTCCCTAAACCAACCTAAGCTGGTTTGCTCATCTACGTTGGTCTCCCAGCCTGGTCAGGCTACTCTGTTGGCTGGTTTCAGGGGGGTTTTGGGCACTTTTCAGATGGTCACGGACGGTTAAACATAAGCTTGGCCAATCTGGTAAGATTCAACTCGATTTAAAAGGCGGACCAAACTCTGGTCAAATAAAAAATTTGTTCATACATATGCAGACCTTAGTACCAATCCCAATTTATCCTATCTGTCTGTAGTTTTGTTAGCTTGTTTGTGTGTGTTTGGTTAGGGTTAAATCGAGAGTATACTTTCCTTGTCTGTCCAGATTACGGACAGTTCAAGTGACATCATTTTTGGCATTAGCACAGTTCACTAATGTCCACGCACAGCTCTATATTTGTGTCTGCGTGGACTTGTGTGCTCAACTGTGCACGAGTAGAAGCATTTCACATTAAATTAAGTAAAATTAAGCGTTAGCTTTTGGTAAAAAGTAATGTCCCAATGTTTAACTAGTAGTCTACTCTACAAGACTAGACTGTCATCCAATATGCTCTACTTAGCAAACATGTTATTTTTATTAAGTGTTTACTGTAGGTTTACGGGCTATTGTGCATTCACTAGCATGCTTGGCTAGCAGATAGGTGCTAACGCTACAGTTCCTGCTTCCTGTGCTAGTTTTGTGGCTCATAAAACAGTAAAATAAAAATCAAAGTACCACCAAACATGTCCACAAAGTCAAGCCTATCACCTCCATTAATACCAACAGCAAAGAAAAGAGAGCACAATTCTGTTTACAGTGCATGAAAAAAGGCCGCTAAAGCATTTTGAAGGGGGGCGAGCGAGCGAACGAGAGAAGCATTGTTGTCTTTTTGCTGTTCCTAAATTACCCCCTCAATAGCATCCCTGAACAGACAGGATGTGTAGCTAATCCAGGCTTGGCTTGTTGTGACTTAACCACGGTGGGGAGCAGAACAGAAGCCATAAACGTGGCCAAGATTTTTTTTTGTTATTTAATGAGTTGCAGCATTCAATCCCGAGCCCCTAGAGAAAAAGCTCTGGAAAGCCACAAATTGAAGTAATGGGGTTGTCATTTTTTGAAGATATTCTCTTTTTATTCATGCGAGGTGCAGCCTGGTTGCTCTTCCAGAGTTTGTTTAAAAGCACAGCAAGCTAACGTTTAAGGAAGATCAATTCCATTTTAGCAGAAAACTGACAGATAACCAAGAGTCTCTCACGTCTCTCTCGCGCACTCTCTCTCTCTCACCCTGTTTACAAAGATTACCATCTACTTTCATCTCATCCGTGATACATCTCTCTATCTCTTCCCTTTGCACCGCCGGGATTTGTTCTACAGGTAGACAACCCGCAGCATCAGGTTTCACTAAAAGGGTGTTGAGGAAAAGGAATTTAATTACAGGACAAGTGCGTGGAATGGGATAATCCTGCCTACACACGCTACAAAAAGCGCAACCCAAGTAAGGAAGGAGTCGGGGAAACTAGCTGACACCGCAAGGTCCGATCAGACACTTGACCAGACATGCTCTTGACCAGGACCTTGAACTATGCTTGCGTGATTAAGATGTTTCAGCCATTTCAGACCTAAAACTAATTGCTTGTAACTGACTTTTACAAATTACGGTCACTTTGCCCACTAGGTACAAACAGAAGCTTTGCAATGTCGGGTGGCCGAGTCAACAAGAGCATCCTACCGCTCCACCTTGCCTTAGCTCTCATTCATTAATCACTGTCTGGCAGGGAGGACACCTAACGCTTATTTATTTGCACTCTTTTACTCTGAGGCTATTACAACAAACAACCCCAGTGGCTGCTGGGAATATCTGTGCATGATTAATCAGAGAAAGCCCGGAACATCAGGGTTTAGAAATGAAGAGGGGAAAGAGAGAAAGAAAGAAGTGACCATGGAAGGTTAGAGGATAGGGGAAAAAACAGATGTTCAGGAAACAGGGGTGTGGAACGAAGGTTGTCTTTTGATTGTCGTGGGCTCAAGTTGACAATATGGAAGCAAAGGGAGTTGCGGCCATCTCCCAGTGTATTCAATTTATATGAATTATGGTGCAATGTGGGTATTTTTTTTATGATAATTAAATTTCACCATGCAAAGAATGCAAATTATTTTAAATGTCCCATCTGCATTTGATTTATAAATAATGAAACCATAAAGTGTGTCTATTATATGGGGACTTTTTGTGTGCACTGCAGCAACAATCAGGTTTTGATCAGTTTCTAGACCTCACACAGAAGAGAAAGAAACAGTTATGAATGTCAAACTGAAAAGATGCATTAACAATGTAAAAAATAAAAACAAAAAAATAATTGCATTTGCAAAGCATAACTTTGGCAACCCTAGTAAAAAAATTATTTGGGTAAAGACAGGAGGCAGTGTAATCACCAAGGGACGTGAACATCCATCTATGCCATTTACATAATACATCCCATTCAAAAATGCAATAAATATGTCAATAGTCAATAGTCTTTATTGACTAATGATCATGTTGTCATAGACAGAAAGACGGATGCTTCCCTAACCATACAGGATGAGAACCATACAGCTGCAGGGTTTATAAGACTAATAACATCATTCAATTGACTTCATATATCCACCAATGTATGAGAAGATTATTACATTCAATGGTGACCTTCACACTGCAATATAATCATTACCATTGCAATGTGCATAGATGCGCTCTTAAACGGCAGGAATGCTATCAATCCATACCATGTGATGCATTATCACAGCTTATAGCCTTGCAACAGACAAAATCCAAGAAACTTGCCATTAAGAAACCCATAGGTTATAGCAATAACCCAAAGTATGTTCATTAATAACAGGCCCTACACATAAGCTTTTATGAGCGCCCTCTGGTGCTAATGCAGGAATTCAGGTTGTTGGTTCTAGCAACTTACTACTGAAATAGAGAGAGAGATAGCGCTAATGGGATTCTCAGCTCTCTGCAAGAGGCTCTCACACATGCTGGGTCATGAACTGATTACAGGCTGTAATCCACTCCATTTCAGACAATCTGCATGCAGAGTAGCTTTCAACAAATAAAAACAGCAGATCAACTCCCTCTCTGTCTCTTATTTCCACTCCACCCCCCTCTTTACCACAAACCTTCACTGCCTTAATGTGTTGTGAAAACAATTTTACATCCTCACAAATAAACATTAATACTCAGTGAACTAAAATGGATAAACTTTAGCCTACTGAGATTACTTTTACAGACCACTTGCCTGAACATTTCCATGGGCTAGGAACAGCAAGTCAGTGTATGGCTAACATGTAATGACCAATTTTGTTACCTAGGATGCTATGAGCTAACACAAAAAAACTAAGATTCAACTCGATTCAACAGGCGGACAACATTTTTCCTGAAATGCTAGGGAAAATGCTAGGGGTGGTAAACAACTGCAATGAAAACAATGTTGCATTCTTTACTATTCAATTAACAAAAATGAAGGAAAAAATCAACCCACTGTCCCGTCCTATTAGTAGATGTATCATGAACAATTTGGTCCACCTGTTGAATCATGTGCAGGCTAAGCTAACATGCTGTGAGCTAACACGGTTAGCTTACAAGACACTAGCTAAGATTCAACTTTATTCAGCAGGTGAACCAAATTGTTCCTAGAATGCTAACTATCATGGGGCAGCAAAAAAGCATTAGCAAATATCCTGGTAGCAAAACCAAGCACCCACGAGTAAAGATGGCAAATTTCAATTTCCTGCCCCAGCTGGGCAACCGCTATAGAGATTCAAAGTAATGCTAACATATTCTGCAAGTATTATAGACATCCTTGAGGCGACATCTGTAGAGAGATTCAGGTTATAGCGTCTCCTCCTTTGACAATAAAACTTTTCTTTATGGAATCAGTAGAATGTGTATAATCAGTAGTGTGTGTTTGTAATGACAAGCAACAGGGATCTCATTAAGTAGTCTGGAATTTTTGCTTGAGTTGCGGTAAAACATGCTACATGAATAAGTATGAACTGTGCACTTGGGTGGTATTGGGCTGGGAAATCAGGGGAAGGTTGAACACTAATTAGACATAACGCTGTTTTCAATTTTTTTTTTTTTTTTTTCTGCTCAGGCTCAAAGCCTAACCGGGTGGATTGTGGTGGGATTGTGAGTTGCTGCTTTTGTTCTCTCCAGCCACAACAGAGGATATTCGGGCTGGATGACCTCATGGGAATTTTCTAATTCAACCACATATGCTGTCTGAAAAGACAATAGGTAATAAACCTTTAAATGTATATTCCACTCGGTCTGGTTACACAACTAATAACCTCAGTTGATCTGATCTGTATTCCACAAATCCGGGCAAACCGGAGACCTCTTTAGAAGAGCCGCCGCTTCCCTCTTCTTCCTTATTTACTGTTTTCCCTTGTGAAATGGCTTTCAATTGTTATTTAGGGTTTGTTTTAATCAGCATTCTCGAGAAGTGTAAGCTTTGAGATGACTAATAAGGTGGCGACAGTGACTTGTCTATCATGCTTACTGTGCGAAGTACAGTGCTAAAGCAATTAAGAATCAAACCCTTGTTACGCCGCCGCACCGTGGGAAGTCTGAAAGCAGCAACTATATACAGTATATATAGCTATTATATGCAGAGTGCTAGTGTGTAATTCCAGCCACCAAGTATGTATTTTCAAACAATATACAAGAGATTAACTACAATCCCAGTTCAAAAAATACTTTCGAAGAACCCGAAGGCCTACAAACAAGCTCACTTTGGCATATAAAGACCCCCAGGCCATAAGGCACTTGGAATTTGACTGATTCGACAGCATTTATTTCCATAGTGTTGCAGCAAACATCAGCTCTCCTACAGGCCCACGTCTATTGAGTCCATAGACATGGATCAGCAGATCCATGCTGTCTGGGGGACTCGCTGATGCCTGCTTCTCTTCCTGTGGTGACTGTATGCGAGTGGGATGGCTTGGCTTCCTGACACAGCAGTTTTCATGCTTTTCCCTGAGCTGTCACAGACCCCCACTGTATGCATGAAAAACACCAACTGTTTGCAGCTTATATCCTTGTTTATTCAGGAAAAAGGTTTAGGTGGGTGCTATACTACGAACCACTTTGCATAACTGTCCCCAAAACCGGTATTTGTTGCCATGTTCGGTTTCTTCTGTTCTGCCCTGTTCCATGCTTCAAAACTAATTTGAGCCCTTTTACTTGGTATTAATCTATCATATGTGATCCAATAAAAATACAGGATCTGTATGGGTTCCCTCAAACCACCTTTGGACCCATCCATGGATGTAAACCGCATAGCAAATGCAAATGCACTGTGTCACAATTATATTGTGCATTGTGTCCTACTTGCGTAAAACAACTATTGTGCCAAAACAAGGTGACATAAAGTGACGTACTACCATTAGGGGTCTGTAAGATTTCTTCATATTTGTACCATATGCTCACCAAGGCTGCATTTATTTGATTGAAAATTCAATAAAAACAGTAATATTGTGAAATATTATTACAATTTAAAATAACTGTTTTTTATTTTAAAATGTTATTTATTCCTGTGATAGCAAAGCTGATTTTTTTCAGCATCATTACTCCAGTCTTCGGTGTCAAATGATCCTTCAGAAATCATTCTAATATGCTGATTTGGTGCAAGAACAGCATTTAAAATAAAAATATTTTTAACTTAAATGTATTAAAATATAATGTTACTATAAATGTTTTTTCTGTAACTTTTGATCAATTTAATGCATTATTTATTTTATAAAAAAAAAAATTATGACCCCAACCTTTTGAACGGTAGGCTTTAGTGTTTCTCCGCTTGCAACAAAACGGCATATGAGAAACATGCTAATACCAGAAGTAAACAAATTTTTCTTGGCTGACCACTTGTGATCCGATCTTCCAAGACAGATGTCAATACCAGGTGTAAATGGGGTCCAGATGTCTTGCCACTGATCAGTAAACTGAGGTTTGAATGCTGTTGTATCATGTACTGTAAGAACATTTCATCCTGAGAAACAGATGTGTGAAAAAAATTTCACATAGCTGAATATTGGTTGTCTATATTGGTTGTCTAGATGATTTGGTTGTCTATATTGCATAAAAATTAATTGCTGTCACTACACTTCTAAACAGAGTGGGAACATACAGTTAACAGAAATGAATTTGTGTAGAGCACATGCAAAAAGCTTCAAGATTGTGACATATGAGAGAGAATCCATTGTGATGCTAAACCGCTGACAGTACATTTGTTTCACAAGTGCTTCAAAGGTGAGTCTGCCTCCTTTCAGACAAAACAAAGAAGCTTTAGTGTTCTTCATGTTTTCTTGAAGGTGATAATCACCCCAGTGAGAACTGTTTGGGCTGAGAGACTCACAAAATGGGGGTTATTCACACAACCTGGGGGTGTGTAAAAAGCAGGAAGATCTGGGGAATAATGGAGAGAGTGGGTGGGAGACATTCAGCAGAGGTGGTCGCAGGTTATGGGGAAGGATTTTAAGTGGTGACATCTTGTAAAGGTGTGGGGGGTGGAAACAGGACAGAAGACACAGGACCACCATCTTGACATCAACACTGTGTGCACTGTGCACAGTATAACAAACCATTACTTGTATCATATTTCAATGTTATTTTGTTCCAGTTACTTTTATATTCTGTATATCTATGTGTTTGTGCATGTATATATAATATGTTACTAATGCATTGGAAATGGAAAGCATCTCGTTTTTTACTATATACCAGTAAAGCTGAAGGGTTGTATCTATATTTCCTGTGTGTGAATCTCATGAAACTTGTCAAGAACATATTCAGGTCATTTTTCATCCCAAAATCGAAATAACCCCTAATATATATGAAGCCTTAATATAAAATTAACCATATTTTGGGACATAATTTTCATGACACATAAGCACATCTCATCCAATTCTCTTTACCACAATGCAAAAAAAAAATTTGATTAAAGGGAAAAAATAAAGAATTTTATTCTGAAAAAAACAACAACTATATTACATTAGAGTTCTTAAAAAAAAAAAATGATGACCAATAAAAATGAAAATCCACTTCATAATGCAAAACCCAGGCATAATTTTCTTGATGCCAAATGTAGCTACTTCTCCTTTGATTTTGAGATAAAATGTGACACAAGCATCTTCTGGTAAGATTCACTCATACCAGAACACTAAACGCAATAGATTAAGAAGGGAAAAGGTGAATTATACACTAAAAATGGGGGAAAAATACTGTTAAAGAGTGTGTTTGTGGATCAGTCCATTTGAGCACATCAATACTTCAGCCCAAAACCCTGAGGACAGGAAGTGGGCTTGGCTTGAGCAGATCCCTGGGGCTGCTGGCCTAGAGTGATAGATCCATCAACACCTCCATCATCCACCCTTACCACCCAAAACCACAAACCAGAACATCTCACGGCCCACCGCAGGCTCTTCACACCTGGACACTCTGCCCAGAGGGCCCCCCTCCTTCCCAGCCTCCACCTCTCGAGTACCAGCCTCAGCTGCTCAATGACCATTACACACACACACACACTTACAGACAAACTCAAGCTTGACCATGTGATTAGGAGTAGAGAACAGCAGCTGGAGGTTCAGCCAGAGTAAATACACGGTAAAACAACAAGGCACATCTCAACACAGCACTGTCAACAAAACTGATCCTATTACAGCTAAAGTCAACGATAAAGGAGAGTACACTGCTTCTTTAAAAAAATAAAAACTCATGGAGAAGCATTTGCTAAACCCGACTCATTTGAGGAATATTTCAGACTGAGCCAGTTTAAATACAATTATTTGATTCATTTAAGTCATCACTAAAAATAGTCATTTAGAAGTATTTGCACAGCCCAGTACGTTTGAGAAACAGTGAGTTCACTGAACCAGTTGAAAAACGATTCACTGATTCATTTGATTAATCACTCAAATGTTTTGACAAAAGTTTTCTAGTGAAATAGTTGTGCTTTGCAAACTGGTTCAACTGAATCATTGAAATATGTTCTGCAAGATCTTAAAAAAACATCATTACTCAACTTAAGCCAACAATTTTGACGGTAGTCAGAAAATAATGCGAAGTCAAAACTTTTTAATCTCAAAACACAAGTTTTTCTTATATGGTGCCTTACTTCAGTTTCATAGTGCCGCTCCGGTTACTTTCCTCCACAGTCCATGGTTTTCTCTCCCTCCAGCTGGGAGTGTTGGTATGGGGCATTAGTCCGAATCTGCCCACCATGAGTGGATATGTGTGTGGATTCACCTCACTGCCTACCAACTCACTGCAATGTTTTCAAAGTCCGCCACTATCAGCATTGACTGAAGTGCTCCTGTTTCCCGGCTCCCGTCACTCAGCGGCGCAGCAGGGCCCGGCTCCGCTCCAGGGCCCGACCACTCAGCATTAATCTTTTCCCAATTTGTCCCTGTCAGGGATTAGTGCTGTCACTCAAAAACAGCCATCCACATGGATCATTTGCCTGTTTCTTTCTCCTCTGCTGTTCTCCTCTGTGTACTTTATCTCTCCATCTCTCTGCCCCTCCTGGATCTCTTTCTCGCTGTAATCCTCCGCTGTGATGGGTGGCCTACGGAGCCGACGTTATCAGCTTTAGCCGAGAGCTGTTGTGACTGTGTGTAAGAACTCTCAACAACCCCTCTCTTCTCTTTCACTCACCTCTCTACTCTACAGTCAACCATCCCCCATGTCACCATCCCATCGGCTCCATTAGAGCCCCGCCCCCTTGTCCCACCCATCAGAAGACCACTGTCCACATTAGCATTGACACAGCATGTGGGTGGAAAGGTGAATGGCATCCCCCTGTTTACAACTCTTGGGATGCTTTATCATTATTGCCCCACTACAGCAGGAGAAGGAAGCAAATCGTCTGAACAATGAGATTAAACTGATGCATTTATGTACCTAATTGACTTTAAATTGGAATGCACAGTGAGAACTCAAGAATTAGGGGCAATGCTAGTCATAAAGGGTTACCCAAAGGGGTACCAAAATGCATCAACTGACCTTTCATTACAAGAGGAATAATTGTTAAATATCTACTAACTTATGCGCAGTTAGCCGCTCATGAAAGGTTACTTTAAAGCTTTGTAGTCTATACACATGCAAAACAAATCAAAATACAGGCCAAATGGAAGATATTTAAAGGTGTGTTCAGTAGTTTGGTGCTAATTGAAAATGTTTTACAAGAAGATTCATCTGAATGTGTACGCTCACATGAGATGAAGACTGGACTCATAATAGTTTTCTACAAAAAGTGTTTAAAGTGTGTTTGGTGTGGGAACACCCTCAATGTATTTTGCCATGTTGAAATCACATGACCTGCTTGTAGAGAATCCTCTTGCTCATTGGCTTTGTAGATTCTCTTTTAGCATAGTGTTGGTGATGAAAAGAGCGAAAATTAGACAATGGAACACACTTACTATTGCGCTTTACCAGCAGAGACAATGGGAGAATCAGTCTCCATCATCAAATATCGGCGTAGTTAACATAAAACTCAGAGACTTAATCATGTAGATAGATAGATATTTTCATTTATTAATTTATCACATGCTTTTATTCAAATGGATACATGGCAGCGTGTGTGTGTGTGTGGGGGGGGGGTGTTATTTTATTTAAAGAAATTAAAATAATTAAAGGATTAAAAGGGATTTAATGGCATAAAGAAGAAATAAGAACTGTAAAAGAAGTGCTAGGTCAAATTATACCCTATATAGTTGTGAAGTAGTCCATCTAAACTCTTTGCAAATAATATCTTGTTTGTGTCTAATGTAAAAAATGGAGAGAAAAAAATCGTATCTCGTCACATTCAGTTATGAATTACATCATTTAAATGACTGCATTTTCTATTCAAAATGGCAAAATTACATTGAAAGAGTTGAGTGGTTTGCATCACTGTATGTTACTGTTGATCGTTAAACATATCCATTGTAAAGCAGTTGTCAAATATGAAATGCTTAGCTAATTATATCATACCACGCACTCATTCTTTCACTGTAAAAACTAAAAGTGGAGATTTGGAATTCACACTCATCTTCAGTGAACATTAAGTCCCGCCTTCTTTGATCTGATTGGCCATCATTTTGACACTGACGAGAGCTATAAGACCACTGAGGCAGATCAGCCTAAAAATGCACATTTTTAAACTGTCTGCCATCCTAACAACAAAAGAGTGATGCGTAATGGAGCATTAAGAAATATAAAATATTGAGGGAGACAATATGACCATTTCCAGTTTTTGAGGGGGAGACTTGTCTCCCTCAATGCCTATGGTCGTTACAGCCCTGGTAGATTATAAGAATGTAAATCTATTTTGGACTAGTGTATTTGGTAACAAATACATAAAGGATATGATGTTATGTCAGTGATTAAATAATAATAATTTAAAATGTTAAAATGTACTATTCTAGTTGGAACAACTGTGAACTAGTGTATAGGAAAGCAATTCAGATGTGTCACAAGAAAGAATGTCATTTCGTAGTTCATGTGGGCTAATGTCTCCCTTCCTTTTATCTTCAACTGGCAATGATGTTTATTGAAGCCACAACATAAACATCCCATGAATTAACTTCCCTTTGTTTCTATGGTTACTCCCTAAGACCAGCGCAACAAAGCACTTTGTCTGGTGAAAGTCCGGATTGTTGTTTAAGTAATTACAGTGGAATGTTTACTTCAATCATAGTCATTACTGTTTAAGCTCACCTGGACAGGCAACTAAAAAAGTGCTAGGCCATAAAAAATGTTTAACTGTGTGTGCTCAATGCCACTGCAAGTCCACATACCACCAAACAGCTGTGCCTCTTACATGCTGACCAGCATACATGCATGTACAAACATATACCCTCCGTTTACACACCTTGAAATTGCAACCCTAAACTTGGACTGGGTGGTCAACTAATAAGTTGTGTCAACACTTTAAAAGGAATGAATTTTAGCACTACTTCAGCGTCACACAATGTCTATATTGCATGTGAATAAGCATAATATGTAGACAGTAAAATCACAGTGCTTATAAGACAGGAACAGGAACAGTCTTGTCACATCCCAATGCACCACTCACTTCCAGTGTAGACACATTGTAACAGGTACTGTTAGACTATTATCATGCTAAAGCACAGCATGCTATCAGCATGATACAACCCTCTCCAAGGAGGGCTTTTGTCACAAATTCGCAACCTTCAACAATACATTTGTTACAGTTAAAGGCATAATACTCTGTATGCAATCTTGTCATCCATACACATCAGTGTTCAAAGAAACTTTCAGTTAGACCACTAACCTAAACCTTCAGTGAAAGATTTGTATTTGGCACTTTCCCGTTTAAAATCCATGACGCACATGCATACACACACACACACAAACACCAAGGGCCAGATTTACAGCTTGCGCCAACGCAAACCCTCTTTTGGCGTTAAAAAACTATTGTCAGGGTTTACTAAAGACACGCAGTGAAAAATTTGAGCTAAAAAGGCGTGGACAGGGTTATTTTTGTGGCTGATCTATTTGCATTTGTAGGAGTTTCCCTCTCAGATGCAAAATTTATGGTAGGATAATATTTATATAAATCAAGCAAGGTGATTTACTAAGGTTTGCGCTCGTCAATTTACTGGTATTTGCGCCATTATTTACCGCCCAAAAAAAGCATATCTTAAACCAGACGCTAATTCGCGCTGCTCTTGGTAGATTGCATTGGTCATTATGGAAATTATCTGGCTGCTTCTGTGTTCTTTAATTTGCGCATTGTCAGTAGATCACACACAGAACTTTCCACACCCATAGGCACTTTTATGGGATTGTGCTCTCACGCTAATTTGCCATGTTTAGTAAATCTGGCCCCAAATCTTTTAGCATTCATTGCACATTTTATATCCACGTGGACAGTCGCTCTGATCTATAGACAGACAAATCTCTCATCCTCATTTTCTTTCTCTTTGTCTCATCCCCTTTGGAGTCAATGGAGCATGTGGCCGTCTAAAACAGTCATATCCTTTTAATCAGTTCTACCCCAATTCCCACCTAGCAAAAGCTCAGATGATTCATTCACATGACCCTGCACACGATGCTCAGTGCCATTTCATCTCGCGGAGCACTGAGTTGGAATAGCCAAGGCATCCTAAAGCTCTGGGAATCTCTTTGGGTCTTGTGTCTGTATTCATTACAGGAGCCAGCTAGTATGTCAATACACTAATCATATGCTCCGCCACTCTGGAGCATGTGCCAAGAATGGGGGTTAGGGAAAAGTCAACTTCTAAGCCATGCATCTACTCATCGTCCGCTTCTATTTTCTCAATAGATACTCACTAATAAATACAGTACTGTCTGAATAAAAGAAAGTTAAATCGCCATAATATAGCCAAAGATGCCTTACAAAAGGACTGTGGCTTAGATTCAGTGGCTTGGTTCAGCAATAGTACCAGATCTAATATCATTGAACTTACTGATTGCCTTTTTCATAGATCAATGTATTTAAAAGGTACTTCAATACCATTATAGAAGTGTCCGTTTATAATGTAAAACCATAATATATATTTTTTGGGGGATGAAAGTTGAGAGACTGATATTGTAAGGCAATTATAAGGCAACATTTTGGCCTCAAGAAGAACTAAGATAACACATAGATAAGCAGTAAAAGCCATGTGTACATTAACTACACCAAATAAACATTGTGATTAGATCACTAAAACCATATTCAGAGGTGGTCAAAGATGGATTCTGATCACTGCTGTTCTGAAATTTTATTTAAAATGTTTTGGAATTAAATGGATAAGATCATAACACTGAATGGATGACTGGGAACAGATTTACTTTGTCCCCCGTTACTCTCCTCTCCACTGTGCAACTCTAATTGCACTCTAATTAACATTTGACTTACAAGAGGATCCAGCCTCCTGCTTGTTGTACAAGCAGTTTAAAGGCCCAGTGCACATAGAGGAATAACTGCAGCTCTGGATATTCACTACCAGCTCTTAATTTAAATGTAGAAGTTTGATAATGACTAATTTAGAGGATGCCCCTCATACATTTTTTGGCATGCCTAAAAGCAAGATATTGCACCGGCATTTCTTAATCTGCACACTCTGATCAGGTCAAACATCTTTGAGGTGAAAGGTGTCTGAAAGTCTTAGTAAATTTCTAGGTGGAGCAAGACATGTTATTAAAATAGTAATGGTCTTGTTTTAAAATAAATAGCAATGAATCATTTGCACTTGTTTTACTGCTTAAAACATTCAGTTAAAGGAGCTGTATGTAAGAAATGTATTTCAATTAATCATAAAATGGCCCTGATATGTCACTAGACATTAAGAAATCATGTTCATTTCAAATACTTATATCACTGACAATAGTAGTACGGCCAGGATATTGTCATTTAAAAAGTGAAGTTGCAGCCCTCAACTGATGTTGTTGTTGTCATCTTGTGTTTTGGCCTGAAGCGCCACCCTCCACCTATCTACCAATCACGAAGTCAGTAGGGTTCGGCAT
Organism: Abramis brama; assembly: GCF_963993115.1. Classification (NCBI taxonomy): domain Eukaryota; kingdom Metazoa; phylum Chordata; class Actinopteri; order Cypriniformes; family Leuciscidae; genus Abramis; species Abramis brama. The sequence goes on from NC_139983.1 coordinate 28,744,667, forward strand.
CCGGGTTGCCAGCTCTGCTCTAGTTAGCACAGCTGCAGCTCCTTGTAGCAGCCTACATTCCTGCTGGATCCTGCAGCATATCTGGCAACCTGGAGTCAGGGGGTAGGGGGAGGGGATACACCGCTCTACAAGTAATTTGAAAGTAATTGCAGTACCAGTTTTGGCCACAATCTTACATACAGCTCCTTTAAATCAACTAGCCTGACTTCTTATAGAAAACTAACATTGATGCAAACTTATGTCAGACCGCATCTAGTCAAAGTATCTCAAAACACGCAACAGATTGAGAATATTGAAAATATTAGGATTTTTACCACTCATGCATGTACTGTATGAGTGAACTGTCTATGCCATAGTCCCTGATCTAGTGCAGTTATTACATTTCTCTGTCTTTGGTTACTAATTTAATGACAGTTAGCCACATAAAATTAGTGGCTGTTATTAACAAAGTTATGTACAGTTTGTCCTAGTCTTGGAACCAGTATTCCAAGAATAATAGGGTGTCCAAAATGATAACTGACCTCATTCCTAACCATAACAATAAAATTCTTGGCAGGCAATAATATTTGCGATGAAACAAGAGGTGGTACCTAACATGATTTCCTACTTCTTCTGTTCATCCACCCAGGAGTTTAAATTAAGAGACCAAAACAAATCTATTTTCTCTCTCTCTTCCTCATCTTTCTCTTTCTGTGACGCAACAGCCTCCCTGCTATCCGCTTCTTTTGAAATCAACTCCAAAGAAAACAGACAAGCAATTATTAATCAGACTGCAAAAATTAACCTTGTCCTACATGGGGTCACATCTGTCTGTTGTCTCAGAATGACCTGGAAGTGATCGGGCAGGTGGCAGCATCCAAAGCGGATCTAAAACCTCGGCCGCCCTCATTCTCCACAAAGGGAGAGGCCCCTGAACACTCTTTAATGTCCCATGCTGTCACTTGCCTTGAGAAATATGTCAAATGTGTTTTCCAGGAGCATTCCAGAAGCATTCCTGTCACCACCCCTTTCCACATACCAGTGGAATTGAGAATACACTGACTTATCCCCTTGAAGCAACCTAGGGTTAGGTGCCTTTCTCAAGGAAGCTGGTTGCCAGTCTATAGCTACTATGCCAAAGCATAATACACCACATTATACCAAGTCCAAAACCTATAACCTTGACATTATATTCTGAAGGTAAAAATTCTGAAGTATTTAGTTCAAGGTACACTATGTACAGTAACTTTTAACAGTAACGTACGTACGCAATGTCCCGCGAAACCCATCCTTCTAGGTCTAAAATATAAACACTTATAATAGGCTTACCATAGTGAACCAGGGTAAGTCAAAACGTCATCGTAAGTCAAAAACGTTTTGGAAGAAGAATTGATGTATTGACTCATTATTTAATTTGGTTAATTTTGAACAAAAAAAGTTACATAGTGTACCTTTATTTACAATGCATTGCTATATATAGATGTTTGAGGATCCATTAAGTGATTTATGGTAAATGTGTTTTCTTACCTGATGAAGAAGGATGCCGCAGCTGAACTGGGATGGTCGGAGGAAGAGGGCACAGCCTGGCCAACCTGAACCTGACTTCTCTGTCTGGAGGGAGTTATGGACACTCTGGAGATGGTGGTGTCTGAAGACCATTCGCTCTGCTCTGCTTGACCCACGAGGCCTTGTGACTGGGGTGGGAAGAAGCAGGATTTATGACGCTTAAAACATTGGAATTCAATAATGAGATACTAAATTATCTTACGCTAATTTACAGTGTTCCAAGAATCCTATGCCTAGGCTACACCTTCTAGAAGAAACAGGCAGCAAGTCTTTACAAGGAGAAAGAGGCAGTTCCCTTACAAATTATGTTTCAAAGGTCACATATAAAAATGAAGTGGGTAACAATTACTCGCATGCATTTATGATAAAGTACATAATTAGCCACCAGGGAGGAACATTCATCCCTGTACTAAAGGTATGAATAGGGTTTCAATGGGTAGAGATTAGACAGGCGCACAAGAAATGTGAAATCCTTAGCAAGATGCAGGGGTTGTCAATCCAGAAATGGGTCCACCAGTCTCTCATGACCCGAGGCAATATAGGCACCTCTTCCTCTGCACTCGAGAAAGAGGCCAGTTCAAGAAACTAGTCTTCTGTCAGTGTCTCCAATGGTGTCCACACAAAAGCTCAGTGAAGGGATAGCAAGTGGGCGAGTTGAAGTGAACAGAGCATGATTCTAGGAATCAACTATACATTCTGACATTTGAAATGTTGTTACTTAATTCTTGCATGGAGTCTGTGAGGAATTGCTTTTTCGCATATATGGAATAGGAATAGAGTTTTTAGAGTTCTTTTGCAGCTTGTTAAATATCCCTGCACTGGAAACCATTCATTCAGGTATGTTTTCATTATTGTACCAAAGTCACTCTTTGTCTCAGAGGTCTGTGAGTAACTAAGTAGTTAAACCCACAATCAATATGATCTGTCAAGTGCTTGTTTTGAAAGTAGGCAGAGTGCTGAAAGGCTTCAGGTAAGGTTGGGCCATTTCCCAGAGACTACCATGAGTTAAACACATTGAGCAATAGACAACCATGGCTTTAGCGTGGCATGTCAGCTACGTTGTGGTGCATAATGGCTGGATTTGTGTTTGCTCTGGATTCATGTCTGGCAACTAAAATAACATCATTAACAATCTTTTCATGAAGCATATCCCATCCAGTGCGTGATGTGTCGATGCAACTCTGACAGGAGAAATATTTATATAGGATGACATATGAGCTTCATACATCACAAACCTTCAGACACATGGAAGCATTACTCACATGAGGCGGAATACGACAAGTAGCATGCATTTTGAGATGTTTCTAGTCTGCACTTTGTTGAACTGTGACATTTGGTTGAATAATTACTAAAACATAAGCTTCAACTTGAGGGATGGGGGATTCTAAACAAAGCAGAGACAAAATGGATTTGTTTTGTTTGAGTTGTTTATGTCTGTTTATTCATATGCCTCAGTATAGTGTTTATGTCTATAATTGCTTTCTGTTTAGGGTTGAAATCAATAATTGTTATGTCTGTCAGTTCTGTCGTAGAACTAAATTTGTTTCTGTGAATGTCTACACATACACAATAGCTGTTCCTGACACTTTTTATCTGAGCTGCTTTACAGTGTCCAGGTTTTTATGTCTGTGAGAAGTCAGAAAGGGCTCATTTGAACTTAGCACTCATGCATTCATCAACACAAAAAACATGACAATGTCGAAGTCATTTCACAATGCATGGCATTCCGATTTCAGATGAGCCGTGATAAATCAAAACAGTGTCACACTGACAGCGAATGGTGTCTATCTGGACAGGATGGTAATCCCCCCACGTACAGATAAAGAAGAAGCAAGTGTCAGGTTTCACATCAACAGGATGTTTAAGGGGCTACGCACTCGGAGCGATACCGAATTTGGGACACACAAACACAAACATTAGACACACAATAACACACACACACACTGAAGCAGCTGTCAAAAAACCCACTATGGGTTTTTGAGGACTTAAGCCCTCCAGTCAAGCTGTTTTCATGAGTGTCAGACACAGAGCACGAGGTGCGCATGCTGTATCCCCAGGTCGGGTCATTAAAGTACAGCTGCAAGAGCTCCTAGCATTCAATAAAATCAGGTATTCTCTTTATGCTACACCCTACACCCAGTAAACACCCCACCAAAATCCTACTACTCGCATCTCCTTTCGAAGGTCTGTGTCTTTCCCTTTCCTTTATAGAAAGAAGCAGCATAATTTCTCTCTCTCTCTCTCTCTCTCTCTCTCTCTCTCTCTCTCTCTCTCTCTCTCTCTCTCTCTCTCTCCCTTTCTCTCTCTCTCCCTTTCTCTCTCTCTCTCTCTCTCTCTTTCTCTGGCTCAGAGGGCGGTAGATCACAGTCTGTTCACGCTGCTTAAGGATTCCTGGTTTTGGGCTCCCAGTAGGCCACTAGGTCATTCCAGCCCATATGAAGCCCACGTGGAAAATCCCACCTAGATATGCTCTAATAATTTTATCTGCCAGCTCAAGCAAAGAGCAATAAAGCTGACAGTAACATGCTCTCAATACAGGTTTTCTTTCTCTTTTTAAAGGTGCTTCTAATCAGATTATATTTTTTCTTTTTCAAATTTAACTGTGCTCATTGCAATGCATTCTGGAAATGTCTTCATTGAAAATGATGAATGTGATACTGTCTTAGATTTTGGCCAAAACAAGCATAAGAGGAATCAAGATTAAGCTGACGATTTGGTGCAGCCTACATGTCGGAAGTGTGGCTATGTGTAAAAACATGAAAATTATATACACTTTCTTAAGTGTGGGTCTGAATGTGTTTTTATACCCCTATATAAACAGCTATTATGATGGTATCACATTGAAATTATCAGATGGTAATACCATGGTACTTGAATATTGTAACCACTTGTTACCATGGAACATTTGTAACCAGTCCTACTCGACCCGCTGCGGAGAGGGAGGTGGGCGCATGAACAAGGACGCTAAAGACCGCAGCCTCTTGAGGCCAGGGGAGTGAGGTTTACAGCTCTTACTGGCCTACGTCCGTTACACTCACCCCCTCAACCTGACTCCCATCCGGCTTCTGCCACCAAATGTAACCAGTCCAGCTCGACCTGCTCCGAGTGGGATTCGAACCCGGGTCTCCGGCGTGGAAGGCGGATGGGCTGACAAGGGCGCAGGACGGGGGAGTGGGGTTTACACACACTGGTCTATATTCGTTACACATATCCATGCACCATGGTATTTATCTAAGTAATCCAAAGGACTTAAAAGGAATGCAATGGTATTAACAGAGTAAGTGCTCAAAACACACACACACTCACACGTGGTCTTTCTAAGCATTTCAGGCGTATGTTTGAATCTAAACTTGACAGCTGTCAACTTCTTCATCATGTGTTGATGATGAATGCCCTGATTCTGCATCAAAGTGCTCCTTGCCATTTGATGTTTCACTTCTTGCTTTTGAGGGAACTCTCACCTGCTTCAAAAGTGGTGATGTATCTTTACCCACTAGAAGAGACATAAAAATCTACTTCACAGAACACAAGGCCCCTCCAAAGACTTCCTGTCAGACTCAGTCCATCTCAAAGGCTTTATCTCCTCCTCTTTCCTCCTGCCGATTGTCATTTCTCCCCACAGAAATCAGATGAATTAAAGCTCTTTGCTCAAGGCTCTGCTGAAGTCCCAGCGCACTGCATGCAATATTGTCATCCCTCCAATCTAATGAAATGAAGGAGCCGTTCCAAATTATACAAGGCACATCTTTGAACTGGGGGAAACATAGAGCTCAGAGCAATTCCCGTTCATGCACAAACTACATGTGCGAGTGGTGTGTTTGGGTAAGTACCACAAGGCAGACAGCTTCTGTTAGTTTTTCAAGACGTACTGGGCCAGCATTGGGCCAGTTTCTTTTCCAAGGCTTTTTGCTTTATCTGTGCAAAAGCACATGCTGGTTGCTAAAAGCTTCTGTGTCGGCTCACTCGCTGGAATAAAAGCACTTGTTGACATTAGTGCAAAAATAAAATGCACTGGCGTATTGTTAATCCCCTTTCGTCAATAGTGGTAACTGTTGGCAGGAACAAAAAGGCTCTATCAAAGGCAACTGCAAAAGATTGTCAACACCACAAAAAGATGTGATATGTATTATAATTAGATACCACTCTGATGGAGCAGAGACTTGACATTGGAAGACAGACAGGAATAGTTGAGCTGTCCACCCGTGGTGGTGAGTTTTGTTTAGTTTAACACGCTGAAGCTGTACACTTATACAGCTTCAGCAGTCCACTGTGGAATGTAACAGTGCAAGGCAGGCAGTCAATAAAACACAGGAGTAATAAAATGAACTCCCCAAGCTGTCAATCTGCCAAACCTGCATTCTGGTGATCGATCGATATATGACTGAGACCAATATATCAGACAGATGATGATCACATGACATTCAGCCATTATGAGAATATTGTCACCAGTCAATAACAATAAATATTTGCATTTATTTAAATTGCTGTATATATATACTACTGTTCAAATCTTAGTTAAGTTGAAAGAAGTCTATGCTCAAAAATACAGTAAAGACAGTAATGTTGTGAACAATTATTACAAAATAAAAATGTAATATACTTTAAAATGTAACTTATTCCTTTGTTGGCAAAGCTAAATTTTCAGGATCTTTATTACTCCAGTCTTCAGTGTCACATGATCCTTCAGAGATCATTTTAATATGTTGATTTGGTGCTCAAGTAACATTTCTTATTCTTATCAGAGTTGAAAACGGTTGGTGTCTTAAAGGTCCCATGACATGAAAATTTCACTTTATCATGGCTTGCAAACAAGCGAAGCATGGCAGTTGCTCAGTGTTTGGGTGTACAAATGAACACAAAAGTATTTTTTTAGTTCCTTCATCCGAGCTTCTGAAGAACCAGTGGGTTATGTGAATTTCTGATGTGTAATTGTTCAAGTTCAGACAGATAATCTTTCTCTCAAAATCGTTCAATACTGTTTATGCATCAGTAAATCAAGCCAGTGACTAAAATATCAACTTCACATCGTTTCTCTTGGTAGGATGAAAATAATCTTATTTAAACTGTGATTAAAATATATACAGAAAGCGATCAAAGAACACTCCCTTTCCAATTGCCCAAGCTGTCAATCACACAGCGCGAGTTAATCTGGACACTTGCCAAAACTCGTTATGAAATCAATTACGCTGCACAACGAAGCTCTTACTGTACTTACCTCATGTTTGCATTGGTGAAATTATTAGTGAGAATGCAGAAACTGCGTTGCAATGATAAGATCTTCATTCACGCGATCAACAGGCTGTCATCTGCTCAATGCTCATCACTGCAACCTTTTATGTGATGGGAATAGATCTAAATACTTAAAAAACTTCTCACGATTCGTTAATCTCGATAGCTGTAATAGTAAAAACGTATAATAGCTGTAATAGTAAAAGTATTGGAGAGAGTTCCACATGTAATGCTAGCTATTTCATATGCAAGCATGTCAGCCAATCAAAGCAGTGGGCGTTTACACTGAAGTCTCACAGCAGACACGCCCCTTCAAACAGAGTGTTCAAATCAGAGGCTAAAATCAGGCTAGGAAAAATGCCTTTTATTTCTAAATTATTACAATTTTTGATCTTAAAAACATACCAACATTATAAAGGCAGCCCAGGAAACATTATAAAATAATAAAATAATCCATGTCATGGGACCTTTAATATTTTTATAGAAACCGTGATACTGTGATCTCTAGATTATATATTTTATATATTACTGATCCCTAACTTTTGAATGGTAGTGCATAAACCTCATCATAAAGTGATACTGAAACAGCAATACCGAACCCTGCAACATTCATTGACAACATGATACTAATTTCCAAAACACTCACTCATAAAGCAACAGGTGCACTGACAATGTGAAACTGCACTAGAGATTTAAAAATCTGTCAACGAAGCTGCATAAAATGTTAACACACAGTCTTAGTGCATTATGTTTCAAGCATGCTCTCCATGTCTAACTGAGTGCATGTGATTCAGTTATGCAGGTGTTTTCAACTGCGACTCATTCAGACAGCTGTAGCTCACATAACCGGACCGAATGTTATAACTGATGCTTATGCTAAGCACTTCGAAACAATAATGCTTCAAAAAGCCCTTCAAAGTGAACTTTTCCATTCCTCTCAACCATTATATGACAATTATATGACTTGAAAAGATGCAAAAGTGCATCAAATGACTGTTATTTTCAACCCCTACACCCTACTCCTACTGTGAACGATAAAACCTTTGCAGGGAATAAACGTGGTCACTTGAACACATTAGGAGTTTGTTTTACAGTACAGTAGTAAATGTGATCGAATAAATGTATTTAATGCATTAACAAAAGATCTTGTGAGAGAAATGGAAGGTTGCATACCGGGTTTGGCTGAGGCAGGAAGTTATTGACGCGTGAGATGCTCCACATGCCCTCTAAATACTGCTGGGCTTGAATGGTGACTGAGCCGATGGTCCCCGTCAGAGGTCTTCCTCCCATGGTCACCTGCATGCTGGGTTTCAGAGGACCAGCGCTGGGAGACGGGCTCTGAGACCAGCCCAGCTCACGTTGCCGCTCCCCCACAGGCAGGACGCTGTGCGCTGGGTGAGGTATCCTCGATTTGGTAGGTCTGGAGGAAAGAGTGACCACGTTGTGAGTTGTCAGCCTGGTGGGATGCCCAGGGAAGGTGTTGGGAGGCAGGGATGGCATGTGGGAACCAGGGTACAGTTCTTGGAGAGTCTGAAGCGCCTGCTGTTTTAGCTGCTGTGCAGGTGTTCCACACACCTGACACCTCCTTCCTTCATGTCCTCCTTTCAGCGACCAATCAGGCACTTGCAACTGGTCAATGATAAAGGAAGCAAATCCAGGGTCCTACAGAGAGCAAAAGAGGTGAAAAGAGCTGTTATAGATAGAAATTATGCTTGTTTTTATTGTTTTCCAGATAAATTCTGGCTTGGTGTAAAAATAAGTATAAAATAACAGTACAAAGCGATACATCTCTGAAATGTGAAAATTATAATAAAAAAATCTCAGATTTTTTTTAAATAAGGTTTAAAAAAATATAGAATAATAATATTATTATTATTATTATCATCATTATCCTCCTCATCAACAACAACACTATTTTATTACTGTATATTAGCTAAATTATATAATTATAATTATAGTGACAATTATATATTCTATATATTAGCTATACATCATATAAAATATGATCATATAAATCTCTAATTTTTAAATAAGTTTTAAAAAACACAATAATAATAATAAATAAATTATTTTTATATTATTATTATTATTATTACTAGTACCACTACTACTACTAATAATAATCATTTTAAAATGTGTGTGTATATATATATATATATATATATATATATATATATATATATATATATATATATATATATATATATATAATGCTGTAAATCTTTGAAATGTAAAGAAAAATCTGATTTATTTATAATCATAATAATAAATGAATTATAATTAGTCATTAACAACATCAACAAATATGTTTATAATGTTTCCGTTTTATAATGTAACATATAAATGTTATATTTTATGTTGTAAAGATTATAGAATAAAATAGATACATTTTCTTATTTCCAGATTTATCTGAGCTCACGGTCTAAAATAATGAATCATTTGTGATATTAATACTAAAAATGCTAAATGCTATAACAATAAACAACATTTTATTAGCAGGCCATTTAAAAATATGCAGAAAAATGTATATTTGGATGAGTTTTGCTGACAAAAACCAGCACAGCCACATAGCATGCAGACATTTAGACAAGATCTTCCTAGTTGTCCCAGAAGCCTCATCTTAATTATAATATTTCAAACTAAGCAGAGCTGAAAAGTGAGAGTTTTGTGGGTGGAGGGATTGAGCAGTGGGGTGGGGTGGCGGGCGGTAGGGTGTAAAGAAAACAACAGCTGAGCCCGGGCATGAAGCACATTGCAGCGTGTATTTACATTTGATAAGACTCCCAGCAGGGAGAGATATGACAAGAGACCCAGCATGAAAATAATCATCTCCCATTCAATGCCAGGGGCATGCCGCCAGTCTACCTGATGGACAGGGGCTTATGTCTGTGTATTCGCACTCAAACACAATCAAGTGCTTGGAGCAGTAACTATTGCTACAATACAAGATCACTTTTCATGATACTACAACTGAACATAAAGGATTAACCAGCCGCCGATATAAAAACACTTATATAAAAGGTGAACATGTAGAATTAAAAGGAAATTAATGACATGCTTGTATGGAATTCTTCACTTAGAAATTAAAATTCTGTCATTATTTAGTCACCCTCTTTCTCTATAATGGAAAAAAGCTACCTGGACGGTTTACGTTCAACATAAGAAAGAAACCATACAGGTTTGGAATGACATGAGCTTGAGTAAATGATGACAGAATACTAATTTTAGAGCAAACTATTCCTTCACAGCACTTGTTTGTAATGCTGTAATTATTATTTTACATCCACACTCACATTCTTGTCTTTTGAAAGACAAATGTCACATTCTAGATCAGACTGGAGCCCAGGGCAGCATTGATGTTTATGGAGCCTGCTTTTCTCAGAGCCACAGTAACCTGGATGAACGAGAGACTAACGACTACCACTAAATTAGGATATTTGGTCCCACTTTATATTAAGTGGCTTTAACTACTAGTACTAACATTGAAATTAATAATTTGATACAATGGACTTGTGTACATACATGTTTTTACATTGCACTTAAATTTTAAAAATACCTGCATGTAATTACAGCTGTAATTCATTTATGTAATTACATTTGTAATTACACTGTTGACCCTTCCTTTACACCTTAACCCACCCTTAAACCTACCCATACCACCACACCTGTCTCTTACCCGTGTCACACCTCAATAGCAGCAATGTGTTTTACAATACAACATGAATACAATAAGTACATTATTTATTTTTAGATGTAAGTACATAGTACTTAAAGCCACTTAATATAAAGTGGTACCGGATATTTATTGCAGTTAAATCATAATTACCACTAAAACAGACTTCAATATGCAAGCAAAACTCCTCTGTTAAATAAAATATGGGGTCTCCTACAGACGGTTGGGAATGCAGGCAGATAAGTTTGAGATTTGTACCCTGAATTTAAACTTCTCAACTCAGGTGTGCTAAAGTCCAATTACTAAATATTCTGTGGGACTATTCAAAAGGGCATGAATATTTAAAGATGATCATTTAGATACATTTTTGAATATCTTAGCTTGGGAACACAAATCCAGCCAAATACTCAAAGATATAGAAGGAACTAGTTAGTGCCAAGAAGTAAGTGTGTGTGTGTGTGTGTGTGTGTGTGTGTGTTTAGATTTTAGAATGCTTGCTCATTTGCAATGTATTTCTAAAATGTTCTATGTCAGATGGTAGAATGACATTCTACAGATGTTTTCATGACGTTTATGATTTACACTGTATGTACACAAGATTTTTTTTTTTTTTTTTTTATATTACGCTGCATAATTGTTTTCTTGTTTCTGCATAATTGTTGAAGCCAGGTGGTTGGAGGGGTTTGAAAGAGTAAGTCATTTCAGAAGTGGAGCAAGTTATTATATTTTAGTGGAAAATTGCAGATATATATATTTTTTTAAATCCTTGAAATAATATGAACAGAATCATGAACAACAAGACCAGAAAATGATCTTTCATGCAGTGTGTAATATAGCTGTTTGTAAATGATAAAGGTCTGCGAAGTTTTAAAGATCAAAGTGCATGACAAATAAAGTTATTGTCTCCTAAAAGAAAGAATCAATTCTAAACTGCCTGAAGCGAGTCGTCAGTAATTCCAGTCTCTCTTACTGTTACATACCTACTACGTAACAATGTATAATGCCAGCCTATGATTTTCATTGGCTGCCTGGGAACAATATCTACTTTGACCCGTCCTCAAACACTGTAGTTGTAGCTGAGACTGGAAGAGTTTGGTTCGTGTTGTCGACAAATCCACTTTGCATGCATTTCAAATGGGTGAGAACTCACATTGGAATTCATAAGGAAAAACCAACGCCACTGTTACTGTTCGTATCACTGTGTATTCAAGTGCTGAAGAAGATCCGGAGCTGAAATTCAGATGTGGTAATGGCCGTTTCGTTTCCGACAA